>NC_046333.1:149322457-149622457 GCF_000738735.6 Corvus cornix cornix | reverse complement strand
TTTCATTCACTTTTGAGAGTGCTTATATAACTTTCTCATTGGATTCTTCACTTTGACAACCAAAAGCAAAAGAGCTGAACCTTTCCCTGCTGCATTCTGGGAATACAATAATATTTGCTTCCTTTGCCAGTACATCAGTCTGCTGAAATTTATATTACTGATGGATACTCAGGCCAGTGTTGTTGCAAGCTGAGGTGGACATGCTGCATTTCTCACCCAGCTCCCTGATGCTGCAGGACTTGTGCAGTCGAAGGAGACAATGTCAGTTTAGAGAGCTGTTATCAAGTATTGCCATATGCTTAGGGTCAAAGATTGCGCTGCCAAATTTATTTAATCCCTAAGGGACTACTCCCGTGAGAAGAATGGTTCCCTCTCCCTTATCCTTGGCTTGTTCCTAAATCTTGTGATAAATTTGTCCTTGAAGTGAGTTGTGTTGTGATATTACCTGCTGCAGTCTGTTGACTCCTTTATAGCAAGGAGATAATGCTTTAAGAAACAGCTAATGGTTGCAATACAATTAAGAGTAACAGAGATAGCTTTTTAAATTACTATTATTGAAAGATACCTTTGCTGCTAATAGCTTTTTTTGTTGTTGTTGTTAATTGAAGCGTGAATCCACTCGTGCTTAATGATCCTTCCAGTTCTCACTGTAACAAGGTCAGACCCCAAACCAAACTGTACTTTATTGGAACCAAAATGGGAAGGATGCCAGCTCAGACCAGCTCGAATGTTAACCAAAACCATGTTGCTGGTGCATCCTGGTTGTCTTCTCATAGAGACAAGCTTTATAAAAATTCACTTGGAGGACCTGGTGAACAAACCCAGTGGAAGAACTGCTGGGATAAATTCATCCTGCTATGGATGGGATTGGAAAGCTGGTAAATGACTTTGAGCCAGTGGAGTTCTGAGTATGGGTTAAGGTAATTAAACAGTCTTTCTTATCTGATTATTATCTGGTAGAAAAAATGGAAATGGCTTTAAACTGGAAGAGATTAAATTTAGATTAAATAGTAGGAAGAAACTCTTTTAGGGTGGTAAGGCACTGGAGCAGGTTCCAGTGGAACAGGACTTTGAGCACCCTGGTCTAGCAGAAGGTATCCCTGCCTGTGGCAAGTTTGGAACTGAATGATCCTTTAGGTCCCTTCCAAACCAAACCATTCTATGATTCTATAATTCAAATTTTTATTGAATTCACTCTGGGTGCCATTTGCAGAAGTGTCCATGTGAATGGCCCCTCTGCAGTAGTGTGCTGGTTTTGGCTGAGATGGAGTTAATTTTTTTCACAGTGGCTGGTATGGAGATAGATTTCTGCTGAATAGAGTGTTGACAATGTAGAGATAGTTTTGTTATTGCTGAGCAGGGCTTGTCTGATAGAATACAGCATGGCTTGTCTCGGATATTTTGACTCGTATATAAACATAACACATATAAGAAGGCACATGGTAGAGAGGGGATGTGCTCAGGACTAACAATCCCCAGGGGACTGAAATGATCCAGACCAGCTTTTGAGTCACAGACTCCTGAAACTCAGTCTCAATGCTCTCTGGTGCAGCACACTGCACAGATCAGGCACTTTGGAAAGGTCACTTAGGTGTCTTGACGAGGAAACTGGATATCCATTTTTTCCAGTTCCCGACATCATATTTCCCTATATATTTTGGGCGTGTCCAGAGCCAAGAGTTTTGCTACAGGGCAGATGTTGGCCATAATCCCTAGATAATCTTATTGACAACCTGCAATCATCACTCCCATTCCAGACAAATAACCCCACTTCTACACCTGTGGCTCTATTAGAGCTCATGGCTCTAATGAAAAGGGTAACAAAGTTCTATAAAAATAGAAGGAAATCATCATTATCCTTGTAATGAATAGGATATGAGTATTAGTTGAATTGTGAGTGTATAACACTCACGAAATAAAGCAAAATGTACTGGAAAATTTACTCTGTTAGTTTATTCAGGGAAGTATCTGCTAACTATTCCTCCAAGCTATCAGAGCTGTGTGCTGGAATAGTGGGTCATACCTGTTGATTTTTAACAAAGTTGTTTAAAGACAAGTGTAACATTTGCAGAACTGCAAATCTTTCAAAAATTCAACATCATTTACACTGGCTGTTCTGATTTCTATTAGCAAGCACAGAAGCAGATGCCTGTCTAATTTACCTGCTTGATAAACTGTTCTTTGTAGTGACCTTGATAATATCCTGAAGTATTAATTTCCTTGGCTAGTATTATATTTATAATGTATTTATCACCAGCTGAGTATTTACGTGCTCACAGCTTTACAAGCTGTAAGACACTGTGGCTTCACGCAATGTAAGATGGTACCCAGGAATCTCTTTAATGTATGACTGGCTCAGAATCAAGGATTTTTATCGTCTATAATTAGGAGTTTATCCCAGTGGGTGGGTTTTTTTTTCATCATAAATCCTTTTGCATACTATTATTTAGTTAAAAATACTGTCCTGTGTGCTTGCTGACAACACAAGAAAACAGCATAGGAACTCTAAATAAATGGAATTAGTGGATGGGTTGCTACACCCTGCCACTACATTCATCTCTGCAAGCTATTTTTGAGTTGATTATAAGTAATTTGGATTTGGAGGTTGATATTTTTATTTGTTCTAGAGGCCCTGTAATAAAGAAAAGTCTCTCAGCTTTTTACTTTGATTCCCATGGGCCTATGCCTTGACCATAAAATGTTAGGTGCTACTGAAATTTTGAAAAACATCTCTTAGTCTCACAGGGTCAAGAATATTCCTTCCTTGTTCAGATCCCAGAGAAGGTTGTTTCCTTTTTTCTTTTTTTTTCTTTTTTTTTTTTTTTTTGGTTCTTTAGTTTATCTTATAACTAAAGCATTAATTTCTATTTTTGAGCATAGATTAGTTTCACTCCTCTGTGTTTATGCTCAGTAATATCTCGCTGCTAATTATTTTCCACAAGCTACTATTGCTCAAGATAATAGATGTTTAATTAATGAAACATCTGAGAAACTATTAGACTGACTTGTCACGACTTTGTAAAACTGTTTTCATACATTCTGAGTTATTTCTCATGAATCCAATGGTTTTCTTAAGCTCACACAGCAGGGCAGTAAAAGATCTCAGAAATAAACCTTGGCTGAACAGACTTACACGTGGTGCAAATCCCTTCCTTGTGGGGAGCTCGGAAGGTTTTCCATGAGAGGTTTGGTGCACTCCAGTATAACGAGATGCACATTGGGCTGTAGAGATCCAGCTTCTTAGTCCTAAAAGAACTCCTCCTGTCCTACCAGCAGGGAAGGTATGTGAAACAAACGTAGAAGCTCTTAGGAGATGGTTCCTCACTGCTGGCTGTATGTGGAGGTTTTACCGCTGGGGGCAGGGGTGGGGTCAGGGGTGTCCCTATGCCTTAGTGCGCTCAGCACAGCCCAGCTCTAAAGATGGACCTGGGCTGGCTCTGTAGGTTTCTGGATGGTGTTTCTGCTCACATCTTTCCCACTGCTGCCTGACAAGCACCTCCAGTGTGGTGCCAGGCTGAGGCTATGTTGGTGCAGTTCAGGAATGGTGCAGGAGCACTTGAGGCTGTAATTGTGCGAGGCTGACCCTTTCATCTTCTGTTCTTTCCTTTTTTCTTCTCAATAATTGTCTCCCCTTCACCACAAAATGCACAGGAGAAGAACAGCTTTTCAGGAAAAGTGTTTTCTACCCGGAACTCTGTGGTGGAGTGAGAGGGAGTAACGCCAAGTAAATTGATGTCAATAAGTTCATAGTCACAGAGGTTGTTTTGTCTGTGTTTTTTCTTCCCACACCACCCCTCATTATATAATAGCCTTCCAAGTAACCTGCTGCCGGCAGAACACAGTGGGACTGAAGGCACCAAGGGCCCTCTCCCCTTCATCTGCTTTGTCCCAGGGGCTTGTGACTTTTTTTCCTGTGACTGGATGGATTCAAACTGAGCAGGGGATGAAGTGTTGAACAAGTCACTAAGTGGAAGGGGCTGGCTGCTCATCTTATTGTGGATTTCTGGTGAAGAATGGTCACTGATGGGGGACTCTACGACTCCCATGGTATCAGGCATCCCCCACAATCCATCCTTTAAATAAGCCTCTTTTGTAGTACAGGATATTTTTTTGGAATATCCTTTATTCTCTTCTGGACCCAGTTCTTTTTATAGCATCCACTTTTTTTTTTAATGTATGTATATGCACACACATCCATATATATATATAACTGAAAGGGAATTGAGTGGATTTCTCTTGGTTAACACAAATTAAATCTAGGGAATGGAAACCACAGGGGTGGATAAACATGCTATTCATGCTGGGTGGATCTGTGCTCCCATGGGGGGAGGTGAGTGTCCTAATTTCAGAATAGTACACACTGAGTTTTCATTGAATCAGTAGATGTTTAATTATATAATTTTGAATGGGAAAGTGGAGAGTGTAGACATATATCTGCAATGAATCTATAATTACATAGTAACTTCTGTTGTTTTGTTGGGTTTTTGATGGTTTGGGGGTTTTTTTTGACATGTTGATGATTTTCATAGGGTTGGTGGGACCCATGAAAAAGCAGCTGAAGCCAGTAAAGAGAAAACATTGCCTGTGTGCTTTCCTGCTCTTGCGCTGAGCTATTTATTTCACTTTCATCTGGAATTCCAGGCTGGATGCAGAGTTTGATTCTCCCTGCACTTCTGGGTTTGTAGGCAAGGAGGAGCTGTGCTAGGGTGATAGCATGAAGAAATGGTTGATGTTTCACCAAGGAAAACAACACAGTGCTTACTCCCCTGTGATTCTGTCAAGCAGCATTTAACCTTCCCTGCTGGATTCACTCATTCTGCTATGGCAGCTCTTTTTAATGAAGGTGGAGCACAAAGTGATGAACTCCAGCTGTGGGAGGTAGATCCTCTTGGTTAAAATGGGCCAGCTCAGGGAGTGGTTCTAGTAAGGTACACCATGGCAACATTAACTCAAAAGAAATTACATTTAGAAGTTTATTATAGAATTATAGAATGGGTTGGAAGGGACATTAAAGATCATCTCTTTCCAACCTCCTGCCATGGACAAGGATACCTTTCACTGGATCAGGTTGCTCACAGCTCCATCCAGCCTGGCCTTGAACTCTGACAGGGATGGGGCATCCAAAACCTCTCTGGTCAGCCTGTCCCAGTGCTTCACCACCTTTAGAGTAAAACAACTTTTTTCTAATATCTAATCTAAACCTACTGTCTTTCCATTTGAATTCGTTCTCCATCTCTCAGCTATAAAAAGGCTGCAATTGGGTCACCCCAAAGCCTTCTCTTTACCTCCTGAATAATCTCAATTCTCTCCAACTTTGCTCATAGGAGAGATGTTCCATCCCTCTAATCAACTCAGTGGCTTCCTCTGGACTCGCTCCCACAGGTTGATGTCCTATGTACATGTATAAAGAAGTTAATGCAAACAGTAGATTGGATGCACATGTGAAGCTTTATTTTTGTCTGGGCAGATACCGTGTGATGGAAACTTGGGCTTGCTTGGGATTTGTGCAAGATGTCAAGAGAAACATGACACTGAATCTTACCTTTAGATTACTCTTTTATTTGGACTTCTACATAACCTTGCACTGACTAAGACAATACATGCCACATAAAACACTGGCACTGGTAATGATCAAAACTCTCAAACCACCTGTGGAAGAAAATAAGAGGAGATATGACCATCAGTACCTATCTTGCCTTGGAGACATATGGAAATGTGGAAATAGAGGGCACATCATCAGTGTTAAAATTTGTTACACTGATTGTCTGAATCCCTTCAGTAAGGCAAAAGTGGAAACTAGAATTTGCTTCTAAGGGGCATGTAAGATTCATTTTTGCTAACTGAGCATAGTTAATCCCTGAAAAAAGATCACCTATGGGGCTGGTAGAGTGTGCTCTGGCTTCTTTAAAATGCAGGCTGATGCCTCTGTAAGAGATGAGGTCTTGTTCATCTCAGCCTCAAACTGCTGGCTTTAACATCATTTTCTTCTGAAAAAGGAAAGATTCTTTTCCAAACAAGCAGATATTGCAGATATTGCTGTGGAATATGAGATGTCTGATGTCGTGTGCAAGAGGCCTTGACATTGGTCATAGTTTTCTGTAGCAGTAAAATTTGTGAGTCTGGCAGAGAGATGGAAAAACAGCTTTGTTGAGAGATCACCGATATATTTTCCTTGTGATTTTTTCCAGCAGAAAATCCACCAGAACCTCTCTATTAGACTGAGCTTTCAAATCTTGGAGGAGGAATATTTTAATCTCTAAGTGTCTACACATATAGGAATGTTTGCAGCATCTTGGTCCTGGCATGGGTGGAAGATGGGAAGAAAAATAAAATGGAAAATGTGGCCTTTGATTAGAAGGCAAACTGCTCCAATGGAGGTGATTAGAGACAGACTGTAAACTTTGTTTGGCCATAAGGCAATAGAGTGATTTTCTTGTGTGGAGGCCTGGAAGGCTGCCAAGCTGTTTCTCAGTAACTAATCCCGACTCAGTTATGGGCACAGAAAACAACACCACCTCTCCAGCACTTTCCAGGAAAAGGGGTCAGACACTGATGGTGGTGATCATTGCAGGGAGCATGTTCTCAATTTCCCAGCAGGAGCACTGGGTCCATATCACTCTCCCTAGCTCATCTGCTTCCCAGAGAGGCAGTGGGGGAACAATTCAAGACAAGCTGGCCTTGGATCATTATAAAGACAGTCAGTTCTTCGAGAAGCTAATGATGTGATGGCTAGTGGATGGCTAGGAAAAAAACAGATCCAAAATGGATCAAGCCTAACTTTGAAAGGAGTCTGGGTTTCCTCATCTTACTTCTTATCTCATATGAAAATTCCCTCTTTCTGTAAGACCATATAAAAGCATGTCCTGGCCAAAGAAATGCCCCTGTGTGGGCCTTTGTAAGATGGAGTCACTGTCACCTGGAAGGCATTCTGGCCATGACAGCCACTGCTATGAGCTTAAGGCAACATCCTGCAAAGTTGAAACTACTAGAGTTACAAGTGACCACTGGTACATTAAGGTGAGAAAAGACCCCTAAAATCATTGAGTTCAACTCTTAACCCATCACTGCCATGGCCACCACTAAACCATGTCCCTCAGTGCCACATCTACACATTTTTTGTGCACTTCAAGGGACGATGATTCCACCATTTCCCTCAGAAGCCTGTTCCAATGCTTGACCATCCTTTCAGTGAAGAAATTTTTCCTAATATCCAATTCCTGGTGCAATTTGAGGCCATTTCCTCGTCCTCTTGCTTGTTACTTGGGAGAAAAGACCCACCCCCACTTGGCTACAACCTCCTTTCAGGGAATTACAGAAAGTGAGAAGGTCCCCCTTGAGCCTACTTTTCTCCAGGCTGAACACCCCCAGATCCCTCAGCTGCTTTTTATCAGACTTGTGCTCCAGACCCTTCCCCAGCTTCGTTGCCCTTCTCTGGACACGCTCCAGCAACTCTGTAATCAGTACTTGAGTAACTCAGCCAAATCCCTGCTGGTTCTGGATATCTCCACTGGAGCTCTGGGATGGAGGGAACCCCTTTGAATACCCCAGCTATCTCTGTGGATGCTTGTGCTGAGCAGCAGTGATGGAGGGCCCAACTCTTCGTGTGCACGCACAGTGCAGCCAGGAGAAATGCCACCCAGAGGGATGTCCTGTGTCAGCACAGGCCCTTGGAAGCCACACCACTGCCAGTAAAAGTCCTGGGCCCTGGCACTGTCCCACTGCAGCCCATAGGACACTCAGTGGGATGGGTTCACTCTGTGCTAATGAGCTCTTTCTAAACAATGACCTGACATGGTTCAGGGAATAGCAGGGTCCCAGGCCAGGAACCTTTCCCTAATGGGCAGTGGGAATGTGGCATCCCAATTTTGGGTGGATGGGAATAGGGAGAATAGTTTGGCTCTGCCTTCCTGCCCTTTTGGCCAAAGAATGAGTTTGGTTTGTATAGAAATATGAAAGTGCTGAGCATGGTAAAGCCGACGGGATGTGTGAATGTGGAAGCATTGGTCCATACTACACTATTTTGGAGTGGGTGGGAGTTTCCTCAGCTAGTCACAAATGGTGTTGCCATTTTTTGTGTAGTGGCACAGCCATTAGGTTTGTAAGTACTTCTCAGGCAAATTACATTCTTTGTGGTGGTTTTTTTTCTATGTGGATTTGGGGTTTGGTACAGTTACCTGGGAAATCTCATCTAAAATGTTGCTAGGATGAGAAGCTCAGTGAAATAATGAAGGTCTGACCTCATGGCCAAAGCAAAGAATGTGATCACAGAGTCGTAGAATCACTGAATAGTTTGGGTTGGAGGGGAAGTTAAAAAAATCATCTAGTTCTAAGCTCCTGCTATGGCCAGAGACAGCTTTGACTAGATCAGGTTGCTCAAAGCCCCATCTCACCTGGCCTTTAAACTTCCAGGGATGGGGCATCCAAAGGTTTTCTGGGCAACCTATGCCAGGGCCTCATCACGTTTATAATAAAGAATTTCTTCCTAATCCTCATATCTAATCTCAATCTACTCTTTTTCAGTTTGAAGTAATTTCCCTTTGACCTGTCACTACCTGCTCCTGTAAAGAGTTCCTCTCCAGATTTCTTGTATTATATATGAAGATTTCTCGCTGCTTACCAAACCAAGGCTGTCCTGTTCCCCCCACATGGGGAACTTGAGGCAAGCTGCCTTTCCTGTTTCCTGCTTTTACTTCTGTGTGAGCTTTGTCTAGATTTATCTCTGTTCACCTGAATGGCTTCACATCCTCAGAATGAGTTTTGGGGGCTCACAGCTGTAACAGGACACATCTGATTGACAGCAGGCCTTGGTCATTAGGGATAGAGCTGACTTTCAGGCATCCTGTGCTGTGCTTTTAGCTTTGTTTCTTTGTGATCGGCAACAGCAGCAAATGGGTGTACACAAAACAAAACACCCAGCTACATTCCTCACTCATTTACATTGATCTAAATCCAGATTAATTTCACTTTAATGAATGACCAACTAAGCAAGAGAGTTGGCCTATCACCATACTTTGTACTAATTAGTATTTTTCTTACCAGTGCCTGCAGAAAAGCCAATCTGTTTTGTATTCTGAGCTGAAAAACACTCTCTGCGGTAATTTTCATCGCCAGCATGTATGTCGTTCCTCTGGGCTTCCGCAGCCTCTTAGAAAAACCTGTTGTGGGGCAAAATAATTTCAACAAGCTTCTGGTGCTCAGCAAGCGTGGGGCATGGAGGGCTGGATGTGCTCTCTGCCATGGGGACTTTCCTGGAATTCACGCTGGCCTCCATTTGCTCATAGCTGGGTTTTGTGATAGTTGCTTTCCGTGCAAAATAGCTCAGCTTTTGTGACATCCTAGCGCAGACCAGCATGAGTGGCAGCTGTGCTCTGCAGCGAGGGGAGCTCAGCCTTTGTTGGAGGGGTTGGGTACTTGCTCCCAGTTATTCAGAGCCTCAATTAAAGGAGGCAAACTGTGGTTATTAGTTGTGCTCACTGGGGCAGAGCACAATAAGGTCGGCTCAGTGTGCGAGGGAACCCCCTGGATGGCTCAGGCAGCCCAGGCCTCCCAAAGACTCAGGGGGAAATGGGGAGGGGAAAAGCACAAAGCTCTGGGTGCTGGTGCCAAGCAGGGACACTTGGGCTAAACATGTCAAAGGCAGCCCTGCTCCCTGGAGGGGCTGTGGGGTGATGTGTGGGAATGGTGCTGGTGCCAGCAAATCTTGGCAGTGGGGCCTTTGTTCACCGGTGGTATTTGCTGAGCTGATGGATCCCATTTCCATTGCCCTGGGGGAGAAGGTGGCAAGGGGCCATCTGGTCCACACTGGGACTTGTGAAGTGGGTTTTAGAGTTATTAAAAGATTGTTCTAAGAAATGGATTAACTTCCTCAGCTCTGTTTTTCCATCTTCTGCATTCCCCTCTCATGTGTGTTCTTCACAATCTTTATAATGAACTTACGGTCTTTTGCCACTTCAGGCTTTTGGCCACTCTAGCTAATGGCAATTATACAGAATATTTATAATCTTATCAGAAAGTGCTAATGAAAAGCTTTAATGTGTCTAGCCATTTTCTTGCAGCAGACTTCACTGTTCCTTCCTTCACACAGAAAGTGTCAGCCCAGCATGTGCCCTGATACACTTTTGCAAGCACAAACTCATTCTCCCATGATCCTCACCTAGAAACAATTTCTTCTTCAGGTCAGCACCTAAAATATCCACTCCCCAAGTCAGTACCTCTGCAAGCCAGGTCAGATAAACTTGCAGAAGCCTTCACCACATTCTCTTAAGGCTCAAATCTCTCTTTAAGAGGGGAGGAGTCCCAGCTGCAAAAGGCAGCTGGAAACTTCCTTAGGATTGCAGTTCCTATGATAGCATTAGCTCCTCTTCCAGCTCTCCCTCTGCATGGGTAACATATAACTGCAAATCAAACCTTGTTAAATAGGCAACTTCCCCAAGAAGTAAAACTGAGATGTCATTTTTCCATCTTCCTTGAGGGACAGATGCTGTGATCTGGGTGAAATAACAGCTCTGATTGCTCAGTAGTTGCACAGATGTCTAACTTCTGGACCTTATGGGCAAGTGGGAATGACTCTGCAGGGTTGATTTTCTGTAGTCCTCCCTGGTAAAACCAAAGCTGATTGCCCTGTCCTTTACTGGGTGCTTGTGAGCCCTCCTGGCTGGTCTCTCTTTGTGTGCAGAGACATATGGATATCCTAGCCAGGCTCTGTCTCTGCTCTTTCCTGCTTTTATTTTGTTTAGTGTCCAACATACTCTCTATAAAATGTTGGAAATAACTGCTCAAGAGCTAACAGAATTGCTTTTTCAGGTATCAATTATACAGATTATAATCTGCCTCTCTTCCAGTGAAGAAAGGGGGAGAATTACCTAAGAAAATAGGTTGAATATTAGGAAAAAATTCTTCACTGAAAGAATGTTTAAGTGTAGGAACAGGCTTCCCAGGGAAGTGGTGGAGTCACTATCCCTGGAGGTGTTAAAAACATGAGTGGACATGGCACTTTGTGATATGGTTTAGTGGGCATGGTGGTTAAAATGTTGGACTCAATGATCCTGGAGGTCTTTTCCAACCTTAATGATTTGTGATTCAGTGTTTCTATAGGATAGAGTTAAAAAAAACATTAAAGAAGTAGAGTCTGGCTGGTTCTTAGTACCTGTGTGGCTCTGGTGCAATGAGAGCATCTTCATTTAAGCATTGTACAAAGGTGCAAATCCCAAAGTAGCTGTGCTGAAGAGGATCCCAGTGGATCCCCATGCCAGGTGATGCAGACTGAGGATGCAGAACTGATTGTGAAATCCCACTTCCCAGCTATGCAGACCCACCTGATGCAGCAATTCCCTTTATATGTTCTGCATGAGCATCACTTAGTGGGGGTAAAAAAAGTCTGAAAGGAAAGAAAAGAATTGGTATTTGGCCTAAATTTGAAAGACAGGTATAGTGGTTTGGTCCAAAATACTCATTACTATTTACCTTCTGTGAGATAAAAATTAGGAGGAAAGCAAAGCAGGCACCAAACTTAAAAGAATATAAAGAAGTTTATTAATAGAGCTAAAATAAGGAAAAAGAAAAGAGAAAAAAAAGTCATACCATACCTTCAGAACACTTCTCCTCCCTCCACCTTTGTCCCTTCTCCCACTGACAATGTAAAAAAGACAACCCTTGAGATGTTCAGTCTGTTTACCACTTCCGTAATAACCTTGTTCAGTCCATTTAGGAAGAGGAGTCTCTCTTGCTCATGCTATGGAGGAATTATCACGAGACATCTGCCCAGGTTGGTTCTCTGCTCGCACCATGTGAGAGTCCCTTCCCCCGACTTGCAGCTTTTCCCACAACTGCTTTCAAGGGTCCACTCTTGAATTACTGGGGTACAATTTTAAGGTTGAGCTGTTCAGAAACAAAAGTTCTCTTCACCCATCTCTGGGAACTTTTCATCTCTAAGAACAGAGGCCCTCCTCCTTCCCTGGGAGCAAAGGGTCCTCCTCATCTTCATCTCCAGGACTATCTCTGGGAGCATCTCTAGGAACTGAGGTCTTCTCCTTTTCCATTTGGAGTAAAAGTCCTCATTGCTTCCATCTCTCCCTGTTCAAACTTCTCATTAAATTACGGCTGCTTCAGCATCTGCCTATCTCAGCGCAGGTGCTTTTGCTCACAAGTACAAGTTGAACGCTCCACCCCCCATGCTTTCACAAAATTACAGCGGGTGTCCTGATGCATCATAGCTTTACAACAGCATTTCAGCTTAAAGCATCTCCTCTTTCTCCTCCCTCAGGTTTTCAGCTCTTCACAGCACTTGCTTCACGGCCTTGCAGCTGGAATTTCGCTTATCGCTGTTGGTCACATGATCTTTGCCAGACAGCGTTGCAGCTTCAGCTGAATCTTGGCCGCACTGGAGGGGGGAGCTTCCCGTCTGCACAGAGCAGGGCTGGGGGGGTGGGTGGGAGGTTCCGCGGGTGGAACAGGGCCCATCAGCTCCAGGATGGCCGTGGCCTGGCCCGGCCTGGCCCAAGCAGGGCCTGGGCCGGGCCCACCGGCCCCCACACGGGCCCTGCAGTCGCCTGTCCCAGCACCAGAAATGAGAGAGAGCTGGGGAGGGGGTTTGTCTATTCTTTAGTGTGGATCACAGAGGCGGTCACAATTTTAAGCGGCTTAAAAGACTGTCCATATTCAAACTGGCCAGCTGATAGGTTCTGTTAGGTCACAGAGGAAGCTGTAAGCACCCCTTGGAAAGAACATCACTTCCGAGACTATGCTTTGCTAACCCATGACAACAGGTTTTGAGGTCCTTGGATAAAATTAGGGATGTGTAAATAAAAAAAATTTAAAAAACCCAAATCTGTTGGATGTGCTTTAAAATGTGAAATCACCCTGCAAAAACACCTTGTGGGGATCAGTTTTACTACAGACCACTTGCTGAACTGCTGCTGAGGCATCTGATACAATACAGCAAATCTCCTTTCTGAGGCCACAAGAGGTTTTCTGAAACCGTTTTCCTTCTCAGGCTGGAGAAGAGCATGCGCGATGAGCACGATGCTGAATGTTGTCCTTCAGGACTCATCGGAAGCTTTCAAGCTAATACACTGTACTTCTGCCTGCAACATTTTATTTTATTTCAGATTTAAATGTCAATTCCAAATCTCTCATTCCTAACTGGCATCAGGTAAAATTATCCACCTCCCACATCATATACCCCTAGGTGCATGGGCTAGCAGACATTATATTTTGTAGGAAAAGAAACCTCTCAGAATTGATTTGGGACCTCTTAATTACATGCCCATCACAGGGAAAATGCTAATTCATCAAGATCAGAACTTCTGGGCAAAACCAATTTAGATGAGTTTTTGATCATGGAGAAGGATTGGGAAAAAAATCTTTGAAGCTATTAAAATGCTTTATTTTGAACTTGGGGGTTTTTTTTGAAGGGGAGAAGTTCTGGTTTTGGTTCAAAACATCAATTTCTTAATATGTTTTAAAAAATCAATGCAAACCATGTTCCCCTTCAGAGAGTCAGAGTGCTCAGCTCCCTGGAGAGGGACAATGGGGACAGGTACCACTGGGCTGACTTTGCAGGTCCTCTGGAAGCACAGATTGTCTCACGCTGGGATGTGCCTTTTGTGGCCATGTAGCTGAAAGTTTTACAGCATTAACTCATCCTGGCATGTCTGTGGGGAGGCTTGGGTTCTGCTGCTGGCAGACTGGCACAACAATAGCACAATTAGATTCCAGGTACATGAATAAGGCAGCACAGGTGTATTGCACAGTGTGGCAGCCCTTTATTAGTGCAGAGGGCTTGATAAATGGGGGCTTTTCTGGCACAGATAAGCTTTTAGTGGGGAATTAAGATCTCAGTACCCAGAAGTGGCAAGGCTGTAGCTGCTGATTGATACCCATGTGCTTTCTGCCTCTTGATTAATTTCTTTTTTGTCTTCTGGTTTGATTCTCACCCTTTCCCCTTCTTGCACAGTGTTCTTGTCTGAAATATCTTCTCAGACCTCCTTAAAAAATGAGAGTTTGACATTTTTGAGCAGGGAAAACTCTGTCGGGGGAAAGAAATGGGAAATTGGCATTTGAACTATGTGCACCTGGCTTGAGTAACACAGCCCAGGTTGTGCCTGCTTTGATTTATTGCTCACAAACCCTTGTTTTCCAGGCTCCACTTGTCACGTCCTTTGTTTAGCAGAGTGTGGAGGGGGCAGATGCCCTCAAAAGCACTTCCTGTTAGTTGTTTTTGTTTTTTTTTTTTGGCTGCTTTTAGGCTTCAAAAGAGAGATTGCTGAAGTGCCCATGGGAAAGAAACACCCAGATCTCATGCAAACTTCTTAGAAAGTTTGGGTCTGGTGGCATGTTTGGAACTGGCAGGTGGATGAAGCTGTTTGGATAAAATTAATATTGGACTGAGGTTATCTTTCAAAATTTAAGTCAGAAGTGAACTCAGTGCTTTCAACCTGGCTATTTTTAGGTGTATTTGAAAGATAAAAACCCAGAGAGTCTCCAAAAGGTCTTTAAATCTCTAAAGACCTTTACAGATATCAATGGTCTGTTTAAACCCTTAGCAGGTAGAGAAGCAGACACTGGGCTTGCTTCTGCCATCCCCCACTCATTTTGAGTAAGGTCTCTTTTCTGCTGGACTCTGTAGCACCCTGCAAGGCAGAGACAGAGCTCTGAGAGCCAGCAGCTTGTGGTGGCACCCAATCTGGGACAAGCCCTTTTTTCCCACATGATCAATAATCCTTATGCTGTTTCCATTGGTGTCCCCAAGGTTTATCCCCATGAAGATTATCAGATGGATGGCTTGCTCTTAAAGGATCTCTTCTGAAGAGCTGTACCACCACAGAAGTATCCCATTGCTTTCTCCAGCTGGTCTTGGGGCTGTCACATGCCCGCCACTTCCTTCTGCTTCTGTGGGGACAGTTCCATGTCCTGCCCAGGAAAGGCCATATGCAGGTAGTGGCAGGATGTGGACAGCAACCAGACAAACTTCTGAGTTTGCTGAGGTGCATCCATAAAATAGCATCCTTCAGCCAGGATGTTATTTTTACCTGGTTTCTTCTAAGAAGAAACCAAAGTCACTTATTTTTCTTAAACCTTCTCCACTTTGCAAAGGTGATGTTACAATTCTTTACAAGACAAAACCACAAAACCAAACTCTTAGACAGAGTCATGTCTAGTATTTATACAGAAATTTCTTTGCTTCGCTCTTATGATATATTTATACTGCTGCTGGTCAGAGTCCCAAAGCCACAGTTACAGCAGCCCCCAAAAATACCCGCATGGAAGAAGATACTGTTCAATTTGCAGTTGTATAATTACACCAGAAGAGTAATGGCAGTCAGAGTCCCTCTTAAACTTGTCCTTGAGCTATATTTCTCTCTTGGAAGTTATTTGAGAACAGCTAGTGTATATTTATTGATCAGCTGAGAAGCCATGAGCTTTGAAACAAGTTGCTTCTAATTACTTCACTTTTGGAACTACTGTGAGGCAACAGAACACCTTACCTGGATTTCTCGTTATTATTCTGGACAAGTAATTGCTTTTACAGAAATTTAAAAATAAAATAACATTTGCAGTCTGCCCAGGATTTGCTTTTTTTAAAAAATCAATTATAAACTGTGCCTTGACATCTCAGCTTTCTGGCAGTGCTCAGATGAGGAGACTCCACGCTCTTGTCTCCATGTTGTGGCATGTGGGAGGATAATGGGACAGACTGTCTTGTCTCTCCAACCAGCAGTGGGAACTGATGGCTTCAGCAGATCTGTAGCTGCACTGCTCCATTGGGCTCATCTGGGGAATGTGCCTTCCATGAATGCCGAGTGCAAGTGAGATTGATGGAGTTTTATAGCAGAAATACTGTAATGTTCCTATTCAGTGAGAACCAACCTACTGGAACTTCACACCGAGTTTATTTTTAATCATCCCAGTGATTTCAATTACAGGACTAACACAGAATTTCTATTTTAAAAACCAAATTAAAAAACCAAACACCTCTCTTGTGTTGATAGCATTTTACAACACTTGAGTCCATCCTAAAACCAGCCATTGCTTTAAGAGATTTAGCATTTTTTGCTACTGTTGCTACCAGCTCCCTGTTGTGAAATTTGCTGCTGGCAGAATTTCGCTTCCATATTACTTGTTTAATGGCACAGGAAAAAAATAAGAGGGGTCTGCTTGTGTTAGTGAAATGTTTCTCCTGTTTCTACAACCAACATTTGCATGAGTAGTTTTAATCTTTGTAAGTTTTTAAGGGAATAAAAAGCACAGATGTTTTAGCTCGGGTCTTCTTACACACCACAGAAATCTCATTGTTCATTACACTGGTGGATATTGGAACTGATCCATATCCAGTGGTGCAAAATCCCAGAAAATAAAAACTTTATTTTCTAGAACTTAATGAGTGAGAAGGGGACAGAGAGTGATGGAAATTTTTGATGCTTGGCAGTTCTGCAGCTTTGAGTTGGTTGGCAGGTGAGACAATCTACCTGGAGTGCTTCCTGTCCCATCCACAGACTACTCATTCCCATCTGCACCCCTAGAGAGGCCCTGTGTGATCTCTTCTTTCTACACTCCTGGGATCCTCGCTTTGGCAGGTGGGGTGGCTTTGTCTCCCCACAGCCAAGTGAGCAGAACCTTTGATCTTTGCTCTTCCTCTGGGACACAAGGCCAAGCAGGAAACATTTTTAGCCTTGCAGCACCCTGTTCTCACCAGCCTCTGGGGTACAGGCAGCAAACACACCTAAAATTGTGCCAAAGAGCCCAGCAGCTGGGTCAGGAGTGACATGTTCCATCTGTGCCAATAGAGCAGCCACTGAGGAAGGGCTTCTTGTTGTGGCTGGTGGCTCCTGGAGGATGTGCTCCAGCTCATCTCCATACTGCCATCTTCTTAAATATTTTATGTCATCAGCATGAAGACATGCTCATGGCAATTTCTCTGCTAAGGCAATGGTTGGCCACTCAGGAGAAACCCTGTAGCTCACTAGGATCAAGGACACTTTGCATGATGAAGCTTCACCCTTTTCCCAAAATGAGAGAGTGAGGTGGACTTGTGCCCCAGAGCAGCAATCAGCTCCTGGACTGGATGGAGAGTAGCTGCTAATTGCTTTCCTCAAAACCTAGTGCTGTTTGCCGACAAGCTCCTTGGCACACAGTCTCTGTATTTGTTTAGGGGCAGACACAAACAAATTAGCTTGGAAGTGCCAAGGCCTGATGCTATTTTTGTAGTTCCCAGAGTGCCACTTATTCCCTGTGGGAGCATGTGCAAATTAATTCTGTATGCTGCTCACTTAAACGGTGCTAATTGCATCAGTCCTTTTGACAATATACTTCTGCTGCCAGTCATACTACGAGTTTCTTGCATTTGTGTGGGTGCATCAGAGAGGGAGAGGTTCTCTGAGCATCCTGCAGTGCAGGTATCCTTTGGAAAGATGAGTCCTCACCAAGATTCAGGAACATCTCTAGGAAATTTTAAAGGGCATCTGAAGCTGAGCTAAGGATTAGAGTATGGAGTCACCCTGGAGATGGGGCTGTAAAGGGCTCCCTGTGCTGGTGGGGCGGTGTAGTTGTCACTCCTTGTGTGCTGTTGGGATATGAGTGCCTGTAGTAACATTCTCCCTTTTGGAATCAAGATCCAGAGCACGGGACAGAGAAATGAGAAATAAAAAAGCAATTGATGGTGACAAAAGGAGAAGAGAGAGATGCTTGGATCCAGGGTGAGAAGATGGTAAAAATGCACAGCACAGCCTGCCACATTGTGGGGAAAACAGTATTTTTCAAATCTCTCTGATCAGCTCCAGTATAAGTGAAGCAGGACATGAATAAAAGAGTAGGAGAAGAATATTTTTAATTTTACTTTTTCATCTTCAAAAGGATTTCAAGTGCTTTGCAAATGCCAGAACTCCCTGCATTCCTGTTGTCCCTGTTTAAATAGGATACAGTATTTATTGGCTGTGCACTCAATCCCCCTTCCAACTTTCCCATTTGCACTGAATGCATTAAAAAATTGGTCGCCTGTGACCATAAAATCAATTAGCATTTTTGCTCAAGAGGGTCCTTTTGATTTGCATCAGAGAACTCTTAGCAAAGGATGATATTTATGGGCTGTATCTAAACCAGTTACCATAAATGTGGCCAGAAGCATTCCTGGGCAGTGGAATGCGCTCGTCTGCCCTGGGCTCTGGCACGTTTCGCCCCAGGCGAACCGATGCTCCACTGGAACATTTCTAGGGCCCAGATGGGTACTTCCAACATGCCAGGGAGTGTTCATTGTCAGCAGCCATCTCGTTATGGAGGCTAAGACCATTTGCTAGCATACATATGGGCTTGAACATGCCTTGGCCTCGGTGCCCAGGAATGCACCCAACCGTGCTTGTTTTAATTGGATGGATGTGACTCTGGTGCCTTTGATAGATGTCTAATTTGGGAACCATGTCTTCCTAGGTTTCCCTTACAAACAATGGGAAGAGAGTAGCTTTTTCGGGGCTACATCAGGGCACCTAAATTGGGTTTCTACTCTGAATTGCTCTTTGAAGGAGCCCTGTTTCTCCATTCTGTAGAAAGAGCCTTTCAAAGAAGAGTGTCCTCTTGCCTGGGACCTTAAATGTGTGTTGCATGAGAGCTCTCTGGGGTATAATACCCTGTAGTAATTCTGCTTACTCTCTGTGTGGGACACACCATCTGCTGAGCAGTGCCAGCACTGAATGTGCAGTCACACAGAGATTCACTTTTTCTGGCTACTGTGCTGGAAAAGGGGAGGGACCCCTGTGGACACAGATATCCACAGTCTCACTGAAATCACTTGGGAATTTCTCAGCAGACAGGGGAGCCTGGGGAGCAGTTCAGCTGGGTGCTGGTGCATTTTCAGAATAATGTTTTAATGGAAAAATGTGACAGCCTTAGGATATTATGAGAAATAGGGTGGGCTGTGGATGTGTTTGCTCAGCCTGTAAGCTGTGTTGTGGGGAGGGTTTGCTATTCCCTTTGCATTTCATCATGAGCATTTATGAGCTCTACAAGAGAGCTGGACAGGGATTTTTGACAAGGGCATGTAGTGATAGGTAAAGAGTAACGGTTTTAAATTGGAGGAGGGCAGGTTTAGGTTAAATATCATGAAGAAATTCTTCACTGTGAGGATGGTGAGGCACTGGAACATGTTGGCCAGAGAAGCTGCGGATGCTGGATCCCTGGAAGTGTTCAAGGCCGGGTTGGATGGGGCCCTGAGAAACTTGGTCTTGTGAAAGGTGTCCTTGGCCATGGCAGAGGGATTGGAAACAGAGGATCTTTAAGGTCCCTTCCAGCCCAAAGCATTCCATGATGCTCTGATTCTGTCCCTGAGGTGACAGAGAGCCTTCATGTGACACCAAATATGGAAACCTCATCCATCATCAATGTAGGCATTATTTGAAGGAAAAAAGGCAGAATCGGCCTTGGCTTCAGCAGCCACAAACAGGTGATTTTCCTGGCACTGAGGGACTTCAAAATCCACAGTGTGAAGATTCAGTGTGATTTCAGAAAGGAAGAGAGAGTTGCACAAGGCATTATACTGCAAGGTGTAATCATATAATTGCTGTGATGCTCTGTTGTACCTACACCTTGATACAAATTATAATGTTAGTACAGACACTATTGCAGGCTCATTACACTGCCAGGGCCGCCCGCCACTGTAGCTGGAAAAAACCACCACATTTTTCCTTATAAATTTGTTTCCATGGTGGGTGGCACTTTATGGATTGGTTCACTTGCAGGGAAAGAATATCTGACAACAAACATTCGCCAAAAAATATTCAGTGAATATGGGCAGAGAGTGGAGGTATTCTTTTAAAAGAAGCATTTTTAAAAGAGTGGGGGGAAAAAACCTTAAATTTTGAGGCTATAAAGTGGTCTATGTGCAATGTTTTATAAAAGAAAAGAAAAGAACAAATAAAGGTAGTACTATATATAGGAGTCATCAACTGACTGCAGGGAATTAAATGTGCTGGAGGAACTGCTGCACAGAGAACCACCTGCATAATTAAAGAACAGAGCTGATGGGCTCTGAGAAAGCTCCTCTGAGAAACTACTTTCATGAAATATTCTTGACTTTAAGAAAAATTTTCTCACCAGGTCCCTTCCCGTTTAAGTGCAATCTTCAATGGGAAAAATTATTTCAATGTAGAAAAAATTTGCAATACTATCTCCATAAAAATATGAAACCCACCCACCCCTTACCCCAAATCCCTCTTTCTTACCAGGCTGTCTGGTCTCAAGTTTTGGCAGACAACTTTTAGGGAAGCCTGCATTTGCCCTGTATTGCCTTATCCATGGATAGAATTACAAGGGGCTAAACTTCATTGTCAGGGGATGAGACAACTCAAATGTTTAGGTTGGGAGAATCCCACCTTTTGAGAGAAACTGGATAATTTCTCTTGTGGGAATGGAATAATGATGGAGATACAGGGTGTGTCTGAATCTCTGTCACTGCACTGGGTGCTGCTGAGATTCTGGAATCCTGAAATTCTCAGTCTGGAAAGGAAAAAAAAACCAACCAAAAAAACATGGTAATAAATAATGTTTGCTTTAACCTTCTTGTGTTTCTATTTTCACCCTCTACTTTATTCTTGTGGAACCTGACAGCTACACATGTTCAGCATTCATTATACACAAGTCCCCAGAGGAGCCCTTGGCAGCTGAGGGCTTGCTTATTCTTGAAAGAATTAAAATGAAAATTAAGAAACTGTTCCAGCGGAGTCCTATGGACACAAGGATGGAGTGCTGGAAATGGGGATTTGTGTTTGTCACTTTACAGGGAAGGTTTCTCTACAGAAAGCCCTAAGGGGTAGCAGAATCACACCATTCCTGGCCAGGAATTGCTATAACAAACACAATACTGCCATTTCCTTCCTTCCTTCCTCCCTTCCTCCCTCCCTCCCTCCCTCCCTCCCTCCCTGCCTTCCTCCCTTCCTCCCCTCCTCCCCTCCTTCCCTCCTTCCCTCCCTGTGTTTCTCTCCACTCCTTTCTCATTCTCTTTTGTTTTTCCCTTTGTTTTCTGTCCCATTTCCTTAATTTGCTTTTGAAACAGCTTGGAGGAAAAGAGACTTAAATGACCAGATCATTCTTCTTTTCCAAACTCACAGCCCTATCATTACATTTTATTGATAATAGGTTATTAATACTATTTTAGTGCTAGTGAATGTTCCTGAGCCAAGACCTTCTTCTGACATGTCTCTTTCCAGAATGTGTACTCTGTAGGACATATTGTCTCTTGCTTTTAAAATGTTTGAGAGCTTTGGGATTCTTTTCATAGGGAAGGTTCTAAGAAATGATGTTTAAAAGTGAGATTTAAGTCCCTCCTCATCAAACAGATCTCAGTGTGATCTGGTTTCAGGAAAGAGTGTTATCTGCAGTTAAATTACTTTCAGAAAAGCTTCCTTCAACAAGAAGCTTGTACAAACAAAGGACATGATTGGTTTATGGGCTGCCAGTGCACACGGCCAGCTCCTGTCCAGCCTCTCACCCACCTGCACCCCCGTCCTTCTGGGCAAGGCTGCTCTCAGTCCCTTCATTCCCCAGCCCCAACCCAAATGCAGCACCAGCACCTGGTCTTGTTAAACCTGATGAGATTTCCATGATCCACTTCTTGAGCTTGTGCAGGTCCCTCTGGATGGCTCCATCCTTCAGGAGTGTCAGCAGCATCACTCAGCTTGGTGTCATCTGCAAATTTACATACATAGAGCTTCCTCGTCCCTCTAATTATGGGCCTTTGAAATGATGATAATGTAAGGCTGTTAAAAATAGAAAAATGGTCCATATGTATAGTTATAAAGCAATTTTCCTGATCTCACTCACAAAAAAAGTAATATTTGATGTTGAAGCCAGTGAATAAAATATTACAGAATGGGAATTATTATGTATCCCTAGTCAAGAATTATAATTTTATGAGAAGGAGGTCATCTCTAACAAAACTAATTTTCTTCTGTGGAGTTATAGTTTGGTTGATATGGTAACTACCTTGATAAAGTACTTTTGTTCTTTAATAAAGTACAGTGTTTCTTAGGCATTGTTACTATGTATTGAATTGCATTTGCATTAAAAAGTAGCACTCTACAGTGGATTAAAAGCTGACTGATCTCATGTAGCAGATGTCAGTGGAAATTCAGCCATCATTCGTAGTGCAACTCTAAAGGGAAATATAGCACTGCTGGTGCTATTAAAAATTTCCATGAACCCCATGGATATAAATGCAAAATCTGTGCTGATAAAAATTTTGGATAAAACAAATGATTGACAGAATATTATATAAAGTTGAAGACAATAAATAAGTTTTAAATAATACGTATTTAAAGGCAACTGCAAGCAGAGGATGTAATAAGGAGCAGAGGCTGAAAGCTCAGGTCAGTCAGCTGTATTTTCTCTTCTGTAAATCCATAAAGATTTACAAATTAGCAGAGCCTTAGCTGCAGTGCAGATTTTGTTACTGTCTCTGCCGTTTGCAGTGGATGCTCATTGCTGCAAATCCTCTGAGCATCACAAGTATTTGCTCAGAGTTTTGCGTGGTGGTAGCAGAAGTAACAGGCAGAAACACTCTGGCACTAAAATGTTCACCTATATCAGGGGTTTCATAGAAAGGCTCCAAAGGAGAAGGACAGCTTTTTTCTTGCCTTCCCAACAATGCAGTGCTGGGTGTAGCAATGAGACCTGGTGTCTCCTTGGGACTTATGGATGTGCTGTCAGTCCAGCACTCTGCTCCTTTGGACACACGGAGCCATGATAATAACTGGGATGGTAAAGTACCAACCTCTTTTGAGCCTCTGTGGATTATTCTGTGGCTGGAAAGTGAGAATTGCAATAATTTTCTTTCCCTTGCTGACTATTTATGCCTTAGATGCAGGCAGGCAGGGAGGAGCCAAAAGGAGCACAGGATGTTTGTAAAATAAAGGCAAAAGGGAGGCTACGGTTCTTTAAGAGGCAAGAAGAGGTTGTCCTATCACTATACTTTTTTATAAGCCCCTTTTAATTAGTGGAAGGTGCTATAAGGTCTTCCTGGAACTTTCTCTTCTCCAGGCTGAACAACCCCACCTCTCTCAGTCTGTCTTTATAGGAGAGGTGCTCCAGGCCTCAGATCATCCTTATGGATTTCTCTGGACCTGCTCTAACAAGTCCAATATTATAATGATATATATTTATTGTTGCTGTTGTTGTTGCTATTGTTACTATTTTTATAGTAGTTGTTATTATTATTATTATTATTATTATATTGGACCTATACAGGCCAAATATCTCTAACAGTTCTTCTCATTAAACTGATTCATTGAGCTACCTGTCCCCATTGTTTACAAGTGTGCAATAACCTACTGATTTGGGAAAAGAAAGCAAAAACAGAAGTTATTTCAAAGGTTTGGCAGGAAGGAGGTGGATACATAGTTCTCTGTGGAAAAGCATTTATCTGCAATTGTGTTGACACTAATTGGGAGCATGAGAAATGGCTGAGAAAGGCTGGGTATTTTCATGACTTTTTGAAGCTTGTCTTTAAGGGTGAATATTCTTCAAAATTTTAGTCATATTTAACTCTGATTTCTGCTTGAACAAACTCAAGGAGGTTTTCCAGACTAGGAGCTGTCCTTTCTGAAAAGTTTGGGCAGCGCACCATGTCAGCTGGCCCTTCAGAACTTCCAACCAATACAAGAGTGGAAGCACATTCTGTATTTTCTTATGTTTTTTGTGACTTTCATGCACATTTATGGGCAGGAGAAAGACACAAACCCAGAGTGTTGTCCGAGCTGATGGAAAGGCTCGGTTCACCTATCCTGACTGTCTTCCTGTCTGGTCAGGCAGAAAAAAGTGCCTCAAAATCAGACATAGTATATTGGGTCTCTTGTCCATCATGAAGTTAGGGAATAGGAGAGAGGAAGGGTATTTAGGATGTACAGAGCCTGGGCTGGAATTATTGCTGAATTATTGCCACGTGCAAGAATCTGAACAACACCCAGAAGATCAGCTTTTGTAAGTTCTGCAGATGTGTTTCCTTGGGATAATTCTGTACTGGTTCTTTTGCTTTTCAGATGTCCTGTGCCCAAATGTCCACGTGGAAGGAGATCGGTTCAAACACACCAATGGGGGCACTGATGAAATTCCAGGTAAACAGACACACTTTTCTGCTGTACTTCTGGGAACTGAAATAGTATAACTGTGCATTTCTAGTGTGATGCTCTGATTACTTACATCTTTCCTAGCTGGAGTTTTCTTATTCCAACACGTGTTCAGTGGTGGAGAAGTGTATTACAAACTGTGAGGCTCCGAATGAGATAAAGGTTGACAGCCAACACCAAATTAATCACATCAAGCATCTTTTGATATGACATCAAATTAAAAAGCCAGTGGAGCTTAGTGCAGTAGCTAGAGGAATGCAATAAGTTTTGGAGATCACTTTTTTCTTACCACTGCACACTTAGTGACTTTTAATGTCCATTTATTTCATCTGTGATTGTTGTGGAAATCCAAGCACAATGGTAGTTATCACTGGAGAAGGTTTACGTGTGTTTTTATATAAAGAAAAGATTTTCTGAAGCACTGGTGAGACATCAAGGGGAAATACAGTCTGGTGATATCTCTGCTTTTCTGTGAGCTCTGATATATCTTTTCAGCCAGCTGAAGGACTTAATCTGTCAGATAGATGCGTGGACTGTGCCTCTTTTCCAGCCTCCAAAGACTGTTTGAGCTGTTGGCAGAGAAAAGATGCCCATCAAGGTTGCACTGGGAATAATTGTGACTGACCCAAGAACACAAGTCACTGCAGTGGGAGGCTGAAGGCTCTTCTGCAGCTTGATTATGAGTAGAAATGGTCAATGTTTGACAGCTTTGAAACTCACTCAGAATTTTTTCCTTGGAGGATTTTCACTCCTTGCACAAAATATCAGCTCCAACTGGGCTGTCTGTGGGCAGCTTATTTTGGCTGCGGTCTGATTACATCTGAGCCTGTGATTATGTTGTGTGGTAACATCTCTTCTGGTCATTAGACCCAAGCAGATCATCCCCAAACACCTATTTTGAGCTGCTGTCTATCGCTGGGTCTTGCATTAACCTGTCCTGAAAGTCCTCCTGTTGCTGGCCAGGCAAACTTCAGAGCAATTCAGGCCTACTGATTCTGAATGAATCTATCTGCAGTGGAAGCCACTGCTCAAAATGAGTGGCAGGATTGTGTCCCTTCTCAGATGATCACATTCTGTGAGTCTTTCCAGAAGAATGGAGTTGCAAAAGGACTCCTATAGCCAGTTCATGTTTATCTGAATTTTGATTCAAGTGCTAATTAGTAGACTCTATGCTTTTATTTGACTTCTAAAATATATCTTTTGTTGAGCAATGTAAATGACAGGAATGCCAATTCAGATCTGGCACAAAAGTTTTGAGTAGAATGCCTATTTACAGTAATATTTATATATGTGTGTATATACATACATATATACACATATATACATATATATGTGTGTGTGTGTATATACATACATATATATATATACACTTAGTCTCTTCCATAATGTTTTTGAGGGGTTTTTTTCTCCTTTTATGTTCAAATTCCACTTCCCTGCTAGGAAAGAAGCCAATATTCAGCCTGTTAATGTAAAAGATTGTCTCAGAATGTCTCAGATCTGTATGTTAGTTCAGGTTGGAAGGGTCCTATGGAAATCATCTAGTCTAACCTCCCACTCAAAATAGGGTCTCCTTTGAAACTGGGCCCATTTTAAAGTTAGATCAGATGTCTCAGGACCTTGTATAATTGAGTTTTCAGTATCTCCAAAGATGGATACTTCACAGATCCTCTGGGCAACTGTTCCAGTTTGGTCAGAATCACAGTGATTTTTTAAAATTTTTTTCACTATATTAGGGAATTCCCTAAGCAGAAATTAATTTTTTTGCACCATCTGGTCAGGCTGATCATTCAGGGCTGGTCATTTATTTGACCTAAGATATCTCTGCTCACTACAAACATTCACCATACCATTTGGTGTCTTAACAACAGATTAGTTACAGTATTTAATTAAAAGTGACAACTCCAGTCCCTCACCAACAATACAGAGGATTTGCAGAAGGCTCCTGATTGCTCCAATATGGTGAGAAAATTATTTATTTCACATCTTGTTCATGGTGATTAGGAAAATGTGTGCCTCTTCCCTGGAAGAAATGGAACAGATAGTCTGGGTCTGCTATGGATTATTGTGCTGCTGGAGATGGATCATGTAAGATTAAAGTGCTGTTCCACTTCTCATGTGCTCCTTACTTAATTCATAGCATTTTCTGAAGACTCTGGGCTCCTGGGTCTGATTCCAACAGAAAAACATTGTCTTCTTCCAGCTAAACTGGAAAACTTGGTCCACTGTGCTGTGCTTCCCATTCCAAAAGGATGTGTTGTGCTGAAAGGCTTTTGTGTTTTACTGCAAATGGGACTGCACTTCAGCTTTGAGGCACAGCCTGTGTCCTGCTCTCTCAGACCTGTGAGGGAGGTTCAGCTCTGGGAGGTCTGTGACTGACAGCACTGAGGGGGAGGCTGTTCCTCTGCCACCCAGGTCCTCATATGTACAAGGCTTTTAAGGTAACACCTGTGCCTTGTGCTCCAGTTGGAACCAGAATTGATCCTTGCCCAACAGGCTCCTGACACTGAACTTTGTAGCTGTATCTTGCACAAACTTGTTTCTCAGTGGACACTAAGTGCAGTCTCATAGAGTAGAAGTTGCAGTAAATCTCGTTTTGGGGACAAAGAAAACAGTATTTAAAAGCTCTTAGATTTAACACCTTTTCCTCTCTCAGAGAAGGACAAGACATCAGAACTGAAGGTCAGAGGGGCAAAAGTCTTCCTGTGAATTTTTTTTAAATTTTTTTTTTGTCTTATATTCAACAGCAGAAGGCACAAACAATTGTTTCACACAAGGCATCACCAGGTCCAGCCCTTTCTTGTCTACCCTACCTGCATACAAGTTATAGCATGACTTGCTACATTTAGTTCTGTGCCTGCATTTAAGTGGATGTGAATTGAGTCACTCTGTATCAGCAGAAGTAAAAATAAAAGCTAAACCATAAAACCAGCCATAAAAGGAGGAACTCTGTGAGATGAAGGGAAACAATGGTGTGGATGAGGTGGAAGATTCATAGATTTTGTTAAGTCAGAGGCTGAAGAGTGGGTAGTGAGGGTTGCTCCATGCAGAATGAAATTACTGCATCAAAAAACCACATTGTGATCTGGAGAAGAGCCAATGCTCTAAACTGATACTTTCCTTTTAAAACACAGTTTGTTTTTTTTATTCTTTAGATAAACAGCAGTAAGTAAATCTCATCTATCTGGACTTCAGCAAGCATTTGTTGAGCACTGCATTGAAAGTCACTGCTAAAGTGAAAAAGGGTAGAGATTAATAAACGTAAATTGAGCCAGAAACTGCCTGGCAGGGTGACAATTACGAAATTTCTAGGAAAGGGAGTAACAAGTCAGACTGTAGGCAGTGATTAAGCCCATCAGGGTCTACTTTTAGGTCTAATCTCCCCTGTGAGTTTCCACTCTATAGACTGGGATCAAAATATCCTTGAAGGAGGAACTGGTTGGCTCCAAAACACAGGGATTTTTTTCCAACTAACTTGGGACTATTAGTTTAAAAGGCCTGTTTTGGTAGGTATGGATCAATATCAGGACTATAAACTATAAACTCCTCCTATGAGAACTGGTGGTGTTTTAGTCAGCAGATGTTTGTACATCACAGTCCTGTAGAGCTGGGGAAAATGCAAAGGTCATTGCTGGACAAGGTAGAGAAGGGAAGAATTCCTGAGACTGGAAAAGGCTTTTGGCTACTGCTCATCTAGAAAAGCGTGCTCAGACCTCCTTAGCTCAGGAATGATGGATTCAGCCTTGAGGAGCTATTAGAGTGTTCAGGAGACAGAGGCGATTAAAAACGTGGGCTTGGTTAATCTTGCAGGGTGCAGGTGGAAAGGGGAGATAATACTGCTCTCTGTTAATAGATCAGGAGAACAGCAGGAGGGAGACAGGGGAACCACTCAAGCTGAAGGACAAAGGCAGCAATAAGAAATGAAGTCAGCTGTTTGAGAGATACATTCAAGACATCAGAAGAAGACTTGAAGCTGTCAGAGATATGAAGTGCTGGGACGAGAGGTGAAATAGTACTAATGGAGACAAATAAACAGTGATGGATAGTCATGAGTCCTCTCATAGCAGAGGTTTGTACTCTATGACCCTCTGGTCTCAAAGCATTTAAATAAAAAATCTCCAGCTGTATCATTCAGGAAGGGCTGCTACAGTGAAATAGGGTTTCATGAGCAAGAATAGATTGATATATATATATATAGGCAGCTTTAATACTGAAAAAATTTTGTCAGTGAAGTGAAGCAGCATCTGCTTAACAGTACATAAAACATGAATTCAGAATATAACGCTGAATATGTTGCTGAATGCATTAGAAATCAACAGAGAACTTTGAAAGAAAGCAAGGAATCTACTTAGAATATCACTTTATCCTTCAGGAAGTCTGATATTTTAAACCAATGCTTAATAATGGTTTAAACAAAGTCCTTACAGCATTATTGTGGGTACTATGTTTCGGTTGGGTTTTTTTAAAGAGAAATAAAGACAAGAGGGTTTAACTCATCTGCCCTAAAATATTCAATAAAACCTCCCCTTATCTTACTTAATCTTATCATACTTAATACCTCTTATTATGCTGAATTGTCATTTTCATTCCATTAGCATTTACCAAAGGATGGAAAACCAGGCAGGGAAACCCATTGGTAATATTTTGCATCATGAAGATGTGCCCTTTGTGTATTTTTAGGAGCTATAATACTGCATCAAAGCTACACTTGAATGTTATTTAAAATGAAATATACTTCTTGAGGTTTTAAGACTTCACATTTGAATTATTTGCATTTTAAACTAGACCTGCTGGGCATGGGATTTGGTTGCAGAAATCTGGATGATCGCTAGAATTAAGAATGAGCTGAGCTCTAGTCCTAAACATTACTAGAGGACATAAAACTCCTCAACAGATACTGGCTGCTGCTTTCAGGGGACTCTGCCACAGAAGTAAAGAAAGGCCTGAAGTGATTTCCACAGGGTCTTAAGAAAAATAAACCCTGGGGAGGGACAATTACAACCACTACATGGGAATAAACATCCCACACTGGATGGTGTTAATAGGGCAAGGGAGGAACATGAAAGCCCTGACTTCAACTCCTGAGTAGTCGCACAGGCTGGGTGTGTGAACAAGAGCAGAAACTGCATTATGGGTTGTACCACAGACTGACCTCAGCCTCCAACTCTCTTCCCTGTCTCTGAAACCTCCATGTGCAAATGACCAAAATTCCAACACATTTACGACCTGCGTGTTTTTCTGTGACTCTCTAAAGGGTGTTTGGGCATTTTACAATGAAGGCACTGGTTGTAAAACTAGTCCCCTACAATTACAGACTGCAGTGGCTGTGTTTAGCTGTCAGTGTGTCTCCAGTTCCTGTGGTTTGCAGCACATGGGTTCACATTCCAGAGGTGCCAGTGACTCACTAGCTAATTACAATATCCCTGGGACTATTTATATGTGCCCACTAAAGCATGTGGTAGTATGAGAAAATTGGAGTGTCCAGGCTGCTGAACCTGCGGAACGAGCGCATTCGACCGACATCCTCCTGGGGAAAAAAATGTATTTGTGGTGCCTGTGTGACAGGCATTGTGCCCTCCCTTTGCACGTGGCAGTCTCCTTGGGAAGCCCCCGAGAGGCCAGTGAATAGTCCACGAACAGCTGATATTTGTGAGGGATCGCTGCCTTGGGTCAGTGGATGCGCAGTCACAGTGGTCGCCAGCAGAGACTGCACACGTGCAGTGCTGGTGGAGCTGGCTGTTCGTGCAGACAGCACCACTCTCCTCTCCATCCTCAGGGTTATGCTCATACAGGCAGGACTGGAAGCAGCTGTGACATTTGTGAGAGATGGGGCAGAAGGATGCAGCCTTGCTGTGCCATGGCACAGTCACTTTTGTGTTTTTCAGTGACCCATCACTAGGCAGTGCTAATGGGATAGGGCTCAAAACTTCTTATTTCCTCCTCCCCCTGCATTTTCTCTAGGAAGTCTCCCAGATAATGTGAAACTGGGCTGAGCTGAATTTGAAACTGAGTTCTGACATACAGACAGCTGGTGATAGCTGCTGTAAGTCCTGAGAAGCAAATAGGGAAAGGAACAGCTGACCTGTACCTGTAGTCACAGGAGCTATGTGAGTCTCCTGTGAGCTGGAGAAAATGTCTGGACTTGTGTTGTGAGGTGGATTTGTCCTCTGGGCTGGTGGATGTGATACCTGCAGTAAAGGTGATACTATGGAGGTCCTGTTAGCTCATTTTTTAGGAGTCTATACTAAAGTCTTATGAAGAGAAGCTGAGGGAACTGGGGGTGCTTAGCCTGGAGAAGAAGAGGCTAGAAGGGACCTTATTGCTCTCCACAACTCCTTGGGAGGAGGGTGTAGTGAGGTGGGGGTCAGTCTCTCATGCCAGGTAACAAGTGACCAGAGGAAATGGCCTCAAGTTGTGCCAGGGGACGTTTTGTTTGGATATAAGGGAAAATACCTCCATTGAAACAGGCTGACCAGGGAACTGGTGGAATCACCATCCCTGGAAGGCTTTAAAGCCATGTAGATGTGGCACATGGGGACATGGCCTGGTGATAAACCTGGCAGTGTTAGGTTAATGGTTGGACTCAGTGATCTTAGAGATCTTTTCAACCTTAATAGTTCTGTGATTCTACCATTCTACTGTGCAATAGTTAACACTATAGCCTAGATCACTGCACTTAAAAAGTCTTTGAAGTTTTTCAGAGGTTGACAAATGGTTCACTTGTGTTCAAAGGCATTTTAATATTCAGTAACTCTAAAAAAACCCCAAAAAAACAGGTCAAGCAGGCAAATAATTACCAAAAGAAATCATCTGTGACTTCTAAGCACAGCCAATGCAGTCCTGTGGGCTGGCTCTAACCTGTGCATGCCCAGTGTCCAGACCTGCCAGTCATCCAACATGGGCACCCTGGTTTCTTTAGGGGTTGTGTGACAAGGAATTTCCCTTCTCCAGAAACTAAAGAATTGCTGAGTTAAAATGTACAGTCACCCCAACAGGGAGCAGGGAGTCACCAAAGTGTGCATTGGTGAGTGAGCCTGGAAATACTAGAACATCCTCTAAAGTGTGCACAGCCAGGCTGACACCAACAGAGCTGGGGTGAGTTCTTTGAATTAGAAAAAAACGTTTTAAATGATTTTTTTTTTCTTAATATGGTCAGAGACGTAGCTGTTAACCAAAGCCATGGATCTCAATGGACTCCTGACAGAGCAAATGACCTGACATCAGGTCTGTGCTGGAGCAGGCAGCATGGCTGAGCTTCTCAAAAACATCAGGAAATACGCAGAATGAACGCTGAATTTACTTTAAAATGTGCTTCTGCAGGAAATAAACTGGTAACAGCTGAGCAGTCCCTGTGAAAGACTTTCCCCGGTCTGAATCCCCACAATGACAAATTCTGACATCTGCATTCACATAAAAGTTTTAACAAAGGTTAATCATACACATGAAAGTGCACGTGAATTATTCAGATCTACCTGCACATTAAACAAAATAAAAATAAATCTGTCCCTAAACTTTTTTTTTTTCCTTTGACTAGTAGTATTTTCTTTCTCCCAGAAGTTAAACAATCCAGGTCTTTTTCTTACTCCAGTGCATTTGAGATTGATGAAAAGGAAATAAATTCAATTTTGCCTGTTCATACCCAAGAAGCAACCAATCCTTTGGCTATAAAAAGACTAATAGGTTGTCTACCTGTGATATACTTTCAGTTATTTCTCAGTCCAAATATTCTAGATTAATTCTCCTTCAGAAACCAGCCCATGGATTTTTCATCAGTGCAAGCTTTCTGGTTATTGTGGACACATGAGGAGAAGAAGGCGTAAATAGAATCTTAATAAACTACTCCAAATTCTTGGAGTTAAATTAGTCTGTCTGATAAGAATTCTCTGTGATGACAGCTGTGGCCAGGTTTTGGGGTAGTGGTAGGTCTAATCTGTTTTGTACTGGTCACCTGGCATAAGCAACCATGACAGTCTCTTAAAGAGTAGTAGTCCCTACCTGCTTTCATATTAGGCCTTGTTCATCACACCTAAAATTACTGGGAATATTTTAATATTCATAAATAGCTTATTGGTTGAGTTTTCCTACAGCCCAGACAGCATTACAAGGAGAATCTAGCAGGTCTTAGTAAGATGTTTTTCTTTAAATATATTTTCCTACCTTAAAAATAATACTTCTTGCTTGTACAGAGGTCCTCCCCTCCCCACTGCTTTCCCAAGGGATGACTTTGAGGATGTGCCACTTGATGGTTTTCTGGAGGAACACAGAGCACCTTGACACCCGAGGAACTCAAAAGAGGCCTTCAAAATAGAGGAACTAATTAAAACCAGAACCTAATACAAATAGTCCCAGGAAAATTCATCTGGTTCAAGGCTATCTGGCACACAAAGGACATCAAAGGAGTAATGAACTCCTGTTTAATCTTGTAAATCACTAGAGCAGGAAAGGAGCTGAAAGAGGGTCTATGGCAGCAAGCCGAGTGTCCATCACTGAGAAAATGGAGATGACTTCAACACAAGAAAAGCCTTCAGTAATGAGGCAAAGAGTTCAGTGTCAAAACCAGCTTTCAGTCTTGTTCAATATGCCGCTTGCAACTGTTTGAAAACTGAGAGGCAAAAGGGTAAGAGAGAAGCAGGGTACTGATGTAGATAAACAGAACCATGCATCACATAAAGTGGTGTGTTATTAACATGGGATCAGGTGTTGAAAGGTGCTGCCTCAGAGGCAGCTGCTGTATACATTAATTTATTTCCTGTTTTTACAGCAGGCTGGGGGTTAGATTACAACAGCCTTTACACAAGGTGGGGTGGCTAGAATTGTGTATTCACTTACTTGCTTCTGTTTTTTAATTCTCTCTCATACTGCATCTTTGGCCTAATTTTCTTACTGGTTTATGCTCATTTTATCTTTCCTGAAGTGTTATTTTTTCTTTCCTGTGTAAAGATACCAAGTGCTGTATTTTTCTCCTCTGTTTTGGCTGAAACTTTAGACTGATGTTTCTGAAACAGTGGCCCCATATTTCAGTCCAGTGACTACCTGCTCACCTGCCTCACTGCCTCTGGAAGATTGCTCCTTTTTGAAGTATTACTCCATTATATACCTCAAGCAAGGTTTCTGCTCCTCATAATCCCAAATGTGGATTGGTGCTCGAGCTGAGGTCAAACTCCTTTTTGTGGTCTGCATGGGACTCTTGGGGCTTGTTCCTTTCCTGGGGCCAAGGAAAAGTAGAAATTGTGTCTTCCAGTGCTGTGATGCAGAAGCAAACCAGGATCAGTAAACCAACAGCCTGAGTGGTGGCATCATGTACCGGGGTAAATCTGATATATAAATTTTTTTAAATTGAGACCATCTAAAATGTGCTCTAAGCCAAATTATTGAGTATGACCTAGAAGGTAGCAGGCTTGCTGGAAGATACCTTCTTCATGCTGGTGTAAGACCTGTTCCACCTGCTTCAGCATTAGGTTAAGCTCTAGCTGCTCTCCCTGCTGGAATCTGGGGATCTGGTGAGAAGAAAGTTGGGTCAGCATGAAGTGTTGCTTGAATCCCAGCTGGAACATCAGTGGAAACAAAGGTTAATAGCAAGAACCTCTTTAAAGCACTCTTGAGGCCCTTAATCTATAGACTCTGGAAAGCTTTATAGTTCCAAAATTCCCTTGCAAGCTTCTTGTAAAATTTAGCTAACAAATTTTTTTAATGACCTGTTCAACCCATTTAGTCGTCATTACAGTGCTTCATGCAGGGCATGTGGGCAGCCAATAAATCTCTGGTTTGTTCCTCCAGAGGTACAGTCCTTAATGCTTTGGGGGTAAGTCAGGGAACCACTGCTGACTGATGATGCTGAATCAAACTGCTGGGAGAGCTGAATGGGGGTTGAATTACCCATGCAAAAATGAGCTGTTCCTTTTTCCATTTTTGCTGAAGAGGTGGAATACAGAGAAATAAACAGGGCAAGAAGACAGAACTCATATCCTTTGTTAGTCTTTGGAAATAATTTCTTCTGACAGCCAGAAATAGTTGGGGAAAAAAAATTATTCCAGAGAACTACTTTCTTTCAAACCCCTTTATACAACCATTTGCAATGCCACAGGTCTAAAGAGTGTGAGCTGCAAGACTCATGCACCTGCACTTGTGCAAGGTGTTTGACACAAGCATGACATGCTTGTCTCTAAATTGGAGAGACGTGAATTGGACAGAGGGACCACTCAGATAAAGAGCTGGATGGGTTGGCATTCAAACTGTTGTGGTCAATGGCTCAATGTCTGAGTGGAAACCAGTGATGACTGGTATCCCTTGGGGTTGGTATTGGGGCTGACACTGTTTGACATTTTTTTGGTGACATGGGCAGTGGGATTGAGGCACCCTCATCAAGTTTGCTGAGCACACCAAGCTGTGAGTGCAGTCACACCCTGGAATAAGGGGATCCAGAGGGAACTGGACAGGCTGGAGAGGTGGGGCTGAACCTTATGAAGTTCAGCAAGGCCAAGTATGAGGTCCTACACGTGAGTCAGAGAATGTATTGATCGCAGCCCTGAGGAGAAGGACTGGAGGGTGCTGGTGGATAAGAAGCTCAACATGTCTCAGCCATGTGCACTTGCAGCCCAAAAAGCCAGTCATGTCCTGGGCTGCATCCAAAGCCGCATGGAGAGCAGGAGGGGATTGTGCTCCTATATTCTGTCCTCATGAGACCCCATCTGAAGTGCTGCTCTGGGATACCCATCATAAGAAGGATGTGGAGCTGTGGGAGGAAGTCCACAGGAGGCCAGAAATATGCTCAGAGGGCTGGACAACCTCTGCTTTGAAGACAGGCTGAGAGATCTGGGGATGCTCAGCCAGGAGAAGAGAGGGGGCCAAGGACACCTTCTTGCAACCTTCAATACTTAAAGGGGGCTGACAAGAAAGCTGGAGAGAGACATTTTAAAAATGCATGTGGTGATTGGACAAGGGGAAATGGCTTCAAACAGAAAGAGTGTAGGTTTAGATAAGATGTGGCAGAAAATCCTTGGAGATGGAGATTTAAAATTATGCCTAAAATCTGATACTCTCTCAGCTCTTGACAGGGTTTCCTTTCCTGTAGAGGAAGAAATGTCAGGAACAGCAAAAATACTGTAGCAGATGATGGCTACTATGACAATAGCATGCTGAATAAAGTCAGTGGCCCCCCTTTGGGATTTGGACACTTTTGCTTCTATCCCAGCCCTGAACTGAGACACAAATAGCCGCTTTCAACACAGAGCACTGTGGAAGACAAGGATGCTGAATGTTTAGATACAGGAGGAAAAAAATAACTCTCGTCTATACTCTGCCTTCACATAACTAATTTGCCAGACCTATCTCATTGAATTCACCATGTAACGTTATCTTATGGCATGATAGCATGTTTTTTTTTCTCTTTTTTTTTAGAGTCTATATTAGCACAGAAAATAACTAAGGTAACAAAAACTAGGGCTCTTTACAGTGGTAATAACCTTGCAGGCCATGCTGGAAGAATTAAAAGGGACACTGAGGGCATACAGGCTCTTCCTTGTGGTCACAAGCAATCCGTGAAAACTTAACTTTCAAGAGTGCAGAAATGTTAGACAAGATCATGTATTTTCTGGAAGACTCCCAGGTGCTACTGTTTTTCATAGGAATTTATACACTGCTCTGGTGTACAATAAAGTTTAGTGTCGTTGACTATCCTCCAGTAAAAGTAACGTGTGCAATTTTATCACAGGCTGCACAGATTGCTGTTTTCAGAAGTGTCAGTGTACCAGCAGGTGATGACAACCTCCCTGATCTTGGCTACTGGTGATATTTCATCAGTGCATTGGCAAGGCTGATAATTCAGCTGGGAGGCTGAGCAAAACCAGAGTCAGGAGCATTTACTGCAAAACCTGCTTTGTTTGATATTAGTGCTCATGGCTGGCAATCCACTGTAGTAAATATATCCCAGACTCCACACTTGAGGCTGTTATGTCCAGTGCCTTTCCTGATTCCTTTCTCAACCACTTTCCACATTCCTCTCCAGGTTGTTTTCTCACCAAAAACTTTCACAATTAGAAGTATCCCACTTTTTCCCCCTGTGAGTGTTATCTTGGGATCCTTGGGAACACAAAGCAAGAGACTCTTTTCAGAATCTTCTTTGGGAAAAATAAGAAGTCAGTGATTCTGTGCTGCTTTGAGAAGCCTTTCCAAATGTACACACTGCTGTGTTTTGTGGCTATTAAATATTACATTTTTTACTCTCTTTTTCTGGCTTTGGATGCTGTTTTTATTTTGTGGGGTTTTTGCCCCTGAAGACAGAACAATCAGGAAAATCTCAACATACACATGAGCTTCCACCATGCTGCCCATATCAGATCCTTAATGGAGCCAGGCAGAAATCCAGCTCATATTCAGGGCAACCAACCATGGCCCCTTTAGTCAAGTCTTCAGATAATTATCTTAAAATAAAGGTTGTAGGATCATGGGATGAATACAGAGTTGTCGGATCATGCTTTGGCCATGCTTTAAGGTGCTGGGTGCAGTGTGGACATTGGTCCTGTAAAAGAGATTCTGGCTGCACATTACAGTTAGATGATGTATAAATTGTCCAGTGCCAAGTTTTGTCATCTTCCCCCTGCAACAGAAAGATCTGGGTGTGTTTTCTGATTCTGGAAAACAGGCTGCTTCCTGTAAGGGGGTTATAACTCTTACGTAGTGACACATTCAGCTGATTTGATCAGCAGAGCAGTGCATAAGAAATTACTTTTCAAGCCAAGTATACTGTTACAAATCTGAGCTTCTCTTTCAGCTCTCTATTTTAATTTTAATATGGACTAGGGTCTGTTGCTTTTCAGGAGATGTAATCATGTTAGAGGGTTTCAGTGGCCCCATATTGTTTTAGAAGCTCTAATGAAGTAAGAGGCTTAAGATCAAAGCGCATCTTACTAAATGCCATGTTTATGGCATTACTGATTAAGCAGTTCATGAGCCAATTGGGAAACCACACCTGCCCTGTAACACAAAAAGCCACCTTTTAAATCAAAGCAGCTGAGAACAAGAAAATCCTACCTTTTCACCCTGTGCTTGAGCATGGTACAATAGGTAACAGCAACTTTGTCCTTGCTAATTTAGGCAGGTCTGTTCTTCCCCATTCACTTGTAGAGATGACTGGGAAGTTTGGGAAGTGGCATCTCACTCTCCATATGCCACTGACAATATGGTGCCTCCTTGGTGGTGGGAAAACCAATGAACAGACTGTACTTCTGCTGTAACTCCAGCACAGAAATGCTGTGTGACACATTTAACTGTTTGGGGAAAGATCTCATTGAGCAGTTTGTCCACTGTTAGTGGACAAACACTGCTAGGTGAAGTGTCCTGGTCAGGTGGTACAGAAATGATCACAGCATTGCTTATTTTTTTACATTAATATTGTTGTTCAGGATTAAAAAGTCAAAACTGAAGGCTTCATGCTGTCTCCCTCACAGTACCCGCTCCATTCCTGAAGTCAAGGGAACATAATCTATGCAAAATTCTTCCAGGCACATGAAGTAAACAAAATTATAGTAGTAATAGTAGCAATTTAGTACTAACAGTAGTAATACTACTAGTAGTGGTAGTGGTAATAGTAATGGTAATAATATATTTGCTTGTCCTTCAGCTGAAACAGTCTTAGAGGTTCAATTAATTCATAAATTCATTTTTAGGTTTGCCTAGGTGTTTTCTTTCCAGTTCCACTTGAGTAATCTGCCTTTACTACTTTCTCAGCTGACATAACAATATTTTGGGTTTGTTTGTTCTTCAGAAGTGATTTTGAAAATCATAGCTGGTTAATCCAGCTGAATTTAAAAATCTGCAACCTTTACTCAATCCTGATGGCAAATGAGGAAATGTGAATATAAATTATGTGTGATTTGTTAACAGTTTTACTGTAAACTCTGCTTTACTCACTGCACAAAATGGATAGCATTCCCAATAAGCAGAATACATCTCAGACAACTTCAGTACTCTGAAAATTCCCATCTGTACGAACTCCCTCTCCTCTGAATGGAAGGAGGCACTTCCAGGTAGGGGTTCAGCCTGTCTTTAAGATGAGTTATCTTTAAGATGAATTGTCTTAAAGACCTCTAAATTTCTCTGCTGACTCACAAGGAAACTGAGGAAGCCTGCATCCATCACATGTCTCTTTTTCAGACAGCTAAAATTAGGTGAGATGCATCTCATCCTTGTCAGAGTTCTTAATTTTTTTTAGTGTATGGCCTGATGACAAATCTTCTGTAATTCTATTGAAATCTTTCAGCAAGCAAAGTGCCCCTTACCCTTAAGGGCTTTGGTTGTAAATGGAGTATCCAAGAGTAGAGGTTATCTCACCAGTTGGGCAATATTTCAATTTGACACAGAACAAATCAATAGTGTGGTTAAAATAAAAAACCCTTTGGTTTTGAGTGTGGACTCTGACACAGCTAAGGACTTAACGTTTCCGTGGATCTACATTACATCTTTCAAAAAGCCATCGTCATTCATCAATTAAATAAAAATAGAGAAAGAAATTTTTGATTTGCCAATCCATAATCTGAATAAAAGAAAAAAAAATGCTATTGTTTTTTACTTTTGTGCTTTATCCAATCCTAAATGTAAATGTGATTATGTTGTGAGAGTGTGACTTATTTTCATTACACCAAGTTCCATTTGCAAAATAGTTCTGATAACCATGTTTATGTTTCATGGAGTTATTTAGGCATTGAAACTGCATTTTGATGGGAAATTCAGGGAAAAAAAAGAAGATATTGATTGAATCTGACTTCTGTTTCTACTGGAAAAGCATACTATTGCACACAGCTTCACAGTTGCTCATGATGTGAACGTTCATTTGAGTTGTCGGAGAAAATGAGAGCAGCTTTGGGCCTGAGCCCTAACTATGGGAAAACTTAGCAGGACATTCTTGTCACTGTACCTTGCACTTGTGCATTTTTCGCAAGGGAGCTTTACAGGACCCATGAGGTGAGCAGGATTTCACAGCTTGAGGCCTCTGGTGACTGGACGTAAGGACGTCACTTGGGCAGCATTTCAGCCTTCACCATCCACAGCTCCTCTCCTGTGAATGGTTAACAATTTCCCTTCCCAGTCAGTGTGGTCTCTTCCTGCCAGCAACACTCAATTGCTTCCCTCAATTCCTGTAGCTGGTGTGGATGATGGATATGTACTGTGCAGAGAAATGAGCTGTATGGACAAGTCATAGTGTTGTTTGTGACAGCCGGGAGGGAGCTCTCATGTTCTGGTGGGGTCTATTTACCCTGATTTATAGCTGCAATCGTGGCCAATTGCAGTGTGTCAGAGGGTGTATCACTGGAGTTGTGCAGAGGTGATTATGAGGTGCAGCCATGAGGCCCTGGAGCATCTTAACTGCTTTATTTGCCCTCCTGAATGCCCAGTAATAACTGAAAATAGAGTGGACAAAAGGGAAAAGCTGTTGACAGCCAGGAAAGTTACTGTAGTACTAAAGGCCTCAACTTGGCACCAGACAGCCATTTCTGTCTTTGCAAACAATTAAGAGTATATTTCCTCAGAAAAAGCAATTTCTTCTGAAAAAGGTCCAGAAAATGATGGAAGCTTTACATTTTATTTGCTGTTTGCTATTTTGATTTGCCTAGGCACTGGCCCATGCAAGTTTTTGCACCTATTTATTCATATAAATGTGAAGAATAATATCATTAGGTTGGTGCCTTTTCATGTTGAAGCTGTTTTCAAGCTCTGCAGTGCCTTTCAGCCTGAAAGGTTCATGAAGACAACTAAGAAACCCAAGAATCTTCAGGCTTAATTTCATCACATTAAAATGTTTATCTATCCTAGAAAACTTTTAAGAGCTCACTAACTGAACAAAGTTGAAAGAACTGCCATAGTTTAAAAGCAACTTATCCAAATAAGCTACACTTATGTCATCAGGTTTGTGTGCTGGAATTACAAAAGCAGGAGTTAATATGTGCAATTGTGCATATGTGAGGGGGAGAAGATGTTGGAATAGGCTGAATAACATTAAAACACATATTCTCTGCTCAGTTGCTCACAACATGCCTTTTACAGTGCCTTCGCCTCTAACTCCACAGAGTGTTTGGTTCTGGGAGTGGCTGATAGTTTGGATTTGCATCCTGTGGAGCCAGTTTGGAGATTAAAGCAGGATGTTTGCATCCACACAGTTTCACACCTCCAGGAACTGGATGCATTCATGGCACCATTGCACCCTTCCTGTCCCTCATGGTTTAGCACCTGGGACTTCATGTCACAAAACCATGTGTTCATTGTGGCTGGGACCATGTTGATACTGGAGCAGTGTAGACTCACTTGTGTGGTTTAGGATTGAGCTAAAAATAGCTTGTTAGAACAAAGTCAGAAGCTTTAGACAAATGTCTTCCATCAAGATTCATAGCTCTCAATAATGATAAGTTGATTGGACTGAGTTGTATTAAAATGATATGAAAAGTGTATGTAGTCAAGTTTCTTGGACAAGTAGTTTTCAGTAAAGACCTGGACCACTGGAGTGGACACACAGTGGAGGTCCATGAAAAAGATGAGAGGACTGGAACACCTCTGCTGTGAAAAAATTTTGAGAAAGTTGGGGATGCTCAGCTTGGAGAAGTGAAGGCTCCAGGGGGACTTTCTCATGGCCTTTCAGTATATAAAAGGGCCTTGTAAGGAAGAAGGAGGCCTTTTATCAAGGTCTGTAGTGACAGGACAAGGTGCAACAGTTTTAAGCTGAAAGAGGGTAGATTTAGATTGGAGATAAAGAACTAAATTTTTACAATGCGGGTGAGGAGACACTAGACTAGGTTGCCCAGAGAAGCTGTGACTGCCCCATCTCTGGAAGTGTTCAAGACAAGGTTGGATGGGGCTTGGAGCAATCTGGGCTAGTGGAAGGTGTCCCTGCCCATGGCAGAGGGATTGGAACTAGATGATCTTTGAAGGTCCCTTCCAACCCAGAACATTCTGTGTTTTCTATTAGTCTATGAATAAGAGCTTTAGCCTGCACTTGTGCATTTTTCTCCATGGGAGTTAATGAATTATGCAGCGTTTTCAGGATGTTGTGGCAATGCAAACATTAGCTACTAATTTCTGGAAAACACTGTTCAAGCCTGTGACAGCTTGAATTTAAGCTTGGTTTTGAGTTTTTTGACTGAGAGGATTAGACCATATCAGAATTTTGTTCTGGCTTTTCCCAACAGGAACAAGACTCGTTTCTGAAGTGCAGTTTGTGGGCTAAGGTATCCATGTAGTTACAGTTGGAGGCATGTCCCACTGCCTGATTAATGTCATTTATGTTTCTGTAATGGATAGGATTTGACCTGATGGATTCGTTCAGCGTGAAGCAGATTTTTGGAATGAAAGAAGATGGGATTCAGAGTGCTTATGTACGGCTTGGAAGCTTTCCGGTTGTTCAGAAAACTGAGTGAGTACTCTGGGTTTTCACTTTATTTTCATCTGAACCTCTGCCTTACATTATTTGGTTCCTCTAGGTTAACCTTGTAATAGTTATCTGGTACCTACAGGTTTATTTCTGCTTTGAGTAGCTCTTTCAGTTCAGCTCACAGAATATGCACGATGTGATCAGGAGTCTCAGCAGTAACTACAGGCTCCATCCTGGCAGAATATGAGCTGTGTTTGGTGTATCTGAGTGGTTCTGAGGAGCAGTATCAAGACATTCACAAAAGAACTTAGGGCTTCATAAATAGCTTCTGAAGGGAATATTTGGTAGCACTCCCACTGAGATGGAAATTAGCTAAATTGTGACGAGTTAGCAAATATGGGTTCTGGCCTTGTAGAAGAATGAGAAGGTTTTAATCCTGTGTCAGCATGGATTCAGTCCTCAGAGTCTTTTCTCACCTAAGGCTGCCAGTAGTGTTGCAGTCTATCACAAGTGTTTCTTTGGGTTGTCACTTGAGCCCTGCTAGCATTAGCCTTGAAAAGAGTGAGTGCATAATTGCACTGAGTAACTGTGAGCCATAGATTGAATTGTCATCATTAACATTTTTGCAGTAAATTTCTCTATGCTGGTTTGAACTTCAGCTTAAAAAAATCAATAATACTTCTTTTCCTTCTTATGGATGAGGACTTTTATTTTTCAATCTGTTTTTAGCTCTTTTACTCAGCTCACTTCATTTTTGAGATTGTCCCATGAATTACATTTGCTTGATTTCACAATATTTTTTTTTCATCCTGGAACCAAACAGGATTGATGTACTCTTTTCCCCTCCCTCTCTTTTTCCATGTTAATACACAATTAAAAAAAATAAAAAGTAAAAATATGACATACTGAGAGGAAAACTGTTTTCTCTAGAGTCCATAAATGATATCAAGTCCAAGGGTAAAGAGAGTCATGATCAGTGATCTCATTCAACACAGCTAATTAAAATCATCTTAGGTTTGGTATATACATAACTGGTCTGAGTGTGGATGGGAATAAACCATCAACCTATTTCATTTGGATGGGAATAAACCTATTTCATTTGTCTCACTGTGATCTCTGGGTTCTGGGTGATACTATGACAAATAGTGCAATCCTTGGAGTATAAGGAACAGACAGGAACTGTCACGTATGAGCTGATAATCTTCATATCACACAGCTCAGTCACTGCTGCTGCTGTGCCCAGCCTTAGTTTCCGTAAGTCATTAGGTATAAATGGAGTGAATGAAAGTTTGAAGAGCTGTGGAGCAAGCAGGATAGTGATAAATTCAAGAAGTACAGCGTAGACAGGTAAAATTAGGAAGCAGCCAACAACTGAAGGGATCATTCTTTGTGAGAACCTCTGGGAAATCAAAGCTTGGCAAAGGGTCTTTGAATAAGGGTCATAGTAGACTGAAAGTCAGTGGCTACTTGACATCAAAAACCAGCAGGGAAGAAAGGCACGCTTTTAAGGATGAATGCAATTAACCGCTGAAGAAAGTTAGCACAGATTACACAGAGTTGTCCATTTGAATCCCTTTTTCAAAATAAGGATTGAAGTACTTTGTTGTTGTTGTTTCTGTTGTTATTTTCTCAGACTGAGGGAGTGAAGCCAGACCAACCAGCTGTGATGACTTTCCATCTGCTCAGATTACGCCCATTTATTTGTTGTTGCTGTTGTCTTTAAAATAAGCACAGTATTTTATGGCCCAGGACAATTAGAAGTAAAACATCCTTAATTAGTAGATTAAAATGAATAAGATTCCTTTTGGATGATTCTGAAACATGGAATTCAAGGAGGACTTTTAAATTTTCAGCCTTTTGTATTATAACTTCCACACTCCTGTGGTTTGGGAATGAACCCAAATGGATATAACACCATGGAAGGTGTTTGCATATTTGGTTTGTTTTAGCATTTGTTTGCCAGGACTCTGAGATGCTGCACATAGGGTCATTGCTCACAGAAAATGAAATCTTGTAAAGCTCCACAAAACCGATAACTGGAATAATAAACCAAACAAAAACATCTGTTGTGGCTCACAGATAACCTCCAGCAATGTTTAGCAACTGATAGCAACATCTCATAATTAGATACAAAATCATTAACTGAGTAATATATGTGATTCACTTTATTATCTGCTTAAAGGATTTGTATCCTTTTATACAAGCAATAGTACTTCTACAAAGTGCCAGATTAGCTGTCTGGGAAATGTGCCTACTCATCTTCTGATCTGTAACCTACAACTATGAACTTTCTTCCTCTTTGTGGTGAGGCATCATCTGTGAGCAAGCAAACCCAGCAGCCAGAGCTTGGCTGCAGTCAAGGACCTGATCACTGAAGGACACACAGGTGTCTGTACCTGTCTGAGGACTGGCCCCAAAATCTGGCTGGTGCTTGTCCCCACTCTTCATGTAGCTGGGGCTGTCCTGCTGTATGTTCATGGCTCCTCAGTGGATCTTCTGGCCAAAACTGTGCCCCAGACTTCTGGTTTTGGATGCTCAGGCTTGTTTCTCATTACTGGTGTCTTGTCTAATGCCAAGATTTTGGCTCATTCTTTTGTTCTGTCATCTATCTATATCTCCCAGGACCCTCCCCCTGACCATGTCCATCCCTCAGTTTTCTCTTTCCTGGTGTGGTTCCAGCCTGACTTGATCATGATCTTGGCTACCACCTCACAGAATTACCTGATGCTTGATCTAGTCGTGATCTCTTTGCTCTTTATATTGGGATAGTGTTGTACCAGTACAGCGTCTTGGGTTGTTTAGGGCATGTATACCTTGGTGTGTATTTCTGGGGACTGTGTCTCCTGACATCAGCTTTGACTGCAGTCACCTGCCTTAGGTTTCTCCATGGGGTCCTGCCCTGGTCTCATCATTTGTCTCCTTCCCAGGGAAGAAATTGTACAAAAAGCTACTGAAACCTCCTACACTGAATATGGAACCTGTTGAAAGTTTCCTTGTTTCTTACTTTTCCCAAACAAATACTTCATATTGAGAACAGCAGAGACAAAAAAGCTTGTTCATCTTAGAGAAGGGAAGAGTCAGGGAGGGAGGATCTTACCCATGTGTATAAATACCTGATGGGGAGGAAACAAAGATTATGGAGCCAGAATCCTTTTAGTCATATTCATTGACAGGACAAGAAGGAATAGGAACAATTTAAATCCATTAAATCTAAACACAAGAAAAATATTTTTAGATAAGATGATCTCAAGAGGTCCCTCACTGTCTCCTATTTCTAACAAGGTAAAGGAGATAAAGCATGATGGAGGTGGAATGACTGAAGGCTTTTTCGGTCTTGTGGAGAGTAAAGGACTGTAGGGAGAGCTGAGAAACAGAGAAAAGACTGCAGCAAGGAGAGGAGAACAAGTTGTTCACATGGCTTCTTGTGGAAAAAAGTTGTTTTGGGAAAATTAAACTACAGCAAGTGAGATTTAGGATAGATTCCTTTTTCTTACAGCATGTAGGACAGAGAAACACAGGAAGAAATTACCTAGAGAGGTTGTATCTTTTCCATCACTGAGGTTTCTGAAGTAGAAGCCAAAAAGATGCCTGCCAAAGATGTATGAGACACCTCCTTCCACAGCCTTTTTCCTTTTTCCTTTTCCCTTTTTTATTTTTATTTTTTTCTCCTGTCATTCTAAGACCCTCTGGTGATGAGAAGCATATGGAAATGAACTGGCTTTCTTCAACTTGGTTTTGCAGATCTTAGTGGGTTACATTTCATATTAGTGGGTTTTAGCTTTGTAAAATTGGTCAGATTGCTGAAGTACATTAACTACACTCTTCCTCACCAAACACCTATTAAATGCTGTTACATTCAGTGTCTGAAATGAGAACTGATACTATCATTTTTTCCACAGGGTTATGATAGATGTGGGATCTCATGCTTATTGTCCCAGATGAAAGCTCTTATTGCAAATTAAAGCATGTGAGGTTGCTATATATTGAAATTCAGCAATGGTTAAGAGAGTTTTCTGCCTTCTTATTAAATTTTTTTTCTTTGTACAAGTTGTGATTCACCTGACCTTGTAGTTGAGTTAATTGACTCTTAGACTAACCTTCAACACTAGGGGATTATTTTGTCTTGGAGTTTTATTAGGGCCTCTTCTGCAATCTATCCTGTTGTCAGAATTATAGAACAAGGAGCTGGCAGAATGCTCCCTGTCAGTACCAGCAAAGTTCCACAATATCGATCATCAGTTCAGTTCAGCCTTGTGTGAAAGAAGAACATAAAACATTTCTGGGGACAGCAATCCCTGCTCTTGGATCCCCAAGTAAAGCTGAACTTCTAGATGGAGATCGTTTTTAAATGAGGAAATAAGTTAAAACTCCTCAACAAAGTTTTTGTTATTTATGTAGCAATGCAGCTCTGTAAAACATACAGGGACCAATGACTTCAGAAACAGCTTTTGTCACATCTTCAAAGCAATGAGAGTGTCTTTAGACTTGCTTTTGGCATGAAACCTTTCTCTGTTGGAAACTTGCATCTTGTTCCTCAGCAGCTTTAAAAATCAGTTGAGGGTGGCAGGTAATGGGTCATTATGGCTTTCTGTCAGTTTAAATTTACTTGATGGGCTGTTTGTCAGCCTTGTGTGATGAGGTGTGGCCAGGCTCACAGGGGTATTTAGGTACCTAACTCCCAGTTATTTCTGTGGGTATTAAGCATCTGAAAACCCTTTTTGAAATTAAGCTTGCATGATGATATTCCTGTTCCCAGCTCAAAGCTGTCCAGAACCATAAAATCGTTAACTTTGGAAAAGCCCTATAAGATCACTGAGTCCAACAGTTATCCTACACTTCCACGTTCACCACTAAACCATGTTCCCAAGTGCCACATCTACACTTTTATTTGAACATTTTCAGTGATGGCAAATCCACCACTTCCTGAGCAGACAGTTCCAGTGCCTGACCACCTTTTCAGTAAAGAATTTTTTCCTAGTATCTAGTTTAAGGCAATGCTCCTTCTGCATCCTACTTCTGTTCACCTCCAGGTGCTCCTTCTGGTTCTTCTTGTAGCTTTGCTAACTTCCAGGCAACTGGGGCCTCCCTGGTTAAAATAACTAGTACCAAAAAGTGAGACAGCCTTGTCTGGTCTCCTAAAGGAACGATTTTGTAGGGGAGCTAGTGGGAGCCTGGTTCAATTTTCTTCTGTGTTGGAAGAATTCAGAGAGTCTCTGTCTCCCCAGAGGGAAAACCAGCTTAAAATGATGCATATCCTGCAGGGGAACTTTATACAGCAAAAGCCATATTAATGGATGAAAACAGAGTGTTCTGAATTTATAACTTGTCTGAAAAGATAGGAGGTTCAAAGCACAGATTAAAATATGATTGAATATTTTGGCATTAGGAAAGACTGGATCTCAACCTTTGCTGCAATTGCAAAACAGTATTCTGGAAATTTTGAGGACTGTTTGCTTTTAATACAATTAAAGGCCTCTAGTTTTGTGTGCCTTGAACTGTGCCAATTTCTGCATAGTGATGGATTATGTCAACTATTCAACATTAAGACAATATCTTCATAGTTTGCTCTTCATTAATTGCTGCCATTATGTTTTGTTTTCTATCGAGTGTTTATGCCTGACTACTCAGATATCCTGAAGCAAAGACATTATATTTGGGAAGGGTTTCTTTAGGAATGATGAAAGGAGCTGGTTGGCTTGAGCATGAAGAACAATGTTAACTGTGACTCTTCAGGTGGGAAAACAGGTGGCTTAGAGGCATTACAAGCAAAGTTTGAAAAATCATGTGTGGTATAAAAGATAGAAAAAGAATAGGTTCATTGTGTTGTCCCTGATAAGAACTGAGTTAGGACCTAAACAAACAGGAGGATGCCCATCATGCAATGGGCAGCAGAGGGTGATTCCTTGTCAAGGCAAGTCATGAATGTCATAAGTCTACCTGAGTACAAGAGGAGGATGCAGAAGTCTAAATGAGATAAATCCATAAAAATTTATTGATATAGAAATTTCATTTGTCTCTGAATTACACTCCTGGATTCCAAAGATCTGGAGGTAGGAGAGAGATGTTTTTTCTGTTCATTCTTGTTCTTAGGCATCCAATAATGGCTAGTAACAAAAAAAATAGTAATACTGGATTATTTATCCCTTCTGTCCAGCCCTGCATCCCTATGTTATGCCAGGTTTTTATGCTGGACTAGAGAAAAACAGTGGTGGATTTGGTTACTTCATATGTTTGGTTACATGCAGGGGTTGTGGTGTCAGGCTGAGTAAATTTCTGCCTGATGTGTTTGCAATGTTTGATTTCAGAAGCTTCTGTTATCCAGGGCCACCAGCTAAGGAATATCTTGGAAAGACATGAGCTGTAGTGCCTGTTTTGGGGCAGATATTATAATGTTGTTGCTATAATTTGATGGCTTTATAGAAGGTTTTGGGTGTTCCTGGCCATTCTTGGAAGGCACAGGTCTCCAGTGCATCTGGAGCAGAACAGAATTATTTACACATTGTGTGAGTGGAAGCATGAAGTGAAAAACAACCTTTTTAACATGGTGGATACTCAACTGCAGATTTCTTTTACATTTTATCCAGTTTGAGAGCTTCACCGTTGGAATGATAAAAGGGCTCCACAAAGACAGAACCTGGAGGGCACAAGCTCATGTTCATCTCTCTCCAGGCTTCCGAATAAAGCAGATTTTTTAGGAACTATGATACTTTTAGAAAGTGTTGCTGGGACATGGAGAGAGTTTTAGACGTTCTGCTCTTCACTGCTAAGCCTGATACATTGCTCTTTTTCCCCTCCCATGCCAGGGATGTATTTCCACAAGGCCTGCCTGATGAATATGCCTTTGTAACTACTTTCAAATTCCGGAAGGCTTCCAGGAAAGAAGACTGGTATATCTGGCAGATTATAGACAAGTACGGCATACCACAGGTAAGAGGCCCTTTTGCAGTGTCTTGGTTTTGAAAGACAGGTGTCTGCTAAGGAAGGCAGAAGCCTCCCTTGAAGTGGCAGATATAACCCCTTTCCCTCTGAGTTATTATAATTTTGAAATCAAGGGCCTTTAGGCAAAGATGTGGGAAATAGGAATAACAGTTCTTTACTATATATATATATGTAACTAGTCAAACAAACAACAATAACTACGGCAGTAACAGCAAACACAAACCCAGTCCCAGCCTTCTCGGCTGTCGGGCCCTTTCCCCTCGGGTGCAGTTCCGCTCGCAGCCGGCAGGGGCGCTGGCGGCTCCCGGTGAGCAGGGCAGGTGCGATGGCTCCCCCGCGGCTGCAGGGGGCGCTCCGGAGCGAGCTCGGGGAGCACGCGGCACTGGCGGCCTGGGATCCCGGGAAGGGATGGAACAAAGGCTTCACAAACCCCTGGGCAGCCGATCCCGGACTCTCGGGAACAGCAGGCTGGAGCGGCAGGCTGGAGTGGCAGGCACAAACACAAATCCCGGGTGGCAGACGAGATGTATCCAAAAGGGGAACCCCCCGTAGGCCCAGGCAGGCAGGGCGAGCACGGCTACAATGCAGCGAAAGCTCAAAGCAGCAGCGGGGCAGGGCAGCCACAGCCCGGCCTCCAGCAGGGCACGGGAAGCGGCTTTTGGGGGTCCCGGCGTTGTTTCCAGCAGAAAGAAAAATGGCCGAAAAAAAGGAACCAGCAGCTCCTTTCTCTCCAGCTTCTCTCTCCTGATGCTGAGAGCGAACTGAACCCACACCCAGGTGAAACAAAAGAGTGGCCAGGCCCTTTTGTCTTCTCTTAAGCACCCAGCGATTTATCGTCTTAGTAACAGAATGGGGGAAAATTCCTTTAACAGGAAAAAAACCTAGATCTCTTAAAACCCCAACATGCAGACAGCAGGAACAGCCTTCTTTTTATTTTTTTTTTTTTTGCCATGTGCTAATTTTCTTGCCTTAACCTCCCACTCCTTTTTCTTACGAACTAATAAAAATCCCATTACTTTTTCAGTGCATTTGGCTGAAAATGTTTTAGTTCAAACCCTGAAGAAAGGTTTGTATACACCTTGGTTCTTATTAGAATGCAGGTAAATGTGTTAGTTGGAAAGGGGGACAAAAAAATACCATCCTTGCTCTTGAAACTAGTGTTGGGTTTTTGGTTGTTTTGTTCAGACAGTTCTACTTAGGGAAAATATTTTGCCTGCTTGGAAAAAGATGTCACAGAGATGTACTACAGAGCAGTGAATTATGTCAGGTTTTGCCAGACTTCTAGGTATCCTGTAAATTATGGGTTCCTGTTCTGGATGTGGGTGTAACAACACCTATTATAGCTCCATAACCCTGAGTCCTGACTGCTGCACAATTTGATTTAATAATTTCTTTTCCAAGTACTTTCAGGTTCTCAGGAAAAACATACTATAAGTGTGTACTAAAGGGCTGTTTGTCCCTACACAACATGTTCTTAGCAGCTTGGCAGAGTTGAGGTTTTTGATGGTGCTTCATAGGGAGTGGTTTGGATGAGCTGTACATTTTTTTGCTCAGCACCAAATATAGTGGTGATAGCATTACCTAGGACTCTAACATGGGCTGTCAGCATGGGCTCACATAGTTAAAATAATTCAGTATTGCTGCTTTGGGATCAGTATTTAAAACGATTTTGGGAGCTCTCAGTGAAGGATAAGTGCAGTGTGAAGAGTTAGATAACTGGGTTTGAGACAATGGTAAAAGGTTTATATGAAAGCTATTATCAGCTGCACTTTGTTAAATGAAATTGGTTTACTGTGCCACATGCATTCCTAGTTGCTGCAGAGTGAGAATGTGTGAATCACTTAGTATTTCTAGAAGGAAGTTGAAAGCTTGAGCTGCTCAAGTGAGAAGAGAAAAAAACACTCAATATTTCCAGTAATAATTTCAAAAGTGCCTTAAATTGTGGTGCCAGAAGTGCCTTGGAGCCCCATCAGCCTCCTTTCATGTAAAGTTGGTTGTGGTTTGGCCACTCCCTTGCAGTCCTGCACAGTTCAGAGATGCAGGCACTCCTGAGCCAACACTGATCCGAGCTGGCATTCCCAGCCAGAGCAATGCTCAGCTGCACGGAGAAGTTGGGTCAGATGTGGAGTCAGCCTACCCCGGGCTCCTCACATCACTCACAGCGTGGTGCCAAGGTGGCCCAAACTCCTTCCAGCCCTGCAGCTTGTGGATACACCATTCCTGGCTCTGCCTGCTCCATTCCCTGCTGCTTGCTGGTAACTGCCTGACTTTGGTGAAAGAAGATCCAATTTGTAAATGAACTCAAAAGTTGCATGTCTTCAAAAACCTATTTTTGCCTGCTCTGTAGCTTGCAGGACAGGGGACGGGGTGTAGCTGTAGTTTTCTATTCAAAGCACCTGAAATAAAGTGTGGGCAGTGCCACAGCTCAGCAGGCTGGTTTCATACCAGCAGTGAGATATTTTTCCATATCCCAGGGGACAGTTGAGGGCATGTGATGGGAGTAAAGAGCCTGCTGGGAAGTAGTGGAGCAGTACACAGGATAGAGGAATCCAAACCAGGTCCAGCTTTGTGCCTTTGGAGAGGTGCCCTTGAGCTGTGTTACCACCCAGCACAGCAGCAAGGTGGCCTGTGCTGAAACCATTCCAAGGGTTGTACTCACAGGAGGAGGCTTTAGCTGGTCATGGGTCTGCACCAAAACCTGTGCAGCCCCATCTTATTTACCAGCACAGGCGTAGGCTCCCTGTCCACATCTCCCACAAAATTTTGTCCTCTGCTCTTTGCTTGGGCTTCTCACCACAGCCTGTGCCATCCCTGGCTTTGGGGTGTCGGTGGTGGTGGAAAGCAGTCAGGAGAAAGGGGAAGGCTTTCTTCCTCAGCAAACCCCCTTCTGTTTCCTTGCAGGTCTCGATCCGGCTGGATGGAGAGAACAAAGCTGTGGAGTACAATGCCGTTGGACTCACCAAGGACGCTGTCAGGGTGGTCTTCCGAAACACACGGGTCAGTGACCTGTTTGACCGCAACTGGCACAAAATCGCCCTCAGCATCCAGGCCAAGGCTGTCTCGCTGTACATAGACTGCAAGCTGGTGCAGATGCTGCCCATTGAAGACAGGGAGAACATTGACATTCAGGGAAAGACTGTGATTGGCAAACGCTTGTATGACAGCGTCCCCATTGATGTAAGTACTGCACTTGCTGATTAGAGCTGGGATAACATTCAGCTTTGGGTTTGCAGTCTGTGAATGAGTGGGGTTTTGGGGGTTATGTTGTGATCGACCCTTTTCCTGAGACAGCATTGCTGAAATGCTGCCAGTGTTACATAGCAAACACAGATTGGCAGCTTATGATGTACAGGACTTGCTGTATTTTTATGTGAGACTGTATCTCCATAAGAGAGATTAAAAATGAGAAGTTTATTTCATCTTTCTGTCTAGTCACAGAATGTGTTACACTTAGAAGCAGAGACAAAATCGTATGCAAATATCATCAAACTGGGTACTGAATTACACAGAAAGGTCTTTCTCCATCTGATCTTGGCATTATGAATGTTTCCACATGTGACAGAAAGAGATGGGGAAAAAAAAGAAGCTTGTTAACTCAGGAGAGTTGTGATATATTCTCCATTCCTCAGATATTAAGTTTATAGAGCAAAAGCCATATTAATGGATGAAAACAGTGTTCTGAATTTATAACTTGGCTGAACCAAACTCAAATTTACAACTTGACAAATGAACCAAAGTCGAGACACACAGGCTGATTGTCCAGCAGCAGTGTTACCCTGTTATAATTTATGTGTGATCGTTTTGTGTTTGAGACTTGTATAATCTTTCTTAGCTGTGCAAAATGGATGGCACATGCATATCAAATGTATTAATAACGTTTCTCACGCAGGAATAAATGGTCAGAAGATGCAAGGCACAACAGGAGAAAAACAGACCTTGTGTCTAGATGAAATTCTAGGAGGGATAGACGTGGCCAGGATGTGTCTTCTCAGACAGAAATTTGGCCAGAACATGGGGATTAGCATGAAAACCTGCACCAGAATTTGAATAGGCCTTTTCAGGGTCTTATTATCTCACCTCTTGGAGCATGCTGAGATATTGGTCTATTATTGATAGGGTGAGATAGAGATTGACCACAGGATCCATAGAACCGCTCTGAAGTTAGCACCGTCTGGTTTTTCTTTGTATTTGCCTGCACTGCTTGTGGCCAAGCAAAAGGACACACAGCCTTTAATAATTCACTGTCTCTGAGACTGTTGCCTCCCTTTGTCTCCCAGTTTGATCTTCAGCGGATGGTGATTTACTGTGATTCCCGGCACGCCGAGCTGGAGACCTGCTGCGACATTCCCTCTGGACCAGTAAGCTCCTTTTTGTCATTTATTTATTTTCACATGAACACTCTTCATTGAAATCTATTACATAAATCAGGGAATATGTGGCAGTGTGGGATTATAATTTTATTTAATAAGGGTGATTGAAACCTAACTATGTAATTGGCCCTGTAGCAGCGCCAGAGGAGGACCACTGCAGAGGGATGAGTATGAGGAATTTGAAGTTTTAAAGTTCCGCTTTCCTTGTCAAACTGTCACGGGAAACAAAACCCTGAAGTGATGATGGAACAACAGAAATGCAGCATGAAATATTCAACATGTTCCCCACTGGTTTTATTTGGGAACAGCTAAAAACAGTGCCAGTTGCAGCTTATTTTCCTGTGCCCAAATCTCACTAGAAACTTACACCCTCCTTTCACTCTTCTTCCCTCAGTCTTGGTTAGAGAGGTTCATTGTTCATTTTGCCACATTTTCCCCTATTGCTTGGATGAATGGCTTTTGTGGGATTTCATTCCTCATGAGGACACATTTGGCTGTGCATTACACAGTAGTGCCTCTGGGATTTGTCTAAAGTGGGTGGAAGGGGAAACTTTTCAGCATCAAAGGCTTTGTCCTGACCTTGGGTGTTTGGGTGCAGTGCCAGGTCACGGTCCTGACAGAAGCACCTCCCCTGGAAGTGAGGCCCACTGTTGGCAGTGAGCAAGTTGGACATCTGAAGATTTTCAACTGCTCCTGTCCTCCTGGACAAAAGGTGAGTGTTGAGACAAGTGTGTTTCATTTGGGATGTCTTTAGAGGTAATGGAAGTTTCCCCAGGTGTTTTCTCTTTACCTGATTCAGTGATTCTGATCATGCTGGTAGACCTGGTAACAGCATTGAAAACAAAGTGATTGTTCTTATCCAGCCCAGTTATGTACATCCTTTTGCAAATAAAATAAAACAGATTCTGAAGGTAAATGTGGCCACATTGAAAAAAAATCTCATAGCTTTTAAAAGCAATGTTCTTGCTTGTTCTGGCTCTGACTGGGACCTCTGAGAGACCAGCTGCATTGTCATTGCTCCTGAGGGCATGTCAGCTTTATTCTCTTCTCTGCTTAAACCTGAAAACATTTTTGTTGTCCTCAGTAGATGTATGATTGGGCCCCTTGCTTGAATATAAAATGAGAAGATCAGTTTGATTAATCATGTCTTTTTTGTCTTAGGGGGAGAGGGGTCCACTTGGCTTTGAAGGTCCCAAAGGTCAAAAGGTCAGTAATATGTGCTAGTTCATTTATTTAATTAAAAAAACAACAGTGAAACAATATCAGAGCAAGTTGAGGAGTTGAAGATTTTGAGAAATCAGAGTCAATTTAACATATGACTAAGTTCAGGCAGTTTTGGGTGAGCCTGGGACTGCAGGAGGCTCTAGCCATCTTTTATATTCATTTTATGCTTGCATTTAGGCTTCTCCATTGCTGCTTGATTCCATTCTTAAGAGTAAATGTGTTGCAAAATCCTTTCATGCAGCTTCTAAACTGGCATTTTTGCAAGTTACTGTTATTCACTAGGTCATGCACAGCTTCCATGGTAGGTCACCTGGAAAACAAGGTCATGCTTCCATGCTGTTCCTTGCTCAGCAGTAATACATGTGCACAGTTTAGGTAGCAGCCTTCCAGTCACACTCGAGAAAATCTTGAGACTAGGGGTAAAGAATCAGTTGCAATCTGCTATCCTTAGCAAGATGTCTGAGTCATGGTGTTAAATATAGGACACTTCCCTCAGTCCTCTTCTTCCTAGATAAAAGAGTAGGAGAGTGGTCGTGATGTCTGTTTCAAGTTTCACAGTGCAACCTTTGTATTACCCTGCACGTTCCGCAAGCCTCTTTGATATACACGTGTGTGCATTCAGCATGGGCACATTTTCCTTCTGTGCCTGTTTACAAATAGAGCCATGAAGCAATAGACTCACAAGGAGCACTTGTACTGGAAGAAAACAGAGACTCAACATTGCTGGAAAGGTGAAAGTTGGTGGTGTTGGTGGTTCCCAGTTTTACTATCTGTGAAAAGATGTTGGGGAAAAAGTTGTATTCAAAACTATTTCCATCTGAATCACTTCTGCAAATTGAGTCACTGAATTTATACCTGTTTGGTAAATAACCGAGTTGTATCCCACCAAAAGTCACTCAGTTATTATGAAAGACTGCGAGAGGGGAAAGGAGAAATCTCTGGGTCTTGGAAGGTCAAATGTCCTCAGAGGTGTGTTGTCTTTTTGGCAAAGCTTGGTCTGCTGTCTGCAAGGAGAAGTTTTGGAGACAAGAATATGCCTTTTGGAGGCTGAGATGAAAGAACATGGGCTCATTACTGCTCAAATGTGCCTGGCTGAAAGCACAGAAAAAGGTTCCTTATGCTTCCACATATTTATAAATAGGAGCTTTCTATTTTAATCTGTGACAGCTTAAATAGCGATGGGCTATTTTAAGGAATGGCAAAGCCATGACTGTTGTGAGGAGGTTGCAGAAAAGGCAATGATGATAATGATAAAAGGGCCCTATACCAAGATCCCATTGTCTTTCCCTGCTTTGCCAAGGTCTGTGTGCTGGTGAGGGTGTCCCAGTGTGTCACATGGGACAGTGCTGGGTGCAGGTCACACTAGTGGAACACAGAGGAGTGTATCTACAAGCACAGCATCAGCAGGTTTTCTGGAACAGACCCCAAAAGGGCTGCCCCACTCCTGTGTGACATTCTTCTGGCTGTAGTGGTTTGAGACTTGTACACAGACAAGGCAGGACTGCATCACAGTCTCAAGGACCTGGGGATGATGCCATTTAAATCTGGGATCTGACAACAATTTAGTACAAATGTGATGACTTGAGACAAATGACTTAGCTTCTCTATCTGCTAAATAAGGCACGTAATAGATTTTTCTCCCAGCTTGCAAAGACGTTGTGATTCAATAACATACACTACTCTTGACAGCAGTTCTTACATCACTGTTGCCAAGGACCAGCTTGTCACAGTCCTTGTTCTATGTTCAAGAAAGGATTTTGCTCTTCTTCTCTCTCTCTGCAATGTTACTGAGAGCTAACCAGGCTAAAATGCCGGCCTTGGCAAGGAATTCAATGCTATTTGCAACTCCCCAACATTACCACCTGGTATTTATGTAAGAAAGATGAAGATAATGAGTTTCTGATCTTCTCTCAGTCTTCAAAGACAGGGCAAAACAGGAGAGCTTGCAATTACTAAAAAAGTTGAAAAAATTCCTGGGAGATAAACACCTCTGCCTCTATCCCCCATGCTGCCAAACTGAGGGTAATGCATGGAAACACAGTTGATGTGTTTTGGAATGAGATTTGGTAAAGGATCGTATTGGGAAACAGCTAGGCAGGAAATAGCTGTGGCAGAATTGGCTAACATGTCTGAAACTGGGTCCTATTGATAAATTTTAGATGGTAATGACAACCCAGTCTGATTTATTTTCCTTCTACAGTCCCTCTGCAGGCTGTGTTGTTTGCAGGCAGCCAGGATGGCTGGTTGGGGCACTGGGCTGATGATCAACAGGCTTCTTCTCTCTTCCAGCATTGCTATTGATCCAAGTTTACAGAAAATTCTGTGTGAGACGTTTTTGTCCACATAGAAATTACAATTCTTACCTGCCGTTGTGAACTTTGTGAAGTCCAGTATATTAGACAAGCTCTAGCAAGATATATCTTTTCCTCCAAATTAGAAAGGTTTTGTACTTTCAGTGACTTAAAAGAGATGGCTGCATAAAAATTTTTATGAATTTTACCACAGCCTTCTTAATATTACTGTGACATAACTTTTGCATATATGCTACTTATTCTGTGAGTTTTCTTTCTTTCAGCAAAAAAACAAAACAGAAAGGTTAAAGAAAGAAACTTCATATTTCCTGTGCTTTCAAAAGCATTTCTTCACCTGGGGAAAAGAAAGCATGATCCTGGCAAATGTTTTCAGTGTCTGGTGCTGCTAAGCACATTTTTTGAGGGGGCATAGATCAAGATAAATTGGATAGAGACACAAAATTAAATCCTGCTGTGGTCCATGTGGGGAGATTTGGGGAGAGCAGGGGTCATCAGACTTATTGATGCTGTGGTACTGGAGGGTTCTGCTCCAGGTCTGAGACTTTTTCAGCTTGATATTAAGTCTGTACTGAAGTCCACAGTGCCTAAATTCCCTACTAGCAAAAAACGATGGGAGGCACAAATAGGTGAGCACGTTGTATTTGTTAGTGAGGGATGGGATGCTCAGCACAGCAGGTTTCTGGTTTGTACATTTTGGGTGAGAATCAGGAAGGAGCTAGGTAGAGGTGTGTGGGCAGCTCCCAGTGCTGGAGGAATTGAACTGATGGTGACACTGCACATAGCCCTAAACTAGTGGATATATCCTCAGCTGGTCCTTCCTCTGGTTTTGAGACCACAGAGCAGTGTGTGAAAATGATTTACGGGTATTTTTTCTGCACTTGCTGGGTTTGGTAGCACTTCTAGTTCTGTATCTGATAAATATTTATGAAATTTTGTATATTCTTTGATTCTTTATCCCTTTTACCCCTGTCCTTTTTAGGAGAAAAGTGAAAGAAAATTTCGCTTGGTTTTTGATTGACCGTTTTTCTCCTTTCCTCCCTATGGATGTCTTTCTCCAGTTATAATTTTTCCAACCATCATAAATTGTACCTTTTCAACTGTCTCTTTTCTATGTTCCTTTCCCTCTCTGTCATTGGAACAAGCAGAAAGAGTGACTCTGTGTGTGCTGCACACTTGTGGGAGGGAAGAGTTACCTGACACTGAAAATTTAGTGTGACTGAAAACAAGGGTTTTGAATTAAAAAGAAAAACAACAAAAAACTCTCAAATCTTAACAGTATTCTCAGGTTTATTTTTTGAGTATTTTAGGCATGTGCACTCTAAGTCTTCTGCAAAGCACATTTCCAAGTACCTCCTCTCTTAATAAAAATCAAGGACTTTTGAAGTACCTCACAGGAGAAAACTGTCTTGCCAGTGCACTCTGAAGGCTTCTACCTGTATTTTCATATGAAAAATAGAATAGAAAATCAATCTGAAGACTTGGATATTCAAGACATGCAATTAGGTACACCCAGTCCTCAGGGCAGGAGCTGAAATCTTGGCTGTAGAGACTGGTGGGAGCAAAAGTGTCCATAATTTCAGTCAAACCCTTGTTGCATCACTTTCCTTCTTTGTCTAAGAAAGGAATGAATTAACTCTGTGATAATAAAACATTTTCTATTTCAAGGGAGAAAGAGGCATCCCAGGGCTTCCTGGACTCCGAGGAGAAAAAGGAGAGTCAGTAAGTAAGAAACATCCAATGATTTTGCTAAAGGAGATGAAAATGTAAGTAGCTGTTTTCTCCTTCATGTTGAGAACCTGCTCACAGCGTTGTGTGCCCTGGTTGAAGCTGTTCCCTCTGCTGGACCTGAATCCCAGGAGGAATCTGATCTTCCTGGCATTCACTGTCCTCTCTTGGAGAGGGGGAAATGGAGGGTTCAGCCCTGGGTACAGCTGATAACTGACTTAGTATGGACCTTCTAATTAAGTATGTGACTTGGATGCACTTGATTATATCACAGCTGCACCTCTGCTGGGGACAATATGAGGCAACTGAACACAAAGAAGATGCAAATCTCTCTCGACTATTTACAGTCAGATGACCAAGATACAGCCTTCCCCAGCTGCAATTAATGCAAATGCCAGACTGAGTTTTTAGGCAAGAAAATCTTTAACCCTATGTAAAATTCATTCCAGTAAGCCTTGTTGGCAACGTTGCTTTTGGAAATGTAGCATCAGACTCTTCCATGAATAAAAAATAAGATGTTTTTCTGGATGCAGTAGGAGAATTTGGGATAAGTTTTTTAGTTTAATTTGTCACTGAATTATTACCAAGGAATTATGCCCAAGGAAAATTGCTTTCCCTATAGTAGCTGTGAGGTGACTTGTGTGTCTATATATAAAGAGAGATAGATCTTGGATAAATAACAAGGAAAACATGAAATATGTATTTGTAGTGTTGTTTGATATCCTTGTTTTCAAATGTACATTTTCCCCTCTTTTTTCATTTCTAGGGCAAAGCCTATGGCATAGGAGAAAAAGGAGAAAAGGTAAGATCTAATCCTTCACTGTTCCAACAAATGAGTTGCTTGCTGTTGCCTTCTGTAGTTCAGAGGCTGCTTTTGGAGTGCACAGGATGCATAGATCTTTGTGGGGAACTTTTATGCCTTTTTATGCCTCCTTCTGCAGACAAGCTTTTGAGTGTTCATTGCTTTTTCCCCTTTGTGTTCTTGGAGTTTCTTTGTGCACTGCCCATGGAAAATCTTATCAAACTGAAATCATAATCTTTGCTTTGTGTAAGGAGCAGTGAGTTCGTGGAGGATAATGCACTAAAGAAATTGGCTGGAAGGATGAAAAACAAAAGGAAAGCATAATTTTGAATTTATTGAATTTTCAGCAGGATTAAATTTGGCTTATGAGGAGTCTGTTGTAGTCTTTCTTCCAGTTGGATCTTTTCATTAATAAACTGAATGACAAAAGCTGGAATATTTTTTTACTTCAAATATTAGGCAGGACAGAGTAATAAGACTTGGAGGTTTAAACTGAGGACATGGAATAACCACAGAAAATTTCTGGTTTATCTGTCTGGGAAAACTCTTTCATTGGTGATCAACACTGGGAAACAAGTAGCATGACTGGATTAATTTGCATTTTAAAAAGATAGTGATTTTGAGGCAATTCTGGCTGCAAACTTTCTGTTCTGCACAGAAAAATGAGTCTGGATGCCTAGATTTCAGAGGAGAATTAGCTCTTTCTGTCTGTAGCTCCATATCACACCTGGTTGAGGGTGTTTTCCTTTTGATAAAAATGAAATTTCAAGTTGCAGCAAACAATAGAAAAAGACTGACAGGAGGGTATAGGAGACAAATGTATTAAGGAGGGAGTCATGGCTCATTTTGAAAATGAGATTAAGAATCTGTTGGGCTGTTTCTCAGGGAATCTGTGGCTACTCAATTGCTCAGAGAACAATTTTGGACTGTGATCGAAAAGGAAGAATGCTGCACCAGAGAGAACATGGCATTTATGGCCATTGCACCTTCTCATTTGCTCTTTCTGTGGTTATGATATATTGATTGTAAATAGTGGTAATTCATCAGGTGAAATTACAATCAAAATGGCAGGAACTATTATTGAGCCAGGCTAGAGACATGGGGCCATAAAGAACACATTTCTGCATTCATTTTCCTGCAGTCCTCCCACTGACAGCCACTGTTTAGCCTTTGAGACTCAGGATTCAGCCTTTGGAAAGCAGTTCGTGTTTGGCAGGTGGTGAGAGTCAGCAGTGTGGTAGGAAGCATGATGTTTATTTATGATATGAGTTGTGCTGTAGTTGAAGCAAGTTCTTGTTTTCTTATGTTTTGAACTCTGCAGAATAATGTCGGAAAATATCTTTCCATCTGTATTATTTTCATGCATAGGCAAATAGATTTGCAGGTCTGGAAGGGGGAAGTAGAGAGACCTCACAGTATGTGCAGAACTTCTTTGGCTGGAGCAGCCAAACAGCACTGAGTGCCCAAACAAATGCGTAGGCTTGGAGGATGCTGAGTTTATGGTCAGCTTGTTGTGTTTATTTGGTACCTCTGCCAGCTGAGGCAGCTTGTTCTCATCTGTGGAGTGAGGGTTTCTGGTACCCAGGTGTTTGTGCCCCATGTGCACCCAATGGCTGAGTGTCAGTGCTGTTGCTGATGCAGAGCAAAGATATATCAGCTTTATGTTGCTGGCTTGATTAAAAAGGGAGCCTGGGGACACAGAAGCATGAAATCATAGACTATGTCAAGTGGGAAGGAACCCACTGGGATCATCTAATTCAACTCTCTGCTCCTTCCAGGACTACCTAAAACTAAACTCTGTAACTAAGAGCACAATCCATATGATTCTTGAGCTCTGACAGGCTTGGTGCCATGGCCATGTCCCTGCACAGTCTGTTGCAGTGCCCAAGAAGTAGCCAGAACCACAGGGAGTGGGGCTGCAAGTGCCTGCAATGCCAGTTGCCATCTCTACTCCTGAAGAAAAGTAGAATAATGTATGAAATGAAAACCTTCCTGAAGAGGAGAACACCTGGAAGTAGAGAATTCATGTGTCTGCTTTGTTTGCCTGCTGCGCTGCAATGGCTGCATGAGCAGGAAATCTTGTTTTTCACTTTGGCTGTGACAGCTTTGTTTCCTTGATTTTCATGAGTACGAGCCAGTGCTGGAAAGCTGGATCAGAGATGCTGGACTTTACTAACAGCTGCAGTCTGTGTGATTGTTGCCGTGCATGTGCTGTGGGATCCTTTAAAAGCATGAGGCTCACATCCTAAATGTTGATGGAACTAAGTTGTCTCACCTTTGAAAAGACTGAGATGACAAGATTAAAATCATCCTCTTACTACAGTCTTGCTCTCCAGCTGTGCCAGTGCCAAACACCTGTCAGACCACGTGTTGCCAAGTACTGTTTGTAGGGCATTTATGTGAGGTCTGAGGCATTTGTTAGATGGAAAATCCTGTGCTTTTCCAGGAGGACAGGAGAGGCACTGGCCTTGCTTCTCCAGGTCATTACCTTGGTTGTATCACCAAGTTAAAGCCAAAAGGATGCTTGTATTAGAATATATAAAATGTCGAGCACAGCATTAGTGGTAAACCAAAAGATAATTGTAGCTGTGGCTAAATTCATGTTGACATGAGGACTTTTGTGACTTTTAAACGCAGGAAACTCACAGTGATGCTTCAAGCAGCAGCCTGGCATGTTCTGCCAGGCTTAAATAGCTCAGAGTGATGTAGGATGCTTTTTATGTACAGAAACATGCATATGCAGCCAAGTTATTGCACACAGATATAAAAAAAAGAAAATACCACAATGCATCTACAGGTGCCCTTGTAAACCTCTCTCAAGTGCATTTCCTGGAAAGGTGGGATTCAGCTATTGCTACTCCGTATTTGATCTTAAATTTCCATTGCTGACTGTCATCTCTCAGCCCTTGGAGTTCTTAACCCCTTTCACATTAGATGTAGTCTGTCATATTTCTGCTCATAAATCTGTTTCCCTTTACTGTGTGTTCATTCACTTTTGCAAATGCTTCTGTTGTTGAACTGATTATTATACATGGGTAAATATCCAATTCTGTAACATCACCACCATGAAAGGGAATGTTCTAGCTTTATTCTGGCAGTCATTCAAGTGGACATCTGCTAAACTAGATAGTCTGATCCTGCAAGGGTTATAACTCCCATCTTCAAATCTCTATTTGTTCAAGAGGAGTAGGGGCAGGAGAGGAGTGAGGGCAGCAGGAGCCGCTGGAGAGTGCAAGAGCCATGGCTCACCGCAACAGGAGAGCATTTCTGAGGATGATTCAAGCAAAAGTCAGAGAATTCATGTCTGAGAAGGGAGGTTCTGTAGAGCATGAGGGCTGCATTCCTGGGGCACAGCCATCCACATGATGAGCCAGCCTTTCTAATGCCTCAATGCAAAATTTAACTGGGAGACTTTCAAAAACTTATCCCTTTGTCTTACAAGGTACAGAGCATTATGCAATGGTGCTGAGCCACCCTTCCAGCATCCCAAAGGCCAAGAGAAGTGAGAAAGCTCTGCAGGCAGGAAGGTGCTTGCAAAAGTGATGACTTTGGAGAGAATAAGATGAAAATTTGTCAGACTTTGAGTGGTATGGAGATACTAGTAGGAAATTATTTTTCACTCTTTCTTCTGTTGTAAACCTGAAGGGAAGCAAATCAAGCTACCTGATGGCAAATTTAAAATTAACAAAATGAAGTTGCTTTTCATCCAGCAGGTCTTGAAACACTTCTCTTCAGTCTGTTCTGGAGGTTAAAATTTTGTGTCTTTAAAACAGTGCATATGAGTTAATTAGAGAGAGACATCTGTAAACCTCTAGTCAGTACAAAGACATTCTTTGCTTCAGGATGTCAGTGGAGCCCTGCAAACTGTGATTGGTGACAGCAGGACAAAATGTTCGAGAAGTCTCCCTAAGGAAAACTAAGGCAGATGGGGCAGGAGCTCACTGCACCTTTGTCTTGACTGCTGGTAGTCGTTCTTAGACTTTTGGTACAACTCTTGAATATTTGTAACACACTCACTGCCCAGAAAGGGACAGAAATTTCCATAGTCTGTTCAGGTCTTAGGCCAAAACTCTCCACACCTTCTGAAGAAGAGTAGGAAAGATGAAAAAGGTGTCATGAAACAAGTGGATCAAGTGATCACTACCATGATTTTTCCACAGGAAACCAATTTGTCAGAGGAAAAAACTCTAACCACAAGCACCCACCTTTTGCAGAGGTGGTGGATGAAGGTTTCATTATGTTTTACACTGGGACTTTCCTCACTAATGAGTTTCCAAGATATCCAAGCTTTCTTTTTGTGCTTATCTGTTTCCCTTCATGCTAATAATCACACAGACAGCAATGAATATGAGAACAACTTTGGTAGATTAAGTCTATATTCTCCTGGAAATTTTTTTTTTTCATGGTAATGACTCTGATAAAAATTCAGAAGGATTATTATAGTATTTCTAAGGAGAATAAAATCTCTGAAGTGGCTTGGCTTATTAGAGATGCACTGACTGCAAGACCAAGTGTAGAAAAGAAAAGCAGGCAGATAGTTAAGGCTCTGGGCTACACTGTAGGACATCCAGACTTGGAACTTGGCTCTAATGACCTTGAGCAAAGCAGCTAGTCTTCGTTCCTCGAAAATTAAGCTGAAGAACCTCTTTCTCTCCAGGCTTGTATCTCTTGCCTGCTAGATCCTTCAAACAAAGGCTTTGCTTCCCCTTCCCTTCTCTTCCAAGTTGGAGTTACTGCCATTTCTAGAGCTTCTGGAGAAGCTGTGGAAATCTACTCTGTTAGATACAGTCTCTCCAACACAGAGCCCTGTGCTCTGTCTGCCCTGAGGCAGCTGAATATATGAAAGGCCTGCCCTGAAAGCCCTGTTGCTTTTTACTCCCGTGCTGTGCTGTCAGCAGGACTTACCAAATTAGCACGAGAGCTGTGTCTTTAGATCAGGGCTGGCCAGCATCCAGCAACTTGGGACACAATAAAATGAGTGCAGTTCTACCTGCAAAAATGCTGCAGGCATAGCTGGAGTCTGGTGCTGCAGGGTGGTTCTATGGTAAAGGAGAGCTTTCATGTGTGTATTTTTAAGGGATGCATTTTGGGACCGGAAGATGGTGTGTGTGATTTGCTGGCAGGTAAGGCTCAGACTGACAGTGATACTTTAGAGCCAAGGGCCAGAGGTGAAAGCTTGAAAACAACTTCAGTACAGAGGAGAGGGAAAAACCAGCTGAACTTCTAATAGCAGGATGTGTTCTGTGAGCTCTTAAATGATGTGGAGCCTGAGCTTACACAAACCAAGATACAGTCCTTATTTCTGCAACTTCCAAATAAAGCTATTTATCACTTCAAGAGATATGTATGTCCTTTTCATTGCTGAAACCATGAGCCCAGTGCAGGGAAGATGCTCCAATGAGGTTACAGACCTTGCTTGGGTTGCTGTGGTGTTCAGATAGTGTTACTAACTCCCTGAACTTGTAAATGCCACCCAGTTTACCCAGGACTGGTGAGCTGAAGGGTTTCCCCTGAGAGACTAAGGCAGAAGCAGGCTGCAGGAGCCTTGGTACATCAGCACCCGTGCCTGCTCCTTCAGTGAGCACATCCAGACAGTAACAAAAGGGGAAAACATCTCCAAGTTTAGAGATAATATTGAGTTGAAATCTGAAGACCAAAAAAAAACCCCAATGCCCTGTCACTGATGTTCCTTGGAGACAGTGGCTATGGAAACATTGCCTTCTCAGGGTTGCGTTCTAATGTTCTTAGTGCTCAGTTCTTATTTTATTGCAGAATAAAAAGTAATGTGAGCATAGCTAAAACTGACCTGGCAATGAAAAGTGAAAGCACAATCTGCAGGCTTTTTTCTATATATGTTTTGGGTTTGGTTTTGGTTGGGTTTTTTTTGTTTGTTTGTTTGGGGTTTTTTTGTTTGTTTTTTTTTTTTTTTTGTTTTGTTTTGTTTTGTTTTTTGGGTTTTTTTTTTTTTTTGTGCTGGGAATCATCTCTCTCAGCAACTGTTCTTAGCTACTGACTTCATCTAGTTAAGAGCACTTAACCTCTCAGTCCAGCACTTAAACACCTGTATAATAACACCTCATCTACTTCATAAGGCTGTCATGCAGTTCACTGGAGTTGTTCATATCTGGGATTTCTTCTCAGAATCCTCATATTAAAGATGAGTTCTAGTAATATTACTATCTGCCTTAGTATGTTCTGAATCCTCTTGTGTATGTGGCCAATTCTGCTCTGCATGCTGAGCATTTTTGTGTCCCCTTAACTGTAGTTAAAGCACATTCTGCAGAGCTAAATAACCATGGTTTGATGGAGTTCTTTTTCTTAACCATAATTAGAGGGTTTTAGATAAATTCTGTGGGCTTCTGTGACCCAGAATAACAGCTGCAGACTGCAATAAACAACTCGAAGACAGCTCACATGCTTATTGTGATTGTGACAGCTTAATTCTCAGCAGTGTAAGAGTAATACTAACTTGGTTCCTTTTTTTCCTTACATAAACTTAGAAAACATGTATTTCTTTTCGTCATTGTCCCCTGGCTGGCAGGTACATTGCTAGTATGCAATGACATCTACTGGCAGCCAGAAGTTTGCAAAGTCTTCAGCACTTGCTTCTTTAGAGGATTTCTCTGCCAAGATCCACTGGCAGTGGAGAAAGGAAGCATCTGAGATTTGCCAGCTTCATGTTTCTTCTGAAAATAAATTGGGCGGAGAAAAAAACAATTGTCTTGATTCTGTAACTGATAAATCTTGCTGGAATGCCGGATGCTCCTGAGAGTGATATTGCAGTGGAAAGGTATGGATTATCTGCCTGTTAGGTGGAAAATAAAACAGCTTTCCCAGCAGTCTGGAGAACACCCTCTGAAGAGCAGCTCGTAGAATGAATCTAATGAATCACAGAGAGCTGAAGCATTACACAAAGTAAGTTGCTATCACTGGTCCATCAAAGGTATCCTAAGCATTCCCTGCTGGTTAATCTCCCTAGTTAAGCAGACAGGTTTTCCCCTTTCCACTGATCAAAGCTGTTGCTGGGCTGTTCTTGTTTTTGTGATGGCTGAGAAGGTGCAGGTGCCTTGTTCATGGGCTCTCTGAAGGTGCAGGTGAGGGCAGCTGAGACAGGGCAGCACTGGATTTTATGCTGTTCTTAACTTGCCCAAGTGCAACTCTGGGCACCTTTAATTTCCTCTTCTGGATTTCTCACCCTTTTTCTTAAGCACTACCTTGAGGTTTTGTCTCCCAAAGCAAACAAGGCCTTCTGTCTCTGGCAGTGACAGGATGATGGTGTTTTGGGGTCTCAGACCCTGCTGAATAATGAATGTACACATAGTACTAAGCGGCAGATAAGGAAAATGCGAGGGTTTTTTATCATGTCAAATGCTTGCTTTCCTGCTGAAGCAGTGTGTGGACCCTTAGTGGTTGTTGTTTCAAGGATATCTGATACATTTGGTATTGGGAGTAGGTTTGGGTCTCTGGAGACTCTGTTTTATTTCTGTCCTTGTCACTTGCTCCAAATGAGATCTTGACCAGAGCTTTTCCCTTTCTTTTACCTGTGTCAAAGTACAATGAAGACGGATCATAACTTTTTCATGACGTCTGAGATGAAAAAGACCTAGGGAGCAGCACCACTTTATAAAGAAATAGCATAAAATCATAGAATAGTTTGGGTTGGAAGGGAATTTAAAGATCATCTATTTGCAGACCCTGTGTCTGACTGGATCAAAGAGATTTATAGCTTTGGCAAAGACTTGACAGAGCAGCCTCAGGTGTGTTTGGCAATGAACAGTAGTGCATCACTGCAACTAATAAACAGGTGGTGATAAGACTTTAGGCAGATGTTCTCTCCAGTTTGGGTGTGACATTTAAAGAGAGGTGTGGAGAGATGTTGCTCTTGCAAAGAGCAATGAGAAGAATGATCGCTGATTTGGCAAATTTACCCAGCAGGGAGAGATTTAAAGGAAAGGACTCCTCAAGGAGGGGAGGAATCATGGACCAGACAATGCAGTTAATCCTGAGGAAAAGCTTTGTACATATTTCAGGGAGGCACCAGAAGATAGACTAAGGGGTGAATGTGGAATATCAGTAGCAGGAGATGGTTCAAAGCAGATCAACACCAGAGTTCAGAGTGCTCTGACACATTACTCCTCTGCCCTAAAATGCTCTTCTTGGAACTACTGAAATTTTTGAGGGGTATGTGGAGATCTGAAGCATCAGAAACTTCCCAGAAGCAGAAGAAATTGAATTTATAGATTATTCTGGCAAGAAAAAATATCAACCAGTGTCTGTAAAATCATCCACAAGACCAGAACAATTTTCTGTATACTTTTTGTAGATGTAAGGACTTTAATTCACCAGTGCCATGATACATGACTGGAATATTTTTCTGTTTCAATGAACACTTCCCTCTGGCACTTGGCAAGCTGTTTGTCTGGTCCTGAGCAGTGTCAGGTGCTGGCAAGGAGCATTGACTTGTGCTTCAGGGCAAAGAAGTTTTTGGAGCAAAGTTATGTTTTTCATATTTCAAGGTTTCTAAGAATCATATCTTTAATTGAAGACCCTCTTGCCCCAACCATGCAAACAAGAAAAAATAGACTTTTGGGATTTGTTAGTCCTGCTTCTACAAATCCAACTCATTGCAGTCCAGTATATTGGTCAGGTTATTCCTCTGTGCAGTGAGAGTATGATAGCAATTGTTTCCAATTATATTTTACCTCCTATTCATTATGTTCAATCATAAATAGCTCTGCAAACTCTTGACTGTTTCTTAATTTGAACGTTTCAGCAATTGACTGAGCAACTCTAGCTGTTGAACAGGAGTATTTCAAACAGAAGAGCTCCCTCCTGTACTCTCCTGTGCTCTCTGCTGCAGAGGTGCTTTCTTTAGTTACATTCTCCACTTGGCTCAGCCTGGGTTGGAGATGAAGGAGCAGTTCAGGAGCTGTCAGAGGTGTCTCACCACCCCAGTCTCTCAGCAATCACTTTCTAAGGAGTGAAGGAGTATTGTGGTGGGGAGGCAGATAATATGAAGCTGATGGAAAGAATTCCAGGCACCAGTGATAACATTTTAGGATATTTCAGTGTTATTGTGAACTATACACTGACTTAAATTAGTGTAAAGCTGTGCCACATGAGTGAGCTCTGATGCAACTTTTCTCCTGCAGTACCAAGTTTATAGGTGGCCATGTGTCAAATTAACTATGACCCACTGTTGCTTTACCTATTTTTATGAAAATTTGGAGTATCAAGTTTCTTGAGGGAAAGATATCTGTTGGAATCTCTGAAAAATGGTGCATCTGCTCTCTCCAGAAGATCAGTGATCATAAAATGGGAGGGTCAGAAGGACCCTTCTGGTCTCATGGTGGGATCCATGATATTCATGATAAGATTCAAGGGTTCAGAGAGTATTTGAAAACATGGTTCCCTGAATTTCTTTTGGGAAGGTACCTTTTGGGGACAATTGACTTCTATTTAGTGGATTAAATAAAACCTTTCATATGTTTGAAATACAAAAAATTCCAATAGTTATCATTTAAACAGTTGTTTGCACTGGGCTGGATTTCCTGATAGTCCTGCAGAACCTGTGTCTTCCACTGACCCCTGTGTATCATGTCCACGTTACCATTCTGTTTATTAGAACAGAGTATAATACACACACCCAGAAGAGAAGATTTTCTTAACTTCTTTCTTTGTGCAGCAAAATCCAAGTTGAGATGAATATCTTATTTTATGTGGAAGCAGAAGATTAGGCCAACTTTGGTGTCAAATTTGCCAAGATATTAATAGGGTTTTAGCATCATTAAGCTAATAGAATCTTGCACCTGGGCACTGGAGAATGGCAGTCATTTGTGCTGGCTGTCTGGTCAGCAGCTTTTGAAAATGGAGCTAGGTGACATATATCCACTGCGGCTCTGCCTCTCAGTTGATCTGCAGATCACCCCTGGCTTTTAATGAAACCTTTATCTTTGCCTTGCTTATCTAAAAAAAAAAAAACCACCTCAAAATTTGAAGTATATTTCAATAAAATATTTATTTTGTCATTGGTTGGTTCCCTTGAATGAAGAAACCCTGAAAGCAAAGATATTGCATTCTTCCAGACCATGATGTCTCTTGGAAGTGTTCTAAGACATTTGAACCTGAAGACCCCACCCAACTTGTGACATCTCTTCTGTCCTCCCACTTCATGTGACTGATCAAACACTGATAACAGTTCAGAGTGTAACCATGGATCAGCAGCAGGACAGCTACCCATCATCTTCTCATTTATTCTTTATGAATATCAAGCTGTCGCATTAGATGCAGGCCAAAGAGCCAGGAAAAATAATAAATTTATGGTTAAGGCACTGACCTAGGTCACAGAAAATCTGGAGTGAGTTTCTATCTTTGTCCCGGGCCCTGGGACCTTCCATCCGTCCTCTGCTTCATTGTACCTCCAACTCATCACCCTCATGAGGTGACAGCAATATTACAGTTGCTGTAACTCCCTTCTCATTTCACAGGGGTGCTGTGAAGTTAATTAACAAAGGAGAGAGGGGGTGTTAATGGTGAAGTACCACCACTGCATAGTTCAATTTTACTTCTGTTTCTGTTTCATCTTGCCCAGTTGTTCTGTTTTTCTTCAGATCTTGCTATTTTGTCTCCTACTTTGGCTCTAGACTCCCCAGTTTGTGAAGCTGCCAACATGCTGAGCGTGTGATTCATGGGGTTCTGCTTGGCAGATTTTTTGTATGTCTCCCAATGACACCTCCACTGACATTTTGTGACAAGGTTAGAAACTTTAATTTCATACCAGGATTAGAAAAGTGGCACTTTTGCATGAGATGTAGACCAGTTTGGAAGATAAAATAAATAAAATGTATGGAATTGACCTTAGAATTATCTGTCTTCTGATGTCTGCTCTGTATGCTGAAGGGAAAGTCCTGTGATTTATTTGAATTTGACAGGCAAATGAGAATCTAACCATGTGTTTTGGACTGACTTTTCCCCATTATTTGGTTTTTTTTTTTTGTTTCGTTTGCTCTATTTTCATTAACATAGGCTGCAACCCATAGTTTCAAATAAAATATGTGATTATAGGCCACAGCTGTTCTCAAGTTAGAAGAAATATTTGTAAACTTGGCAGCTGCTTGAGGAGCTGCAAATGGAGGAAAGAGAAACATTTAAATTTGAGTGGATTGCTTAAAAAAATCACTGAGGAATTTTTCCTTTATGTGCTTCCGATGTCTCGGTAATATTGAATTGTTCTAGCTCTGCATCTTTCCTTATACCTGCAGATTCCTTCCTTCTCTGTTTTAAATCTGTTCAGAAAAAAATTGCTATGAGGCAATTTTGCTATGGCAAAATCTGTGCACTAGTTTTTCCCACTCTGATTAAATATATCATTTAGTAATTAAGGTTATTTTTACTGTAATGTCTTTGTTATCTCCAGTCAGACATACCAGAATCTACATGGGATGTTGTGCTGGTTTTGGCTGGGGTGGAGTTAATTTTCTTCATGGGGGCTGGTATGGGGCTGTGTTTTGGATTTTTGTTGATAATACAAAGATGTTTTTGTTATTGCTGAGCAGGGCCTACACAGAGCCAAGGCCTTTTCTGCTTTTTGTACTGCCACATTGGCAGGGAAGTTGGGGGTGCAGGGGAGGTTGGGAAGAGACACAGCCAGGGTAGGTGACCCAAACTGACCAAAGGGATATTCCAGACCAGGTGACATCATGCTCAGTATATAAAGTGGGGGAACAGGAAAGAAGGGAGGGGACATTTGCAGTGATGGTGTTTGACTTCCCAAGTCACCTTTACATGTGATGGAGCCCTGCTCTCCTGGAGATGGCTGAACACCTGCCTGCCCATGGGAAGCAGGGAATTAATTCCTTGCTTTGCTTTTTTTCTGGGCAGTTTTTGCTTTCCCTATTAAACAGTCTTTATCTCCACCCATGAGTTTTCCAGCTTTTACCTTTCTGATTCTCTCCCCAGTCCCACTGGTAGGGGAGTGAGTGAGTGGCTGCATGGGCCTTGGCTGCTGGCTGGGGTTACACCATGGCAAATGTGTATATAATTTGGCCACAGACCATAAATACATGGGCTACTATAAACATGGGGTAGTGGGGCTCACTGTAATCCAGCTGAGGTGAACTTTTGCACAACCTACAACAAATTAAGGTACATGGAGCAATTGCTAACCTGGAGCTGGCATGGTCTGGCAAATCCACAGGATGCTGGTGTATCCAGAAGACATCCTTCCTCAAATAGAAAAATGGAGTAATTCTGCTGATGTACACAGACTAGCAGAGGAACCTCTCTGGGTGTGTTTGTCCTTACCCACATCACCTATTTGTTTTTAATGGCTGAAGCCAAGAGGTGTATTTTTATTCTTCATCACCCCGATATTCTGTCTGTAGCAGCTGAGAGTTGCCTGTGCTTTGAAGTTTCTCATGATGTGGCTTTTCCTTTGATCCATTGGGTCTGGACAACCCATGTACCCATGTGAGGCCCTCTCTGAGAGCCCCCTGGAAGAACAGAAGTAGTGGTTACCCCTTGCTTTGTATCCATTTTGTGGCTCTGAATGCTTCCATTTAAAAGCAAATACAAAGAAATTCAAAATTCTATCCTTTTTAGTGAATTCTGCTTAAACTTTTTGTTTTCAGTATGGCTTGGAAAACCTTCCTAATTTTCTTGCAGAATTGTTACCAATTCTTTGAGGAATGAAGGATGGACTTTTCAGAGTGACTTTTCTAGTGCTGCATCCTGAGAGGCTGCAGTATTTCATTTTTTTAATAACTTCCTAAGACAAGCTTATTTGTTACTGCAAATGCCGTATTTGTTACTGCATAACAGCTCTCAGGTACCACTACCTGCACATTCCAGTTTTCTCCACAAAACCATTGACCAAAAAAGCAAAAGGTCACCCCATTTAAAGTATAAAACTACTCCAGAAAATACAGGCTAAACCTAAGGGAAGCTGCCTTAGAAGCTATAGTCTGTTCCCCTCTTTATCAGTAGCCTCTTCTTTTGCTGGTGCTCCTCATTTCCCTGGTCCTTGTTACCTTCCTATTCTGGTCCCGATGCTTCTCCAGAAAACGAAAGCCTTGGAATTTCAGATATTCTTAAAATAGATGGGTGACAATAGGAGTGCATGGCATAAACAGCTAAGTGTGGTTTACGTGTCACCACCTGATTCCCATTGTGTTGAAGCTGGGAGTGCAGGCAATCTGTGGGAATACAGGATTATTTCAATCCCTCCCAGTGGCAAAACCAGGTCTGGCCTTTGTGCAAAGAATGTGATGGTCTTTTGTTCCCCAGGGCTCAGTGCCAGCTGCCAGAGCCTACATGTTCTCCCAATGTGGTTCATCCCAGAGCATTTGTGGACAGTGTCTGCTTGGCAGCTATTCCACTGCCCTGTGCTCTCTGCTACTTCTTTCTTATATTTACACATTGCTTGCAATTTTAAATGGAGATCTGAAGCACAGTGGTTGTCATTTAACGTTTATTTATACTGTGTCCAGCAGTGACCCAAGCAGGGAACAAATGAGTTGTTGCTGTTATTCAAGTAACTAACCATAGAATAACTGTTGAATAGCAGAAATTGGCATTTGCAGAAATATGTAGCTGTGGGCTGTGTAACCTCTGTATACTCACAGCCCATGGCAGTACATGGCTTCAGTGCTTGCAGCACTTGCCCGGCCTCCCTTGCTCTGCTTCCATCTGACTGCACTTCACAGCCACAGTGCAAGAAAAGTCTTCTGCTTGCTTTGGATCAGATTTGCCAAATCTGGGCTCCTTTGACAGATATTTTGCCAACTGTGAGCTAATGGACTTGTTTATTCCCTTGCTAACTTTGGTGGAAATGTTTGATTAAAGGCCACTGGCTGTGCAGCTCAGAGGGGGAAACTCAACACAAGCAGCAGGTTTTCCAGTGGGTCAGGAAGGAGCAGCAGGCTCATGAGCTGGGAAAGGGAAAATTCTCAGGAAAATCTGCTGCCTTTCTTTGAGCCTAACTGCCAAATATATAACGTCCCCAGCAAGGACTCCTCTGGAACACCATTATTTGGGTCCCTCTGATTTCTTCCTTGGGCAATTTTGTCTTTTTCTAACTGCGACTTTCCCTAGAAAGTCATTTCCAGGATAGATGTGCCAGCAGATCCCCCCCAGTCCACAAGTGCTAGGGAGAGAGGCAAGCACTTTTTCTAAACTAACTTACCTATTTTGAGGGGCTAAGGGGAAGGAACAGATGCCTTTTGGGTATAGCAGTTCCCTAGGTCTCAGCAGCATGCTGAGCACAATACTTGGGATTTTACCTGTTTTAAAAATTTGGTGGACAAGTGAAAAGAAAAGGTGATTGTTCTGCAGTGCAGTTCACAAAGTCGGACCGTTAGGAAAAAAAGAAAAAAAAAAAAAGTTGTTTAATGAAGTAAATTGCTGTGACAACATGACTCCGTTCCAGTTAGCTGCACCCTCAGAAGGGTTTTGGCAGCTGGCTGGGAATTAGGCGAGCTGGTGGTTGCTTTCCCATCCCTGTCTGTCACAGCTTCTTCGGCCCTGTGCAGCGCAGCAGCACCAATGCCTCTCTGCTTTCTGCTCTCTACCACTGCTCACTCCTGTGAAGTCCCTGTGAATGTGAGCTTTCTGGAACAGGCTACATGATCTTCTCTTGTGCTTTTATTAAGGTTCAAACATATGCAGAACCTACCCCTATCCTGACATGCTTTTCTGCTTACTGAGGCATACAAAGCAGCCATCTGGGGAACTGAGATTGTTTAGCCTGGAGAAAAGGAGGCTCAGGGAGCCCTTACTGCTCGCTACAACTCCCTGAAAGGAGGTTGGAGCACGGTAGGAGGGCAGTCTCTTCTCCCAGGTAACAAGTGACAGGACAAGAGGAAATGTCCTCAAGTTGTACGAACGCACTGTGTGGGTTCGTGAAGGGTAGCTGCGTTTCCCTGACACGTCCCTGGCAAAGGAATCATTCCGGGGGTGCAGGATAGCACTCCAGCACGCTTACTCCTCTCACCCGTGCGGCTGTTAGGTGCGGACTCTCACACCACACCCAAGCCGCATTGCTCAGCGTTACCAGAAGCAAAGAGTCAGGAGGGCTCTCCTGCATGGCATTCCACAGAAGATGGTTCATTGCTGCATCCACAGACAGGACCAGAGGTGAAAAAGAACGCGAGGCACCAGTCCCAGAGCTTTTATACAAGAGCGGAGGGAGCGTCAGGAACCAGTGACCGGCGGGCACGGGGGCGGTACAAAGGCGGGCCTAGCGAGAGGGAGCCGATGGGGAGGATCTGAGGGCGGGGAGGGCAACAAGTCAATCGAACAGACCGGGTCTGTGTAGCACCACAAAGCCCGAAGGGAGAGGCTTTTCGTTTCTCCCCCGTGAGGTCGGAGGGTGTTCTTAAACCTCGGAATCGGTCCACCAGCAGGCCTCTGCTATTTTGGGGCTTCTTGGGCCTTCAGCAATCACAATTGCTGGCTCAGTCACCTCCACATTGCACCAGTGGAGGTTTAGATTGGATATTAGGAAACATTTCTTCACTGAAAGGGTATTCAAGCATTGGAACAGACTGCCCAGGGAAGTTAAGGAATCGCTGTCCTTGGAAGTGTTGAAGAAACTTTCAGATGTGGCACTTGGGGGCATGGTTTAGTGGTGGACTTGGCATTAACTTGCTGGGATAATGGTTGGGCTCGATGATCTTGGAGGTCTTTTCCAATCCTTAATGGTTCTATTGGACGTCAGCAGAAGGTGCAGAAGTAGGAGCTCTTTTCACTTTATAGCCTTTCCAGTGGTGGTTCCCCAGGTAACATTAAACCTGTCTCTAGAGTCTAGGTTGCTTTTGTGCAATTTTCTCCTTGGAGAGAAACTGGAAAAGCTGGTGGATACTCTCCTGTCCTGCATGAATATTTCTATGAGCACTATGCTTCAAACTTTTTGACTGCTCCCAGGATTAATTTGTACAGCTTTGCCAAGCAGTTGCTATTTCACAGAGGAAAAAAAAAAGGCAAGAGAAGAAGCTAATTAACTGAACCTTATGCAAACTCCCTTTGCTTTGCATAGGAATGACACAAATTGTTCTCCTACCTGTGTGACACACTTTGCCATGGAACAGCAGTTCCTTCAAGTTATATTGACCTCTTAGAGCAAATGATTTCCTCAAAAATCACGTTTGCTATTTGATGGGTTTTCTATCTCATTAGAGAGCCATTTGAATACAGCAGAGCTGATTTTTATCACCAGCTGCATTGCAAATTCTGGAATGCTTCATGAAGGTTCAGTTAGCAAGGAATGTGATTATAAATGTAAAAACTTTAATTTGCATATACAGGACAGATGCTTTTCAGATACTATCTTTTATTTACTTTTAAATGCCAAATACACCTATAAATAAATAAGGCTGGATTTGGACTCATCTATTGTTGTCTGGAACCTTGCCCTGGGAATACATCCATCTAAGTCTGCTGGACTAGACCTACAAAAAAAAAGTCACAAATCAGATTGCACGTGGCAGAATTTAGCCTGACTTTATCTACATATTTAGTTAGTCCTTATGTATGTACAGACAACTTGGAAATACATGCATCAATTTCTTAGCCAATTGAATGCTCTTGCAAAAGGATTTTTCTGTGCTAGTGAGTTTTTACAAAAGCAGATGGGGAAAAAGCTCTCAGTCTTTTGTCCTAAAGAGAGCAGATAAAGGGAAAAAAATCCTATATTTTAATTTTTCCAATATTTTCCATGTCAATTTCCCTGCCATTTATTTAAATTAAAAAAACCAAAAACCACACAGTTGGGAACTTGGCATTTTGGCCATGCCAAACTTCAAGTTTTTGTGCTTTGGAATATGGCAACAGGAGTGTTTCTCAGGGAAGTGGTGCTATGCTTCAAATACTTTTTTTAACAAGGGTTGCTCTCTAATCTTTTTCTTGTAAAACTACTGGTTCTGGATGGTAATTACAAAAAGGAGGGGCAGGAATACACTGGAATGGAAAACTGAAAGTGAACCTGTTCAAATATGGGCAAGTTAGAGGTGACTGAGCACAGTATTGTTACAGTGAGGGTGAGAAGCTGGACTCAGTTCTCAAGAGATGACAACTGCACTGTCTAAAATACACAGATATACCACAGAACGATACGGCATTTGATATGAGGTATTTTTTACTTTGGTGTTGTAGGGTGAAGAAGGGTTCCCTGGCTTTCCTGGACTGAAAGGGGACAAAGGAGAAAAAGTAAGTCCAAGTTTTTATTAATTATCCTCTGAAAAGTGGACGAGTTTATAAAGCTATTGTGGAAGTGTAATGAAAACCAACCCTCCTCTAAGTCTTTCATTTTACCTCTGTATTATATTTTGTTTCATTTTGTGTAAGCAAGGTGCTCAGAAAAGGAGATTGTGATGTTGTACTGTTTTTCATCAAAGTGCAGCTTAAAGTTTTCTAAACCTATTGATGATGGTCAGTCACATTTGACAAATGTGTGGAGAGCTCAAAGGCATGAGCTTTGACTAAACTTTGTAAAACTCCAAAATACATAAATGTAATAGAACAGGAACTCAGTGCTAATACACACAGAAACACTAGAGTCTCTTCAATATGAGACATGGAAGGCCAAATATTACTATGCCTTGACTTGCACTGAACATAAATAACTTTTGGACTGTGGTGGCCTTTAGCTGCTTGTTGTGGTTCTGTTGACTAGTATTTATTTTGGGCACATTTGTTGGAAATCCCTTAATCATAATTTGCAGGAGGAATTTTAGGAATTTAAACTTTTTCCACCTCATGAAATATCAAGATGCCCCTCCAAGTAATACACAACAAACTGGTCCTATACAATCTCAGTGGCAATCCCACAGTGGCATCTTGCTGTGCCTGTGTCTGTTTCTCATTTGAGCCTTTTATAAAAACACACCTAAGACGAAACTACTGCAGTGCCTAAAAGTGAAAACACTAAGCCAGTTCCTCACTGTATGGCTTGACTTGCCTGTTGTTTGTCTATTGTCTTTCTGTTCTCCATTTGTTCTTTAAATTGCCAGCTGCAGGCAGCAGACTTTCATTTTCTCCACATTTGCTGCTGTTCCTGTTAGCTGGGGGGCTACCAATCTCAGTATATTTAGTTCCATTCATCGTGGTGCATAGGAAGATTTTAAATGGTAACATTTTAAATTTAAGTGGTGTTTGGCTTTCTGTTCCTTGTTTTCTTCACCTTTGCACATTCACAGCTTTGGGACTTGATATCCAGTGGCCAGGGTCATTCCTGAGGACTGCTTGAGTATTTCAAGACTTCTTTTCTGTTTGCTTTTCGGCTTACTACTTATGCATATTATAGCTTTGCCTAGAGGCTTCTGAGCTTTGGGATGGATGCTGTACAATCAAGGAGGAAAATAAAAAAAATTTGAATGCAAATTTTGAGACAATGGAATGGTGAAGAGAGAGGCTAAGGGAAGATGATATGATAATATTAAGATGACTCAGTTGTTATGTGTCTAATTAGCTCCAGAGCTTTTATATTAATTTATTCTTAAATGAGTTAAGTGGACGAGAGTGCCTTGTTCCTCGTTAGCAGCTCATCAATCATGCCTAGTGTGTTAATGTTAGCAGCAGCTCCTCCAGAAATTAAATAAATGTTTGTGTTGAAATGTTTCTCCTCATTCCTTATTCTTGTTTTGATGCTCTCCTCATGTCACTGCACTTGCAGCAGGTGTTAATGCTGTGCTGATGATAACTCCCTTGTTGTTACAGGGTTCCCTGGGCTCACCTGGCCCCCCTGGGAGGGATGGAGCAAAAGGAGAAGCTGTAAGCATTTTTGTGCCTCCCATGTAATCCTGCTTTTCAGTGAGAGGCAGGCAGTGGGAATCAATCTGCCTTGAGTGGAACACATCTGGGGGATTTGTGTGGCCGTTTTAGGATCAGCAGAAACAAATAGCAGGAGATAAATAGCCCTGAAACTCTCCCTCACATGTTTGCAGCCAAGGCAGGTGTCCTATGGATTAACCATCGCTGGAGGCTCCAGGGCAGCTCTGTTATCATTCATTAAGGAGGGAAAGGGAGCAGCTTGTGGTTTGAGACCTGCTGGTAAATAGCTGCAGCTGCAGAGCCTGGCCACTTGTTTTATGGCTGGCAAGGAGTCCTTGGCTAGTGGAGATGGCAGAGTGCAAGGGACCACCTTGTGCTTCCACAACAGACATGGGCTGGAGAAATTGGAGTCTTGGTCACAGAAGCAAGGGCCTGAACTCCTCCTGTGCATTGCTAAAAGCTAGGAGAAGAGGAGGAGGGGCAGGGCTAGCTCAAGGAAGGATGTAGTGTAACAAATACTGCCTGTAAGGGGACTACAGTTAAAACACAAAACCACAAATACGTTTTCCAGTATCTTATAGAAGTATATTTTAGAGCCTTGCATCTTTTCCCCAGCTTGATCACCATCCTTTAGAATTATCTTCAACCTGATGGTGAACCTTCACCATGTCATTCACTGTCTCTTTGTGGCAGTCACTTGGTGGCAGCTGAAGGAGCTTGGGAAAGGATCCTTTGGAAGGGCAGGCAAACACAAAAGGAGTGACACACAGCAGAAAAGCTCTTTTCCTTACATCCTGTTTCTTCTTTGTGCCACACTTGTCCTACTTTGGAAAAACTGTGACAATTTTTCAATATTATTTCCAGAACTGATGCAACTTCATCACATCATGGGATGGACGTGTCATACTTGTACTTGCAGAATTCCTTATAAGATGTGTTCATACACTGCAAGGTGCAAATTCAAAAACAAATGCGTTATGCTGACTCCAAGGAATCCTTTTTTGCATGCTGTAATCAGTGCAAGCTGTTCACAACTTAGGGAACTCACTTCTTGCTACTTGGTTGTGTTTTGAGAGCAGATGAAGAGCTGCTTTGTTTTTAATTTTGTTTCTTTCTGCTTTCATTTTTTGTAAGGCAAAAACAATGTAAGCTTTCAGATCTCTGTATAGCGGTACTCAGGACTGTCAATATTTCTAAATGCATGTACTGACTGGTTTGAGCTATCCTAGCCTTTATATAAAAGATAGGTGTTTGCCAGTGATATTTCTGTTATTTGCAGGGTGAACCAGGACAGCCAGGAGCATTTGGACTGCCTGGGCCAGCAGGTCCAAAGGTAAGTTTTCCATTTCTTCTTTACATGGGCAGGCATATTTTTTTCACTGACTTTTTATGCGTATGTTGCTTGAATTACTCCTTGTTGATGACATTTGATATTCTCACTGGTGAATGGAAAAACTCAAAATGCTCATTTTCATCAAGGGTCTGCTAAAGGTATCAGCAATTAAGCAAAGTATGTAAAAAAAGAAATATCTTTTGTTCAATCAACAGTGTAGCTGGAGAAGGTGAAGAAAACATGTTTTGGGGCACATAAGCCTTTTTTCATGTCTTCAGTAGATTTTCCAATTCTCACAAAGATGCAGATGAGATTATTATCCCTACATTATGACTTGGAAAAAAAAATCACGTAGAGACCCTAGCCTGGATGTCTCTGCCTATTTTGGGAGCTTCAGTTTTGCACCAGTGAACAATGGCTGAGTGATACAGAGCTTGAGCCAGTACTTATATCACTGGGTTTGCTTCAAACAAAGTGCTTCTGAATGCAGATCTGGTGAGACTTAGCTGAGCATCAGAAATGTGAATTTTGAAGAAGCAATTCTTTAATCTCCTTTCAAAGTCTCAGCTCTCCTTGCCTTGTTCCCTGGTTATTGAGGGGATAAATACCCCTCAGGTGGTTTCAGTCTTCTTGTAATAACACAAAAAGTAGATGGTGCATTGTGACAAGTGTGTTTTTAGGGGTATCATGTGAAAGGTGCCGCAAGGACAACAGTTTGATTGCCTGAAATAACTTCACTCAGTTCTGCTTCTGTACAAGCCAAGACCTTTGAATATCTCATCTTTCTGGAAGAGACATTTCTAGTCACCTAAATCTCGCACTGAGTTCACTGATGCCTTTATCCTCAAATAGGAGTTAAATACCTCAGCACCTTTCTGGGTGCAGCCTTGGCTGTCACTTGGCTCTGTCTGAGAGGACTTGATGAAACAGGTCATATACAGGTCCTCTGGGTTCCTCAGCTATGGAGAGCCCTGTCTCCAAAATGTCCTGATGTCTTCGCATAGAGGGAAATGTTCACCCTTTCCCGAAGTCCCATCAGGAGGGTATCGGAACTTACCGGGTGTCTGTGGATTAGCAGAAATACTTGGCAGCCACCCCAGGGTTCTCTATAGCAACCATACTGGCTTCAGCAGGAGATAAATGACACATGCAAAGCAGGGCTGGGCTAGGCTGGGCTGGGCTGGGCTGAGTGGAGGCACACTGAATATTTTGCCCTTCAGTGGGATTTGGATCTTGGATGAAATGAACTGAATTTATCACTCACATGCTTTTCAGCTGCATCTTTCCTATCAAGTAAATAAATACATATTTTCTCTCTGTCCTGCATGTCTCACTTGGTGGAATTACAAAACAGCAGGCTATATGATGCTCTTGGTGGTATGAACTTCCTCACACTTGCTTTGCAAAGCTTTTGCAAACCAAGCTAAACTGAGGCACCTACATCTGCCTCAAGGTGGACTTGATCCTGTTCCATGTTTCCCACCAGGTTCATCAGGAACATGCAGTTCAGCCAATTAGTGAGGCAATGCTGAATAGGAGTTCAGATCTATGGGCTGGGCAGGACAAGTGCTGGTGGGGCTGGACCAAAAGACATCTGACAGGACAGTGCCAGGTGCTCCCAGGGAAGACTGGAGCTTGGCCAACCGCAGCCTCTCACAGTGCCTAAGTATAAAATGTGTGTTTTCACAGTGACTTTCATTTACCTCAGCGGATGCATTGGCTGTGTGCAGTGTCCTTGAGCTGGATTCTGGCCCGAGCTATTTTAAGAAATAACCCTGACTTTGCTGACAGGACTTTAAAATCTAAAATAGGAATGCACACTCCTTTACACCTCGGTGTAAAGCCTGAGCACGTTGCCAGCATGGAACAAGGTGTATAAGGATGGGTGGCATTGGCAATTAGAGAGGTCACATCTCCAATTACTGGTGTAATGACTGTTTGGGTTTTTTTTGCCAGATCACTTATTTTTGTCATCAGCATCAATACAGCAGCTCTGGGCTCTACCGCAGGCTCCATGGAGAGCAACCTTGCAGTTTCTCTGGTTGGCTGGGTTGTGGTCCTTCCTGGTTCAATCCATCTTCATTAGCACTGAGCCAGGCAAGCCCAGTGTGTGCTCAGCAATGATACCTGTGCCCCAGGAAATTCAGCCCCTTGTTTGTCTCCTTGGCTGTGGAGCCTGTTGCTTCAGTGGGAATTGCCAGCACTTTCATTTAAGAAATTGTCTTGTACTTTTTACGGACCTCATTAATTGTGTGAAGCTTCCAGTAGCATAGACAAGGGTCCTCCAGACTCCTGGTAATGGGATTTCAGTCCAAAGAGTTACAGAAATGGCTGCTGAGCCCATGAGAGTACATGTATAGGTTCCAGGAATGAAATGGCCTCAGTATGTCATCCCTTCTCAGTGATGTCTCCAGGGGAGATTGCTCCTAGCTCAGTGTCTTTGGCATAAAACTGTGGGGTTTGGTGTGTATTTTTTTTCCTTTTCATCAGGCCTGGAGGGTAAACTTCACTGCTACCCAAGAAGGATATGTGATCTTGCTGGCTACAAGCTGGACACAAAAAAGAGTTATCAAAGCCAGCCTTGTGCTGAGGTATTGGAGCTTCTGGTTATAGAAGATGTCATGGTGGTCTGAGATGGCAAGAAATATCCACTGGTCAGTGGGGAAACTCTCACATAAGTATGTGGGACCTGGCAGGTTAATTTAAATGGAATAAGTGGGTCCAGAGAAAAAGGGCCATCACTCAGATTGTTCACTGTGTGATGTTATAGCAGAGAAATAAAGTTTGGATTTTTGAGGTCAGACCCTTTAGCCCGTAATACCCTGCAGCAAATATTCAACATTTTCCTTCTTTTTTTTCCCCCTGTATCTCTAATAAAAGGATAAAGAGTTTTTTTGTGGTTGTCATTGCTGTGGCACAGACATAGCTATAGCATTCCCATCTGAACTGACAGTTATCTGCACTTAATAGAAAAAGCAGAGAGAGAGGGGGGAAAAAAATCAATCCTTTGAAATAAAAAGTATTAGGTAAGAGTTTCATTTTGACAAATTTCCTTCTTGCTTGCTTGAGCTGTTGAAGGTCTCACGCTTCTCTGGTTTACCAGACATGATCTCAGCACAGGCCTTGAGTGGGTTCAGCACATCTCGTCCAGACAAACCCAGATTCTCTATAACTTTTGCTGAGTGTTACGACCACGTTTTATGTAACAGGACTGAGTTGAGATTCTATAATTTGGACAGCTTGGAGCAGGACTCTGTTTCTCTTGGGGTTTTTTCTAGGCTTTTGTAGCAGTATTTTTCTGCAGGCTGAAGGAGCGATTTAGGTGCATGCCTGCTGCTCCCCCTCTGCTCTTAGAGGACTTGTAATGCTTCTGACCTTGCAGAGGTTCTCACATGTCTGATGATGTAAAGATCCCAGAGCCACCTTTGCTTGTGCTTGAACCCCATTCTTGCACTGCACTGGGGGGGGAAAAAAGCCTCTGTAGTTCTGCTACTAATTCATTGGAAACACATCTTCCATTTTTAATTTTATTATCTTTTTAATAGGAAACTTCTGTTAATAGAAAATGTAGAAATTATTTTTGAATTATTTAATAATAATATGTCTATCTGTTTTGAAGCCTTATCCATTACAGCCACCCAGTCAGGGTTAGACAGGAGTTAGGTGAGAGTGGTGGGAAAGGGGAAGTGATATAAGTACGAAAATAATCAGTTAAATATGTGATATAATATGCCAAACCAGTTCTCTAGGTCAACTTGCCAGACCCAGGCTGTGTCCATAGGATGGCTCAGAGGGCTAAGCCTGTTCAGCTGAGGATCCAGGTAATTTTCAGGCGTTGTAAGACGCATAAAGGCACACAGTGAATACTCTCCATTTCAATGTACCTTCTCCAGGGAGAGTCAGTGCACAACCAGCTGAAGGACTGATGAAATGTACCTGATCCTCCTGCATTTTTTCTTATTATTAAAAATAAACATTGGAAAATGTAATTCTGATCTGTTTCTTTTCATTTACTCTTCGAAACATATAACATTTTGAAGACTGTGGTCATTTTGCAGCAATGTATATCTTTGCTTTGTTCCATTAACACTGTGTTGGAGCCAAAACAGATGTCATGTGCAACAACTGACATTGCCAAACCCTCTGAAATAACCTGTAGAGAAACTTGTATGGCACAGTTTGCCTTTGTAGGCTAAGTCTGAAAGCAGAAGGATAAAATTTGCTAATGTCTGAGGGGACACAGGAAAATATTGGAGTGTCACTTTGGGTAAGTAGTTGGAAAGTTGAACATTACTCCTTTATTAGCACTGAGAGAGTCAAGAAGCCTCAACAGCTCAATGTGAGCCTGGAAGAGCAACTTACATTTCTGACTAACTAATTTTATTCTTGGTCTTTTATGTGAAAGAGTTTCTGGTGGTTTACTGTATCTCAATTCCTTGCCAGGGATCCGAGGGAAAACAGGGTCCTCCAGGCATTAAAGGCTACGTAGGTGCACCGGTAAGTCATGGCTCTTGTTCAATTTCTAATGCTCTAGAAACTTTCTTTACTTTTTCAATGTGTTCTGCCCAGCTATATTCTTTTATTATTAAGCAGTCTATAGTCTGTCTGTCCACTTACCTGCACTGTGTCCAAGTGGTGAAATTTTCTTGACTTCACTGAATTTCTTCTATCTTCTTTAAATGAGAACAGACCTGTAGCCCGTAGAGAGATGTCAGCAGAAATGACTTGATTACTGAGATAACAGCTGGTGATTTTGTGATGCTCCCACTGTAATGCAATTGCTTTGGTCTGTGATGATGCACCATTTATATGGTGCTTAAAAACTTCATCAGAACACTAAAAAAATACCACTTCTCAGCAAGTTTCCAATCATATTTTCAAAACTCTCAGGGAATAGCCTTTAGGCTCAGGGGAAAAACCTGCATTGAATGAACAGACAGCAGACCAAAATAAATTAGATTCTATCCAGTTAGCACCTCTGTCTTGTGGTCCCAGCTTAGTAAGCAGCCTTTAAACTGGTGTTGGAAAGGCTGTCTGGATTTTCTGAGATTTGATGACCCAGATGGGTTGAGGCCACCTCCCACAGGCTGGGGGATGAAAAGATTGTGAGCTGCCCTGGTGAGACATACTTGGGGTGATGGTGGATGAAAGGTGGACATGAGCTGATAGTGTGCACTCACAGCCCAAAAGCACCATGGGCAGCAGGTGAGGGAAATTATTCTGCCCCTCTGCTCTGCTCTGATGAGAACCCACCTGCAGTGCTGCATCCAGCTCTGGGATCCCAGCACAGGAAAAGATTCATGGACCTCTGACAGCAGGTCCAGAACAGGGCCATGGAAATGGTAGGAAGGCTAGAGCACTTCTCCTGTGAGGTAAGGTTGAGAGTTGGGATTTTTCAGTCTGGAGAAGGCTCTGAAGAGACCTGATTGTGGCCTTTCAATATTTAAAAAGTGCCAAACTTTCTTATAAGACCTGTTGTGATAGGAAAAGAAGTAATGGTTTTAAAATAAAAGGGTTAGATTTAGATTAGATTAGATAGTTTTTACTATGAGGATGGTGAGACTCTGGGACAGGTTGTCCAGAGAAGTGGTGGATGCCTCATCCTTGGAAACATTCAAGGCCAGCTTGGACTGGGCTCTGAGCAACCTGCTCTAGTATAAAATATCCTGCCCATTTAGATGATTATGTAAATCATCCTGAGGGCCAAATACACCCAAACATGGAGCTCTCATTAGCTTGGAGGTAAGACTCCACTATAGTGTAAAGTAAACTGAAGTTTAAATTATTAGAGCAGGAAGCATTTTAAGCTTTGGCAGTTTTAGAGAGGTCACTACTGACTGAGCGTATTTGTCTCTCTATAGCTATTAGTTGATTGCTCTATTTCTACAATAAAGGTAAAATACAAGGTGTTTGCTGAGCCAAAGCAAGGTGAAATCCCTTTGTGCCCATTGAGGAAATTGTCTGTGTTAGTGCTACATCAAACTGAGCTCCACCAATGCTTCTGGTGTAGCTGGGAAGAGATGAATTATGCAGTCCTGAGGAACACTGGCACTGGATTTATAGCACAAAAATGTGCTGGGCCCCCAGGACAGAGAGCATCTAACCTTTGCCAGTTCTCAAAGCTACCTGCTGTCTGCCTGGCTACCACATCCAAACCCACCAGGAATGGGAATTCTTGCTTGTTTATGCGATAGGTTTTCTCATCAGTATTGTCCTCTACCAAAGTTCTCATTGTTTACAAGAAACATGAAAAATTCAGAGCATTGGTTGTTTTCCAGGCCATCTGCAGCTGTGGTGTGTTTCCTGTCCCTCCACTCTGCTGTTGGCAGGAGGGTCATGTGTCTGCAGGCAATATAATATTACAGCTGTTCTTGGGCTCACAAGTGGTCCCTGCTCTGGGTCTGCTTAGACCATGCCTGCAGCCAACTTTGAGGACTGGCAACACAAAAAATGTCCTTGAGGTTCACTTGAATAGCTTGTGCAGATGTGCACACTGATTTGGTGACTAATTAGAGGAGATAACTATGCCTCTACTTGGATTTAGCTTTATAATCTCTGTTTCTTTTTATTTTTAGGGTCTACAAGGAGAAAGAGGAGAAAAGGGAACACGAGGAGACAAGGTATTTCTGCTTCATGCTAGGAAAAGCCAGGCCTTTCCTTTGCCCATTAGGTGAGGTGGGCTGCTACCAGCAGCTCTGCAGGGAGTTGAATGATGGAGTTGCCTTACTGTGCTGCACTTCCAAGTGCTCTCCACCTCCCATAGGTGTGCAGGAGGGCTTTTGGGATCTGTGCTGTCTACTAAGCACACATTCAGGGAATTCTTGTCTATGTAGCCAGGGATGGAGGAGAGAGAGGAGGAGTGAAGGTTGCCAGTGGGGAGATCTGGAGGGGTGTCCACAAACCTGAGAGTTGAGAATGATCACTGACTGCCAAGTCTGCATCCAACATTTTCCTATCTCATTACAGGTTTTCACATTCTCCAACTTCCTATGTTTCTTTCTTCTCCCATCCCCATAAACTCACTAGAAATAAGCACCAGGTAATTTGTCCTATGTTAAATGCTTCACCCAAAAGGAGTTGCTTCCCAGTTCCATGTTCTCTCCTGACTGTGAAGAGCTGTTTTACAGAGCACGTCACTCTGGGATTTGAACCATATTTGTGGCTCAAGGAAGAAACCAAGTGCTTATTATACCTGGAATAAGTATTTAAAAGGAGAGCTGGGCAGGCACAAAGCCTTAGTTATTTCAGTTTGCTCATTGTGTTCAGAGAGACTTCAGATGTGCACCCTCTTCTGCTGTAGACCTGCTTGGCAGTGCTCAAGGCCCCCCAAAAATATTCTGTCTCACTCATGACTCAAGCTGGTCCTGACACAGGTTTATCCCAGGGAGGGTCTGGCAACTTTGCCTGTGTTTGTGTAAAGGAGGGAGTCATCATCTTGCTGGCATAGCTTTGTTCCCATTTCTCAGTGCCTATCTTTTTCTGGAGAGGAAACCCAGCCGTTAACACCAAATTTCTGCCTACTGGGAAAAATTATCAGTAGACCTTTAGTGTGAGATACTGTGTTTCTCTTTACCAGTGTCCTTTCTGCTGTCTATGATGAAGTAGCCACGATCATATTTTGTATTACCTCTCCTTGTTATTGCAGCTAGAGCAAATGGCTGGATTGTACATTATCTTCCTCATGCTTTTCCCTCAGCCCTTTGCAGAACTGGATAGGTATCTTGTGTCTAGCCAGTGCCTCTGCTGCTTTTCCAGAGGCAACACTGTCTAATCTGCTGGAATATTTGGCTCCTGGAAGAAAATATATCTGTCTGACATCACTGTGATGGGAGAGGAAGCTGGAGCTGTGTGTGGGTAGGCAGCTGACTTAGTAGAGGAAGATTAAAGTGGGGAAGAAATGAATTAGGTTTTGTTTCATTAGAAGGATCTGCACAATTAGAGGTTCCCCCATCCTTTTTTTTTTTTTTTTTTCCCCCTGAAGCAGCCAAATCTCTGCTACAACAATTGTGGTTTGATTTTTTTCCGGGTTTTAATGATGGTCTCAGTGCACCCACTGCCAGTGCTTTAACTTCTACCAGTCAGTACTACTGTGAAAACAGTGGGCGTAAATTCGGTGGGCCAAATATTTTCTTGTCTGCTCTTCAGTCTGTAACCCGAATACTGACACCTACGCAATCTGTGTTCCTTTGTGCCTGAGGAGAAAAGGGGTTATAATATCAGGTGGGAGCACTGGTTCATGCACTGAGTATTGTTCTATCAAGTCTTCCCCCTTACTACCAAAAAAGCCCTAAGTATCCCATCCACCTTGCTGCTTTATTCACATATCCTGGGACCTCGGATGTAAATGTTGAGGTTTTATAATGAGGTTCCCAAATCCAGTAGTCCTGGTTACACCTGCACTTTAAGAAAATCACTGCACCATGTGAGGGAAATCCCATGCCCTTTTGCATCCAGTGAGCTCATTGTAGACCCCAGGACAGACTCCAGAGATAAATATGATGCACTTCCCTGCCAGCAGGAGCCATGTCTGTATGTGATATTTGGCATGTTGATTTAGGCACGTCCAGGAGCTCAGTGTGACAAGGGGCACTGCTTTTGCTGTATAATCCTGTGTCCGTCCTGTAAACCCTTGTCTGTTTTATGGAGAAGGAATTGTGTAAGGAGGCAGCAGGGCTGGTCTTCTGCTGTCAGATCCCTCTGCAGTGTTTTTTTTTTTTCTCCTCCAGCCTTTTCCAGGGCCCTACAGACTCCTGGGTAATACTTTTTCCAACAAATCATTAAATTTTCTAAATGGTAGAGGCCAGAGAGCAGCACTGAAGTTTTGGCAGAATTGTCATTTCCCCTGATTGCTTGTGAGTCTTCACCATTTTGTTCCAGTGGTTAAAAGAAAAAAATAAAACAGTAGAACACCGGAGAAAGAAATTGAGTCTTAAAGTGAAAATTTGAGAATGAAACTTTTATGTGTTTGTTCTTTCTGTTGGGAGAAAACTGCCTTTCACTGAGTAGCCTTATTTAAAAAATGGAAAAATATTAAAAAAATATTTATAATGACAGATTTTTCTGAAGAAACAGCAGAAAAACAGTAGTTTTCAAATGGAATTTTTTGTATTTGCTTGTATAAAAAATACACTTGCCTTTCCCAGCCCCCACTGATAGCAGTAAGAACATCGACACTTTTCTGTTTTGGCAGCTAAACCAGCATGTGTGAAGTACTCATTGCTGCAGTGTATTGATGTTAAAAATTCTCCTGGGAACGCACTGCACATTTTGTCAGCAATATACCAGGCTGTTGCTTGCTGAAAGTCTTAGATTCAGGATATTTGTAGTTCAGTCAGTGCAAAGGAAAACATTAATGTGGAAACTATCACCTCCAAAGCAAGTGGATCTGGGTGTCTGACACTGGTTTTCAGCTGCTTTCTGTAGGATATGGGTCCCTCTAATTTCATTCCTTGAATACATAATTTGAAATAACATTTATGTTAGAAGATTGATTGACTTTCTAAGGAGGAAAAATAAACAGTGATTAGCAAACCCATTTCTGACTTGCCGAATCAATGTAGTTTACAAAGGAGCTAGTTAAATCCAGTGCTGTGTGGGTTTGCAGGTAATAACAGTGGTCTAAAAGGATTTAAGATGTATAAAAACATTTAAAAAGTAGCATAAAACTATTAGTTTTCTGTCACTGTTTCTACTTGTACAATTTGTTTTTACATGCACATTCATATTAACATTGGCACTGTGTGTGTGTGTTTGATAGTTTATATTCAACTATGGGTGCAGCATCCAAACAAAATCTGTGTTTCACTTTACAGGGATTTAAGGATTTTAAAGAGCACAAGAAAGTCCCTGTTTCTAAGAGTTTTTAAACTAAAGAGGTTGGAATGGTCAAAGGCCACAATCAGTAGGAGAAAAGTGAAGTTCAGCACAAGTATGTAATTGATCCAGTTATCTCTATCAAGAACCTTGATTATAAAATATGAAATATGTTGAGCTTGAATATGGAAGAACAGTAGAGATCAGGGTCAGAATTCAAAATTATCGTGTAAATACAATCCCCCAAAGCAGAAGATGACATTGAGAAGGGGCACTGCAGGATGTTTCATACACATAGGACAACAAATTGCAGTTATGGATTGGGAACAACTGATCAAGGAGCTGTCTTGTGGAAGGTGGGTTGGTGTAAAGTAAACATTCTCCTGGGATTTAAACAGAAGAATAGTCTACAAAACATGAAAACATATTTCTGCTCAAAGTTAGGCTTGCTGTGTTGAGTTTCATGCACCCAGCTACAATGAAGATGTGGAAAAATTGGACATTGCACAAAGGGGTGCAACAAAAATGATCAGAGGACTGACAAACATGGCCATGAAGAAAAGCTGAAAGTATTATGGTTGTTTAGTCTAGAGAAATTTGAAATGGGAGTTTTGTAAATCTTCAAATACTTAACAGGTCATTGTAAAGATGAAAGAAACAGTTCCCTCTGTGGGGGGTTAAGGAAGGACTTACTAGTCTGGAAGTGCAGCAATAAAAAAGAGTCAGGTTTAGGTACAGGGGAAAGAACCCATATCTTCAGGTAATAAAGTAGTGAAATCAATTGCATATGGACTTTGTGGACTGTCCAGCTCTGGAGACATACAGGAACAGATTAATTTTTCCCCCAGGTTACAGAAAGGAAAGGTGAAAAATAAAAGATTTTTCTTTACTGACTAGAACTGACCTATTGGTGGATTGCTTCATTATTTTTTAAGAGCTGATCTGGGCTGACATTCTTCTGGAGCCCATTGTCCAGTTTACACGAACCCACCTCAGCAGGCAGAGGAAGGATGCCAACATGGAAAACTAGCACACCACTGCTTGTGGTTGCAGCAACTTTTCATGGTACAGATGTGGGAACTTTTGCCATTTTCTCTATGGGGCTGGCTGGAATTTCTCTCCTTATTCATTACTCTTGGAGCAGATAACATGGACATGCCCTTCAGGGCAGTGACCTAAACACCACAGATTTGAGTTATAGTGGTTCTTTCTCTTTTTTTTCCAGGGAGAGAGAGGCCTGGATGGGTTCCCTGGAAAGCCAGGTGTGGAGGGGAAACAGGTATGTGGCAAATGCTCAGTAACATGAAGTGTTTCTTTGGAACGAGTGGAAGTTGACTCTAAAACTGATACTTATCCTTGGTGGCTGCTGAACCATGACAGTACCCAAACATGTCCCTATTCTGAGGATCTTTGATGGCACCATTTTATTTTTTTGTTTGTTTGGTTTTAGAATTAAACTAGAATGCAATATACACTTACAGGAAATGCCAGTCCTTTAAACGTGATAAGTTAAATGTTTGTCTTAATTTTCATTAAATACATAAGAAAGCACTCATAAAAATTCAGTTGTTTAAGCCCACAACAGGAAAGGAAGAGAACTGGATTTAATATATTGGGTTTGTTTGCAATAAAAAAGGCTTGGAACTATTTACATTTTTAAAACAAAAAGAAAACAGAAAATGGCCTAGAAGATCAGTACATTTCTGCTGATCAGACACACAATGCTTTGTCTAAAACCGCTATCTGTAGATTCTGCAAGACTGTTTTCATTACCCAGAGAATGATACTTAATGAGAGGCATCCTTTCCTTCCAAGGACCTTCTGGTCTAAATAGCAAAGAACAGAGTGAGAAGCAGAGGCCGTAAGTTATTTGCCAAAAGCCATGAAGCTAATCATTGCCACCCTTGAGCCTGAAGCCTCCGGGGTGCAGCATCTGCATCCTGTTCTATCCTTCAGTCACAGCTTACTTTGTACCAAGAAGTATGTATCTAGTTAGTGTTTATCACTATCCTTGTAAGATGGACATGTTTTTCAGTGTTACAAAAGGATAAGGAACTGGTTTATACTTGCAGCAAACATAGATGAAGTAGGAAATTGCAGAGGGACATGAAGATGAATCTTGTTTGTTTACTACTTCAAAGGAACAATTTCTCCAAGTGAAACCCTGTTGCAGAAGTTTAGTTATCTGAAGCATTTCTTCCTTTTTCATGTCTAGACACTTAGAAGGGGGTAAATCTTCGTGCCTGCATTTTATACTAAATTTTGTGTTTGACACTGATTTACTCACTGAACTGCAATTCTTCTGAACCAGCTGAAATTGGATTGGTGTTATTGTGGTTGCTGTGGCATCTCCATTGTTATTCTTTTTCCTCTCTGTACAGCAGAGTCAAAGTAGCCTCATGTGTTCTATTAGTTCCTCCCCACTGCAATAGGATATCACTGTTTGTGCTGCCAATACCTGCAGCCTTATGTTTCTCCTGCACTTTAGAAACAAAGAGTTTTCTCTCAATTTTACCTCTTTATAGGGCCCTCCTGGCAGCCCCGGCCCCCCTGGTGCTAGTGGGACCAAAGGAGAAAAGGTGAGTTGGAATGGGATGCACAGAGTGGATTTAGAAACACATTTGTTAATTCTTCTTTGGGCCCTCAGTGCTGGAAGTCAGGGCTGTTGGACTGGTATTTATTTCATTTGTGTATAACAGAAGTTTAGATACATTTAAATGTTTCACTTTTCTGACATGGCTTCAGTCTGAAATGGGTGTGAGTGTTGTGTCTGATTCCTCTGCTCTTAGTTTAATGCTCATAGTGGGAGTAGAAAGAAATACTGTAGTTTGGGTCAAAAAATACTTCTCATCTAAGAAATGTGGGTAGAGATGTCAATATGCTTGTGTAGAAGCTGTTTTTCTGACCCAGGAGATGTAGAATTGACTCAGAAAGTGACAACAAAATGACTCTGAGCCTCCTACCTGCAAAATAATTATTCACTGCTCTCAGCAGCAATTTTGACCTTGTTATTTTACAGAGTCGTAGAGTATTCAGGGAAGCATTATGTTTCCCTCTCTGTTAGAGATGATGTTATGGTTTTGGTATTTCTGACATAGCTCTTTGGCCTGAGTGGAAAGGCATGGCCAGTTCTGTATTTCTTTATCTCCTCTGGATTAAGTAAGTGACCCTTATCCAAGAATGCAGAGATGGGAAGCAATTACTTCTATTCTCTTCCTGGAGTAGTCATCAGCCTTGAGTTCATAGCACTTCATCCAGCTGTCCCCTCTGCCACCTTCTGTGCAATTCTACAAGGCAGTGCTGTAATCCATCCTCAGCCGGCTCTCCCTGCCCAGGATGCCTTTCTTTTGTCTTGGGCGTGTCGGGCTGGGGCTGGCAGCAGGACCTACCTTTGGCAGGTGGTTGCCTCAGCGTGAGCAGTCATCCTTGGGGATCGTCCTGGTGCTGGCAGTGGGGCTCACTCCTCCAGCTGCCTACTGAGGCAGCTGAAAGAGAAGAGCCGGCGCAGAGCCCGCCGGGCCGTCTTGACGATGGAGAGCCATCGCCGTGGGGCCGGGGGCCGCGGGACAGTGGCCATGCCAGCGGGGGGAGAAGGGCCACTGCGTGCCAGGGGCTGGGCAGGCAGCGGGCAAGCTCCTGCCGGCGCCCCATCCCGGCAGGGCTTTGCCTGGGGAGGGGCAGACAGTGTGACACCCATGCCCAAGAAGGGCCGGAGGGAGCACGAGGGGAACTGCAGGCCTGTCAGCCTGACCTCGGGGCCCGGCAGGGCTCTGGAGCAGATTGTCGTCAGTGGGATCGCACGGCCCATAGAGGGGAACCGAGGGATCAGACCCAGCCAGCGTGGGTTTAGGAAAGGCAGGTCCTGCCTGAGCAATGTGTTGTCCTTTGATAAATGTGTGACACACCTCAAGGCTGAGGGAAAAGCAGTGGATGGAGTCTCCCTGGACTTGAGCAAAGCCTTTGACTCCGTCTCCCACAGCACAGTCCTGGAAAAGCCGTCAGCCCAGGGCTTGGGCAGGTGCACTCTGCTGGCTTAAGAACTGTTGAGATGGCTGGGCTCAGGGAGTTGGGGAATGGTGTCACATCCAGTTGGCGTCCGGTCAGTAGTGGTGTCCCCTGGGCCCAGTCCTTTTCAGTTTCTTTCCTGCTGATGTGGCCAAGGGCATCGAGTGTACCCTCAGTAGTAAATTTGTGATGATACCAAGGTGGGTGGGGGTGTCGATGCCCTGCAGGGTAGGAAGGCTCTGCAGGGGGATGTGGACAGGCTGGCTGGATGGTGTGAGACCAGCAGGATGAGATTCAAGAAGAGCAAGGCCTGGGTCCTGCCCTCGTGTCCCAACAAGGCCCTGCAGTGCTCCAGGCTGGGGGCAGAGTGGCTGGAAAGCTGCCCAGCAGGAAAGGCCCGGGAGGTGCTGGCTGACAGCAGCCAAATGTGAGCCTGCATGTGCCCAGCTGGGCGAGGAGGCCGGTGGCCTCCTGGCCTTCTGTGTCAGCAATAGTGTGGCCAGCAGGACCAGGGTGGTGATTTTCCCTCTGTGCTGGGCACTGGGGAGAAGTTCTGCATTTGGTTCTGGGCTCCTCATGACAAGAAAGAGATTGAGGTGCCAGAGCATTTCCAGAGAAGGGCAGTGCAGTTGATGAAGGATCTAGAGTGTAAGTCCTATGAAGAGTGTCTTCGGGAGCTGGGTGTATTTATTCTGGAGAAAAGGAGGCTCAGGGGGGACCTTACTGCCCTTTACAACTCCCTGGCAAGTGGTTGTCGCTGGGTTGGGATCTGTCTCTACTTGCAGGCAACCAGCAACAGGACAAGAGAAAATGACCTCAAACTATGCCAGGGAACATTCAGGTTGGACATCAGGAGTAATTTGTTCACTGAAAGGTTTGTCAGGCATTGGAAGGTTCTGCCTAGGGACATGGTACAGTCACCATCCCTGGAGATGTTCAAGGAACTACTGGACGTGGCACTCAGTGCTGTGGTCTTGTTGCTGTGGTGGTGTTCAGTCAAAGGCTGGACTCAATGACCTTGGAGGTCTTTCCAACCTTAATGTTTCAGTGATTCGGTCGTCAAGGTCCCTTCAAACCAAAACCATTCTATGAAGCTCTGAATAAATAACACATAGTAATTGAACTTAAGAGAAAGAAATGTGAAAAATATGCTGGGTCATTCAGAGACCTACATGAGTAATGAATAAATAGTGTGGAAGGAAGCTATGTGATAAATTAAACACCAGTCTGTGCCTAAAGTAAAGGATATACCTTCTGTATAAACAGTCTTAAAGCATAATAAATGATGGACATCACTGAAGAAAAATGAACTGGAACAAATTGATAGCCTAGATGGCAATAAATCATGGAAAGAGGGTATAGCATCCTAGTGTCCTGCAAACACTATGGCATGATTCGCTCTATAAAATGACTTGGGGAAAATGGTACCATTTTTCACTTTTTTTGCAAAGTTATTTTGGTCACTAATGAACAAAAGCATTTTGACCTCCTAAATATCCATCTTGTTGGGGGTCTGTTAGGGATTTACACATCAAGCAGTTTGTTTATGTGGTAAGTGTACAGAGCAAATACAAGACTTTTTGAAGCCCAAATCTGATGCTATTGTGCATCCAAGTGCATCATTCATTTTAAGTCACTGAATGTCATTAAAATTAATGTAAAATCATCACAGTAATACAGACTACAACCAGTTCCTGTATGCATTCATCTGCAGAGCAGAGCAAACAGAGTTAATTGAGGTTGTGTGTCCAGATCTATTAATTATGGGATCGTATTGAAAATAAGAATGTACAACAACAGTTGGAAAACATGCTCAGGATGTTGATTTTGTTTTGCACTGTGTCATATATTATGCCATGTTGTGTTCTCTGTGTGTTTTTTCATTTCTTTTATGTTTTCTTGCAGGGTGAACCAGGACTTCCAGGATTGCCTGGCACTTTAGTAAGAATTTTTTTTTAGATTTCCCAAACTTTGTAGGCACTGTTGCATGAGAAGAGAAAGTTGAAGTGCAGGGTGGGAGGATCTCACTGAGAGATTGTTCTTAAATACTTTTGGTTTGCTCTTTTTTTTAAAGAAGTTTTAAAAAGTGAAGACCTTTGAAGAAGACATGTGACAGGTTCCAATGAGGAGATGCTCTGCCACAATTTTGGGGGATTGTGAAGTGTGAAGATCAGGACTTTAGGCAATGAAAGCATTGCATCAAGTGCATCAAACAGAGCAATACTGTGACAGGAGACTGTGTGGTTTCTGACAGTTGATTCCAAGTGGCCTTTGGTACACAGAGCCTGTGAAAGTTATAAACGCAAATGAAATTTCAGTATTGAGTAGCTGAGTGTCTTTGACACAGACTGAGAGAGTTGGGGCAGGAGAAGAAAAAGGCAGTTTCTGATTAGAGGGAATGATCTTTCCTTGGCTTATATCTGAAATAGTCCTGGTGGAATGTAAGACAGCTAGGACTTGATGTGCTGAAATCAGGAAAGCACTGATGAAAAAATTAAACAGAGAAAACAGAAGAGTGGGGTTTATCTTTCCCATGGCACTAAATTAACATCCTTTGTGCATCCCTCTGCCTTCAGCTTTAGGGACCGAGTCTGGAGAGCTGGCCAGAGTAACGACGCATACACCGATACGATTTGAGCATCGTTCTCCCTTTATTGTTCAGCTATGCTGACTTATATCTACTTTTGCAAAGATTCACACCCAGTCCATCTAGACAGCCTCTAATCAGCGGGGGAGACGACCAGTGTATAACTTGCCAAGGACTTTCAGGGCTGCCTGCAGCCAGGTGCTTTCCAGGCTTGCTTGCAGCCAGGGGCCTGTTCAGGGGTTTTTCCTCAGCAACCCTGGGTTGTCCAGTCTTTCCAGGGGTATCATATGCCCCTCTTCCACAAGGAATCCCTCTACATTCAGCAGTGCCTTCACTGACGCCAGAGACATCTCTGGTTGGGATGTAAGCATGTCCAGAGACTAGTAGTGTCTGTATGAAGAGGTCATCTCCAAGTGAATGGAGAAAGATTTACCACTAAGTATGCAGAGGAGATGTCTAGAACTGAGTTCAGTACAGGCAGGTAACAAATCAGTTAGGGTGTATCCCTTTTACTTTCCAAAAAAATAGGATTAAAATAGGAAACAGTACTCTTCAACTAAAGACAAGAATGAGAGGCTCCCTGGTAATCATGGGGAAGTCAGCAGGCAATTCCCTTACTCAGAATGTGGTAGAAAGTAAAGGAATTAGAAAAAGAAAACTATGAAAAAACACCCTATTTGGGTAAGAACATTTTGTTGTCCTGCTTAAATGTAATATTAATGATGGGACAGTAGTTACCAAGAAATTTTGAAAGATGTGTATAACATCTGAAAACGAGCCTAACAGGTGGGGCATATCCCAAGCCAGTCTGCTTGTTATGTGATGCCTTCTGCCTTCAATAGAACTTTGTAATTTAGAATAAAACAAGATCTGGGGAATTTACTAACTTGTTTATATGATGAGATAATGAATTAAGTTCGTACTGTTTATACAGCCACCCAAATCACTTCACAGGTAACTGTGTGAGCAAACCTTGTGTCAGTCTGAGCTCTTTAAATAGAAAGCATCCCCCAGCATGCAACAGGATTTGAGGAGCTGTAGGAGTTATCATGAAACTTGAAGGAACCTCAAGGGGAGAAAAATACCCTGTGGGGGCCCATATTTGGCCTTCTATTTCTGCCTTGTATTTACTCTTTCCATCCTTTATGACTCTGCATTTCTATTGCAGGTGCATACTGAAGGCCTAAAAGGAGAGGAAGTAAGAGAGACTCAATATCTCTTCTTTCATTGCAAGGATATTTTAATGTAATTCTGTTGCCTGTTAGGTTAGATTTCTCTTTAGAATGGTACTTTAAAGGGAAGGTGGATGGAAGCATTATCAGGCCATCAAGAAATAAATTTTCCTGTTCACAGTGGAGAAAATAACCAAGAAAAGAAAAAGAGCAATGTCCTTCTCATATGCAGTGAATCTTACATGAATGAGAAGTACAAATTGTGGAGTCAGCTATGCAATTATTTAAGGACAGCAATGTGTTAACATTAATGTTAAACTGTATTTGATTTTTATGCCTAGTTTCTCTCTGAACCCGGGCACTCAAATCGGGGGGACATATCCATTGTGTCAGTCTGTTAGTCCTAGGTATAAAAATATATATATATTTAAATTTTGATTTTGTGTTGGTAGATGTGCAATTTGCATTTAGCTGTTACTTAATGTAATGGAATACATCATATAAATGATGATTTAAAGCCCTTCACTGCTCTGCAGGCTTGGGGGAAATGCTGGTGGAAGCTGCTTATGCAAAAATTGCTCTTCTCCACCACCAAACCCCAACACAGAGTATTGTAGTGGAATATCCAGGATATCCCAATGTTTCGGACCTTTGAAAATCAGAGAGCCAGATATGGATAAGTGCCTGCTGAGTGTGGGTGGATCATTCTTTCTGCAGTCTAGTGAGTGCTGATAATTCGAGTAGCCAGAGATTAAGGAGAAAACCAGCTGGTCTTTGCATTGGTTCTTCAGGACTTGTGGGGAAGGGGGTGGTATAGGTCCTGTAAAGACAGACAACATGTCTAATGTGCCCATGCACATTTTTGTAAAGATACTTTAACACTTTTTAAAAAAAAACCCCAAACATTCCTGTAGGGAAAGCCTGGGCCACGAGGACCACAAGGCCAGCCTGGACTTCCTGGACCTCCAGTAAGTTGTTTCTCTCACTGCTTGCAATTTCAGAAGCTGAAACTCAGGCTGGAGTGAGGCATATGAAAGTCTTATACATTATTCAGGCTATAAAATATTTAAACAGTGCCCACAGCCTGCAGTTTTCTTCATTGCTGAGAGGAGGTGTTGTGCTGTGGACGGCCTGTCTGAACACAGGGAGGTGACAACCAGGACATGGGCAGACTTTGCCTCAAGGCTGTTGTCATGCAGAACCTGATTGGCTTTCTGTTTCCAATGTCCTGAAGAGCTGTATGGGCATTCAGCACATCTCAGAGAGGCACTGACTGATAACTTTTGAGCTGTCACGTCATGAAGGTCAGGGAATAGTTGCAGTCAAAGGGGTTGGCATTATGCCACAAGGTCATGGCTGAAATATTTTGTGGATGAAAACTAGGAATTGGGTATGTGTGTTTATATTTCAACACAATTTTTGAAAGTTTGTACATGCCCACATTCTTACTTCTGACTTAAATTGTAGCCTTTTCTAGTTATATTTTATGACCCAGCTCTGCAGGATGTCTCAGTTCAGACTGTCACTGCTGCCTCATTTGCAAACACTCCGTGTTTCTTCTCTTTTGAATTGCTTGTTGTGTTTCACTGTTGATTGGCTTTTGTAAAACTGATGGCATTATGAAGATGTGTTACTTAGGTAAATCTGGTTTGAATAATGTAATTTAAATATAGTTGTGTGCTCTGTATTTAATCAGGGCATTGTCACTTTTCTCTATCTTGTTTACTCATTCTCTTCTGCTCACAGGACAACATAATTATCAGGTAAGAGTTGTCTGGGTACCCATGCAGTAATGGTAGCACAAAACAGATAGGAAATTGTTATATAGTTCACTAGTTTTTCTTATTCTGTTAACTTTCTAAATCTTTTCATTTTTAAAGGGACATCCTGGTCTGGAAGGCAAGCCTGGAGTCCCTGGTTTGCCAGGTCAAAGGGTGAGTTGCTTTTTTATTTAATCTGAGTCTCAAAAGGCTCAGGACAGCTTTGTTCAATAAGGTTTGCTACTTTCACCCACCTTACATGTACTTTTCTACTTATATAAGAATCCTGAGGCCCAGATCCTTTCCTATACTCCTTATTTATGGTGCAGGAACTTTCAGTACCTCTTGGAGTCGACAGGTTGAATGCAGGGCAGGTTCTTTCTTGCTATGTGCTCTCCTTACTGCCAAGGGGATTCTTGATATGACTGAGTGTGCAGAACCACTACAAATGGAGTCTGTTTGAAATTCCAGAGAAATTTTGTTGTCCTGGAAGTCAAATGAGTGTAAAGATTCTTGCAGTCCTTTTTGTTTTCTTTTCTGTTTGGTCTGTACTCAAAAAGAGGGTTCCCAAAAGTGGTAGCTGGTGTACCATTCTCTGCCAGGAGCTTAGTTTTCCTGTGTAAGAAAAAATGTTGGATTTTCTCTGACATGGAATTATGTCTCAAATATTTGAGTACTACTAAAAGGTAAATTTCATACTGGGGCTGATGTTATTACACTCATACTCTGAACCTGCCTTTCCTTGCTTCAACCTGTTCTTATGAAGAACATTTCACTGGACAACATAGACTCATACAATATCCTGATTTGGAAAGGACCCACAAGAATCATTGGGTCCAACTCCTGGCTCTGCACAGGACACCCCAAGAATCCCACCATGTTCCTGAGAGCACTGTCCAAACACTTCTTGAACTCTGTCAGGCTTGGTCCTGTGACCACTTCCCAGGGGAGCCTGTTCCAGTGCTCAGCCACACTCTGGGTGAAAAACTTTTTCCTGATATCCAACCTAAACCCTCCCCAATTCAGCTTTATGCTGTTACCTCAAGTCCTGTCACTATCACCTGAGAGAAGAGATCTGTACCTGCCCCTCCTATTCCTCTCTCAAGGAAGTTGTAACTGCAGTGAGGTCACCCCTCCGTCTCCTCCAGGCAGAACAGACCAAAGGTCCTCAGCCACTCCTCCTCAGCCATTCTCTTTGCCCTCCTTTGGACACTCTCTAATTGCTTTATATCTCTCTTATATTGTGGCACCCAAAACTGCCCCCACGACTCGAGGTGAGGCTGTCCCAGTGCAGAGCAGAGTGGAACAATCCCCTCTCTTGCCTGGCTGGTGATGCTGTGTCTGATGCCCCCCAGGACAGGGTTGTCCCTCCTGGCTGCCAGGCTACTGCTGACCCATATTCAGCTTTCCATTGACCAGGACCCCCAGGTCCTTCCCACAGCTGCTTTCCAGCCTCTCATTCCCCAGTCTGTTCATACATCCACTGTTTCCCCATCCCAGGTGCAGAATCTGGCCCTTGCCCTTGTGGAACTTGGTACAGTTGGTGATTGCCCAGTCCATTTTTCAAGGTCTTTCTGCAGGGTCTCTCTGCCCTCAAGGGAGTCAACAAATAGGAGTGGAAGTGAGATACCTGCTTAGCCTTTTTGGAGGCAGTCACTTGGGTCTCAGTACTGCTATTTCAGTACTTTTTTAAGTAATCACAGAGACTTGATGATAGCTCACTCCTTAAAGGAGAACATGGAGTTTGCCTGCAGTGCTTTGAGTCAGCACCAGTGCTGTTATCAGCCTGTGTGAGAACCTGTGAGCATAGGAGGGTGATGAGCAAACAACAGTACAGGGAAGAAATACACACCTTGCTAAGAGGTTTTCTAGAGACTGTCCATCGGATTGCATGCTATTAAATTTAGCTGTAAGCCTGACTTTTAGGAATCTTCTCCTTGGGAAGATAGTGCATGCAGCCTTTAGTCAATGCCTCAGTGGAAAAGGGCATTTACTTACTTTCTTGTAATTTCTCAGTCCTTAGAAAATATCACTTTAGAAAATAGCTCTGCAGTGCTTTACTCAAAAGTTGGTAAGTTAGGAATTACCCTGGTTTTAAAGCCTGCTGTGAAACGTTGGTTCTTGAATAAGATTAATAGAGCATATTAGCTGGGTAAAGGACAGTGATCTGTCAGGATCTGCAACAGGACGGAAAATGCTCCTGTTAATGATCATTTGACTATAGATGTCATTTGATCTGTTCTGTCTTTGAATTTTTCCCTAGACTCTGTTGTGTCTAGCTAGTTAGACTTCTCCTAAAGGTCTTTATTAGTCACCAGGCATCTTAGATGAATAGATATATTTTTTAATTAAAGGCCATTATTCAATGACTGAATACATGAGATGAATCAAAGTCCTGGGCTTGGTGGATCTCCACAGATCCTGTCTGGGGGCAGGAGGTAACAATTTCATCCTGAACCAAGCAACTGGGTTGTGTTCATTTTACTAGTCAGAAGTTCCTGGCACTGGAGGTCTGTATTTTGACAACGATACCCTCACATTAGGAGCACACCGTGTGAAAAAAAATGCTTTGCTGTTCTCATGTGACCTGTAAGACCTTTGAGTGACAGACAATACTGTCCTCAATTTATTAAAACTGCCTGAAGAAGGAGAAATCTGAGAGCCTGGTTTCACTTTTGTGGTGGTTTTGTGGTTGTTTTTCCTCTTCCTGTCCTTTTTCTTCTGTCAAAATGAAGAGAACTGAAGTGCTTTGGTTCTGCTCTTAAGTCTTTATACCTGATCTGAAATATTTGTTGGAAATAAAACCAATTTTTTTTTCTTAATAGACGCAAAAGGTGCAGACATATGACATGCTCCTGGAAAGCACACAGATCTGTGGCCAGTACAGACTAAACATAGGGTTCTTCTGAAGTGTACTCAGTAACTTGGATTTCAAGAATTTGCCTCTTTTTTAAATGTTACAAATTCATTCAAGTGATTGAAATCTCAGAAAGAGACCAAGAGAAAACATTTATCCTACAGCAGTACTTCCCACACAGGCATGAAGTAGGAGCTATCGAGACCATTTTGAGTTTGTTGTGCTGGACTGCAGCTTAGTTTTATAAAGTTGTGTTGATAAAATCTTTCCAAGATACAAGGTACAATCAATACATAGCAAAAAATAATACAGCATTCTCATAGGGTAGTAAGAATAATCTTATGAAAAGAAAATTAATGGAAATGTATTTATAATATAGTAGCATTTATTGAATGTCCTACTCCAAGTAAGTCAGGAAGATAAGTAATAATAATAATAATAATAATAATAAAACTAAAACTGGGAACTCCTGGGTTCAGGGTACACCTATGTGCCTGGTAACAAATCTACCTCTGTTCCTGGGACCAAGCCTCAGAGATAAACCCCAGCATCTCTCTTACGAGGAAAAGCTGAGGGAGCTGGGCCTGTTCAGCCTGGAGAAGTGATGGCTGAGAGGGGACCTCATCCCTGTCTGTCAGTGTCTGCAGGGAGGGCTCAGAGCATGGACCAGGCTCTGCTCCTGGTGCCCAGCAATGGGACAAGAAGAACGGGCAGGAACTGATGCACAAGAAGTTCCACCTGAACACAAGGCAGCACTTCTTTCCTGTGCAGTGACTGAGTGCTGAACGGATTGTCCAGAAAGGCTGTGGAGTCTCCCTCACTGGAGATATTCCAGAACTGTCTGGACACAATTCTGTGCCTGTGCCCTGGGATGACCCTGCTGGAGCAGGGAGGTTTGACCAGATGACCCACTGTGGTCCCTTCCAGCCTGACTGTGATTCCATGATTCGGTGATTCTCTGTTCTGGCTTCAATGTTGTAACTCTGGAAGTAGCCACCTTGACGTGTAGCTCCCACATGGATAGGAAGCTGGAGGTGGCTCATCTCCCATGTCTGGCCCCACACACCACATCCTGTGTGCTTTATTCATAAGATTATTTATTTATTTGAGTTTTTTAACAGTGTCCTTTGCATAGTCACCTTGGCAGTGGGCAAAATGATCATCTTTAACTAGAAAACATTTGTTAAATCATGTGGCGATGAGTCCTTCAGATTAAAAATGGGCTCTTGTTGGCTTTGACAAGAAAAGAAATGATGGATGTTGGAAAAGTAGAAGGAACATTTATGAATAGTGGGTGTGCTGGAATATATAATTCAAATTTTTATTGGTATTGAGTCCTGGAAATGATTACAAATTCCTTCTGATATCTGAGGACCCTATAATCACTCCTTTAATATTCTTCTAAAATTCTTTTGTATATGACCGCTGATTTTCATTGTTTTGAAGTGGAGGGTTGTTGGGGATTTTTTTATGAGAAGAACAAGTAAAATGACTGATTCTGACACACCAGCTAATAAATCTCAGTCACAACTGAGGAAAATACGATGAAAACTTGTTTTGTTTTTGATGGTTTAGATTTTTCATTCATTTAAGTCAGCAGAAAGCTTGTTGTTCATAGATGTTTCTGCACTTATTTCAATGAAGAAAAAGGAAAATTTTATATATGAATCTTAAGCATCTGTATGACCATTCACATTATCAGGGACATGAAACTTCTTTAATTATATTTTCCTTCTAAAAAGAAAATCAGTCTGGATGGGAAGGAGAAATGAGGGAGAAAAAAATCTGTTTCTCAGATATTTGCATGACTCTTCTTGTACCCTCCTACTATATTACTAACAGCCTCAGAAATATTAATGATTCAGTGTCTGTTACACATGAGGGAAGAATAGATCAGTTTTATAAAATATGTGACTTGCCTAAAGTAACACAGCATGTCACCTGTTTGGTTGAGAAACAAATCCAACCTCTGCCTTAACTCCAGTGCTTTCTCCATCCTTTCTTCCTCATTTTTCTTGTGTAGGATTTTTTCCTTTTGAATTATTTGAGGTCAAACCCATGGGGACAGAGATGCTGCAGCAATCCATACAGGTGACCTTGGTGCAAGGGTGTACTCCAGGTCTTGGCTTGTCCTTCCCTTGCACCAGTGAAGTTCCCTGGTTCCCCTGAAGGGATAATTTTTACTTGCTGAGAAGTCAGTGAGCTCTGCCCCTTGGTGCTAATGGCACCCTTACTTACAATTGCCTCACAGATTCCTGTTTCCCATCCTAGAGAGTGTGAATCTTTTCTATTCAACCATGCACCAAAGTTCTTAATTATTTTATATCTTAATGCATGGAGCAGTGCAGGGAACCAAAGGGACACTGCTTTACCTCTCAGCCCATGTCTACATTTGTCACCTCCCTTGGCTGCATCTCGGCACCACGACTTCCTTACCTGTCTGTAGGGAGAAGCCAGGTGGGATTGCAGAGTGTAGGAGATGCCATGATGTGCATGAGAACAACCCTCAACTTTAGGATTATTGTCACAATTTGGAAGATACAGGACCATCAAAGACTGCTGGAATTTCATTTCCAAATCGTGTCTGCTGTCTTCATTTCTAGATTTTGTGTTCTGTGTACTCACATTACGTTGATTTACCAGTTTGGGGGTAACAGACTTCGGAAAATCAATAGCAGCATTTGGTCTGCTCTCTAATATGTTCTCCTCTGTTGAACATGCAGGGTAAAAAGGGAGAACCAGGATTCCCAGGAATCAATGGTCTTATTGGACCTCAGGTAAGCAATGATTTCTTCATTTTCATACAATACGTGGAAAAAACAGAGTTTTGTGGCAAAAGAGGATTTGGAACTATGCAGCATGTGTGATCTTCTCCTCTGTACCATTTATGAAGCTTATGTTTCTCTTTTTAAGAGCTAAATAATTTCTCTTGTGAATGAGAGAAGTCTGTCTGTCTGCAAGCAATTACTTTTACTTTCTACAGTTTTTCAACATCTCTGAACAGGGATGTAAGGAGGTGTTTTGTATGTGATTTCCCCATTGCTTGCGCTTAGAGCAGCATCATTGAAGAGGGAAATCACCGATTTGTGTTTTGTGAGGAAAGGGGATGTCTTCAGTTAATGACCCCTTAGCCCCTTTGTTTTAAAGCTTTTGGCAAGTTAGTGCTCCAGCTTGCACCATAACATCATAAGGGCAAAATACTGTGGTTTATGTTAAGAATCATAAGAGAGGATTTAACTCCACCTTGGATCAGCCCATCCTGCCCTGTGTTATGATAACACGGACACCTCTGGCTTAGTTTCTCACTAACTTTGCAGACAAATTCAGCAGACCTAAATCACTTTGTAGGGTCAGCCCTGCAATAAGAAAAATATCCGTGGGAATGTCTTCAAGTAGGAAAGATACAACCTCACACTGAGCTGACCGCTCAGAATAAAAATGAGCATTTCATCTGTTCCCCTTTCAATAGTAAATTAACAAACTGGACTTTGGCTTTAGGATTCTGTTTCAATAACGGGTAAAGTTTGGGGAAGAATGATGAGCTTCCATTGCTACAGCTGTTGGTGATGTAATGTAACAAGCAGCACACTGCTAGACAGCAGATACTGACTGGTCATTTATTTGCCATGGCAGTCTATGCCCTTGTAACCAGGAGAAATGATCTAGAAATGGTTTGTGTGGCAGGAGTTCTGTAATGAGCTGTTCATATGTCTGTGGAGGATGTCAGAGAGGCAATCCAAGGGCTTCAGACCCTCTGCAGGTGAAGTTGCTTGTGTCCAGCTGGGAGCCTTGCCCTGCAAAACACCACTTGATACTGGTTTACATATTTTAAGACTTTTTTCTTTGGTATAGGATCTAGTTTGCAAGTATTTTAGCAGCAGCCTGCAAGAATGAAGACAGTATTTCTAATGGATTTAAAAGATTTTAGAACCACAGAATATGCTGCATTGGAATGAACTGATAAGGATCATCAAGTCCAACTCCTGACCCTACCCAGGACACCCCAAGAATCTCTTTATATGCCTGAGAGCATTGTCCAAATGCTTCTTGAATTCTTGGATCATTGAGTACAACTCCCTGCTTTAGTTGTGTTTTATTTTTCTTAGATTGATTGGTTGTTGGTTTTTTTTGTTTGTTTGTTTGTTTTTTCCCCTTCATTTTGAAGGAAGATTTTTATCCATGTATGATTTTTAAGATACCTGACAGTATCCATCCAAACAATGTCACACTTTCTCAGCTCGGGTTCCCTGCAAATTAAACATATATATGCATGTGTTAGCAATTTTATAAATGCATCTGAGAAAATTGCTGACATAGGATTAAGTAATTTTCCTTTTTGCACAAGCTAAATAATGTTAGCAAATTTTATGTTAATTAAAACCACACAAAATTCTAGCCCCATCAAGGGATGCTGAAATTGACTCTTCCTCCAAGCTAACTGCACGAAAGGTAAAATATTGTTCCTATTCCTGCAGTGGCACTCTGTTCTGGACATATTACTGCAGATTTCCATATTTCTCTTTAAAGAAAATGCTTACATTCACTTTGTGACAAAACTACTTTTATGCTTAAGAGCACTTTTGGTGGCATTAGATTTTTAAAGCATTTTATCAGCAATTTTTTTTTTTTTTTCTTAATTAGACTATACCCCAAAAATGCCCAGGAAGAAAAGTGGTTTCCTTATACTGTAGTTACATGGATATTCATTCGAGTTATGTATGGAAACCTATGTCAGCTGTTCTGTGCTGACCCCATGGTGTTGAGGGCCAACTGATTTGAGTTGGCTGCACATAAACTAGATTAGGACATGAAAATAATCTCCCTTTCCTCTGCAATTTTAACTTTGTCTGATTTTGTTTTCTGACCTGATTCCCCACATTGATACCTGTATGGACAAAAGGACAGGGTTGATATAGGAGCTTTAGAAGGCTCATTGTTGCTGAAGGCACAGGAAATATCTTCTGAAGTTATTATTGGGCTTTGTCAAGAAAAATTGTTGCTGTCATGCTCAGTCCAACTGAGAAGCCACAGAAGATCAGGTAGCTGTGCAAGGGAACTGACTTAAGGGCTACTCTTTGGGGTCCCTTCCAGCTCGGGATATTCTGTCATTCTATGATCCCGTGATGAACTGCAGTTGAGATGAGTCAGTCCAACTCTCAAGGACCATTCGAGAGGTAATTTAAGTGTCAGACCCTGAAGCAGAATCTCAGAGGCAACTTCCCTGCTAGTCTGAGGATGTTTTTTGACAATAGAGTAGCCTTACCTTTGTCTCTCTTTGCACAAACCGACTCAAACCAAATTAGAATATAAAAATATTTTTAAATATTTATTTTTCCTTCCAAATCAGCTGTGGTGGTGAACCTGTCCATGTGCTTATTTGCTCCATGTTGTCTGGTCAGCACCCCCAAAAAGAGCATTTATATTCCAATGACCTTTAGAAATGGTTCATCTTGCAACATCATTAAGCCATGGAATAGAAACTCTGGATATTTTTTCCCTTTTGGACTTGAACAATTTTCTGGCAGCAAGGACAGAGACACCTGCACTTATAATGTGTTTATATTGTTATTATTTATTTGTACTATTTTAGTGTCCAGGAACCTTAATCATTGGCCCAACTTCTATTGCAGTAGGATGTTCAAATGCAGACTGAAAAATGGGCATTTCTGTAAAGAACTTTCAGCTGAAATAGTTGGCTCAGGCACTCTGAGCTGTATCTCTGAATTACCAAGGTTGGGGTTTAGCTCCAAATGCAAGCACTTTTTTGGGTGAAGAATGGGGATGCAGGTGCCTGCTCCTCTTGATGGAGATCCAGTTAATATCATCAGTGGAGCCTGAAGCTCTCTTAAGACAGGCACCTACAAATGTGCCACTGAGCCACTGTCAAGGCTCCCCGAGCTGAGTGGGTACTTGCTGGCCACCTGTAAGACAGCAAAACACATCAAAAGTCTTTGAGATTTAAACAAAAATGCCATACCTAAGCCTTGCAATACCTCTGGGCTGTTACTGAGGCTTGCCTTATGCTAGATAACCTGGTGGTGTAAGAAAGACCTGAGAGGAAGACCAGTACAAGCTGTACCTATTATGGTCTTGGTTGGCAGTGATTTAATTAGTATAGACTTGTCTGTAGGGTGTGAGCTCAAGCCCAGGTTTTTTTAAGTAATTCAGGAAATAAATGATCTCCTCTGAAACATACAGTGTCCTTAATGTCCTTTTTATAATGCAAGTTAAAACTGCAAAATGTAAGAAAAGGATGTGGGTCCCAGCTTCAAAGCTCAGATTGAATTCAAACTTTGCCAGTGCTGTTTGGAATTGGAAGATATTGCTCAGAACTATCTTTAATAAGATCTATACCTTTAAAGAAACTAAATTAAAACAGTCTTCACCTGTGAAGATTACTAATAGTGCTGAAACAGAAGACATTAAAGGAGGTTTTTTTTAGTTGTTTTTTCTCATTTGCTGCACTGACTCAGTAAACCAACTCCAAGCGAACACATAAGGAAATAAATCTTCCTCTGTAGACAAAAGATCATGTCCATAGCTTACGCCAAGTGATTAAATTAAGTAAACACTGCCTTTCACTGAAAGCAGGAAACTCTCCTAGAGAGACTGCTATGTACAAAGTCAACTTTATTCAGTACTTTTAAAGAGTTGCAAAGACAGTTCAGAGAATTTTTTGCTGACAGAACTTTTATTTTAAATTTAATGCTGGTACTCCAGTTTCAATGCCACCTGATGAAATGACTGGAGACTGGATCCATGTATGAATTATGGCACTGCCACTGATGCTGACTGTAGGACATGTATTGTAGACAAATGTTCAGATCTGTTGGCTCTTCAGGCTTTTGGTTTTTAGTGTGATCAGCAACAGCTTTTTTTATAAGTCCTCTTACCTTAATATTGATTTGTAAGGCAGGATTTAAGCAGAGAAAGAAACACAGTGCTCTAATGCAACCTTACAGAAAATAAGTCAGTAATATGTTCTGGTTTAGATTGGATATAAGGAAAATTTCTTCACTGAAAGGGTGGTCAAGCATTGGATCAGGCTGCCCAGGGAAGTGGTAGAATCACTGTCTCTCGAGCTATTTAAAAGAAGTGGCACTTAGAGATGTGGTTTGGTGGTTGCAGTGGCAGCCCTGGGTTGATGGTTGGACTCAAGGATCTTAGAGGTCTTTTCCAACCATAATGATTCTCTGATTGTATAATTCCAATTCACAGTAGTAGTGGCTGGGGTGAGAAATGAGAAGCAGATTTGAGGAGCTGATCCTGGAATCGACTCGGATGCAGTGGAGAAGTGGAGCAATGGAGTAGCAAAGGACATAGTGAGACACGTGGGCTGCTCCACAAAACTGGCTGCAACAGCTTCATTTCTTATGGGAAAGGAGATTAAATAAAGGGGAGACAGCACAAAGCCAACAGGAGGGGTCTGTGGGGTCTTTCTGAGAGGTGAAATTGTGGGGAATGTCTTTGGAGTGGAGACAAGAAGAGAGGGTGGAAGGGAAAGGGCTGTCAGTTCCTCATTTACTCATTTTGCTCTCATTTTGTCAGCAGACAGAATGCTCCTGCATGTCCCTTCTTCTTGTTCATAAATCTGGCACACTGCATTAACAGCCCAGACCAGAATCTGTTTTAATCTGGGTTAAGGGCTTATCTAAGCCTTTGCCATAGTGTAACAGAATCCAGACATTGGCATGGAATAATACACAGAAAATACATCTGTGCAGGCTTTGCCTTCAGATACCTGGGAAAGCCATCAGACTCCAGTTTTCACTGTGGAATGCCATTTGTTCACCACCCTCCAAGACTTAGTCATCCCTTCTTTCATGGAAAAGAGATTTAGGCCAAGAAGTCTACTGATGGAGTCACAGACAAAGGCTTCTGTTCCTTTTCAGAGCCTCCTGAGGGAGTGTACAACCTAAATCTTAATATCTGTGCCTTTCCCAGCCCATCTTCAAGCAAGGTACACACTGGAACAGGAGAACATCCTTTAGTGCATTCTTGAGGGCAGACACAGCTGTTTCTCCAGTATGAACAGTGTCAGATTTCTTTCCTGAACACTGTCACTGCATTACATTGTCTAAGGAATGGAGCTGGATGAAACACAATCCTGAAAAAATCCACCCCCCACAATGTTTTTAAAGATGTCCCATCACATAACACACATACCTCTACAAAGTATTTTGATTTTAGATTTTAATGAACATTTGAAATATTTTTGTTTCAAAACAACAGTTTGAAAATATTCTGGTCCAAATATTTTATTTAAAAAATCCGTGTTTTGCATTTTTTTTTCCCAAATGTGTTTGTGTAGATCTGTTTTAAAATCAAGTTTTCAAGTTTGTATCAGTTTTTGCTTCAACATGTACAAAGCATACATCAGAGTGTTTGCCAGCCAGAAAAAAAAATACATCCTGTGATTATTTTCTTCTGGTTCAGGGTTTCAACAGGACACCACTGTGGTCTGGATTTGGGATAAAGACTCTCATGTGCATAATTCATCAAATAATCTTTGAAAAATGTAGTTGTATAAATCAGGTGCTTTAATCTGGATTCGCTTAAAAATGGAAGCAAAGAAAACAGATGGTGTGAGATTCCTTGGGGTGAACATTACACACAGTCCTGCTGCTGTAGTTTTATAATGTTGGGTTTTTTAAAACTTTGATAGATTCTGTCATTTTGGCGAATTCTAATATTTGAAAAGAATATTACTTGCTCTGAATTACACTCAGAAGTCAGGAGAAGGGCTACAATAAGATACTGAAATACAAGTGAAACAGAACTTCTCTGCACAGTAGCAAAAGGGAGGGCTCTATGAAGGATATTTATGATGTATTTCTGCCATTTTATTTCACTTTGTCTCATCACTTGCTGTAGCCCAGGCTGCAGAAAGCAGGAAACCCAGTAGGACAGTCGATGTATTGGTGTGTGCAGTCAGCTGGAGCAGGCTGCCAGCACCCTGTGCATCACCAAGGGATACTGCTGGCCATCCCATAAAACTGTCCTTTCTGTGTCCATCTCAGAGAAGATTTTATCAGAACAGCTTTCCATTAGTATGTGTAGCATTTGTTGATGCAACACATGGTGAGTCTACCTGTAAACCAGTTTGGGCATGATATCCTGGGTAATTATCTCTTGGAGAATGATGAAATGGAATTATTAGTGGCAATTTAGGAAAAGGATCAGTGGTATTCCATTTCAGGACTTATGGTTGCATAAGGTTGGCCTTGAATATGGAAAGTCTATGAGAATAATTAGAAATTGTCTGGGATAGTGAGAAAACCAAGAGTAACTGGGTGTAGCAGGTTGGGTTTGTTCCCGGGCGGAAACACCAATTTAGTGTAGTGGTTTGGTCTAAAATACTCATTACTGTTTATCTTCTGTGAGATAAGAATTAGGAGAAATGCAAAGCAGGCACCAAACTTGAAAGAATATAAAGAAGTTTATTAGCGGACTTAAAACAGGGGGAAAAAAATTATACCACCTTCAGAACTGTCCTCCTCCCCCCACCTTCCTCCCTTCTCCCACTGACAATGTAAAAAAAGACAACCCTTAAGATGTTCAGTCTGTTTGCCACTGCCATAATAACCTTGTTCAGTCCATTTAGAAAGAGAAGTCTCTTCTTGCTCGTGCTATGAAAACAGTATCACAACGAGCCAGCCGCCCACTTCCAAATATTGTTCAGTCCATTTAGGAAGAGGAGTCTCTCTGCCCGCATGTGAGTCCCTTCCCCCGACTTGCAGCTTTTCCCACAACTGCTTTCGAGGGTCCACTCTTGAAGTTTTTTGGGGTACAATTTTAAGGTTGAGCCGTTCATAAACAAAACCAGAGGCCCTTCTCCTTCCCTGGGAGCAAAGGGTCTTCCTCATCTTCATCTTTAGGACTATCCCTGGGAGCATCTCTAGGGACTGAGGTTTTCTCCTTTCCCGTTTGGAGCAAAAGTCCTCATCTGGTTCATCTCTCCCTGTCCAAGCTTCTCATGAAATTACAGCTGCGTCAGCATCTGCCTATCTCAGTGCAGGTGCTTTTGCTTACGAGTTGAACACTCCACCCCCCATATCTTCATGAAATTACAACGGGATACTCTGATATATCATAGCTTCACAACAGAATTTCAGCTTTAAGCATCTCCTCTCTCTCTTCCCTCAGGTTTTCAGCTTGAGAGAGCTTGGGGGGGGGCGTCTGTCTATTCTTAAGTGTGGATCACAGAGGTGGTCACAACTTTAAGTGGCTTAAAGAATTGTCCATATTCAAACTGGCCAGCTGATAGGTTCTATCAGGTACCAGAGGAAGCTGTAAGCACCCCTTAGCAAGGACATCCCTTCTGGGACTATGCTTGCTAACCTATGACACTGGGAAAAAGAGTTGGGATGGGGAGTACATAATGCTTCCTATTTTACGGTTTATGCTGGTTGCTGTCAGATGCTGGAGTAAGACTGGTTTCAGATCAGACTGACCCCTGCCACTCTGTCACTGTGTGGTGGTAACTCACATCATACCTGGGATTGCATGGGCTGAGGCTGGGTCCTGACTGGGCTTTTTCACCTCCTGGTAGAAGTTCCCTGTTCTAGGGCCATGAGGGATGTGTGTTTCATGGTGGGAGACAGTTCACTTAATGACAGAGAGAGAACAAAATGAAATTATTAGGAAGGAACCACTGGAATTGTCAAGGAAAGCCTGCAGAGGTAAATATAGACATAGTCCAATCTGAATCAGTTTGTCGTTTTAATAAAGTTTTGCCTTCCTTCCTAGTTCTCCTCCCACTCTTCATGGAAGCCCCTTCTTGGAGCCCTTACTTTCTGCAGGGCCTCTCAGCAATGCCTTGTAGAGGTGGAGTAGGGCCAAGCAGAATTTCCATGTCCTCGGTGTTTGGGGCCGCTCCATCCAGCTGTGTCTGCACACAGTTCTGTCTGTGTGGGGTATTTGCTCCTGTGCTGGGCTTATTTGGACTATTGAGTCTTTTCCTTGAATAGTGAAGCCTTTTTAAGTGGAGGATGGTCTTGACCATGTGTCTCCTGATGGGTGTAAAATCTTTAACTGCAAGACCCAACCACAGGATTCCCCAGGAATTAAATCATCAGCATCAATGCATCCAAAGGCACATCTGTCTGGGGATGTTTTAGCCATGCTCACATTTGAGGCACTCTACGAGTGAGAGTGTTGTTGACAGGATAACTCCATGTCTGTTCTGAGTTGCAATGAGGCTAGTGCAGCTACAGGATCCTTTTCTGGTCTCTTTGCCCCATCTATTGGTGAGAGACTCTTAGCTGCTCCTGGCTGAATTTTGTGAGTAAGTTTCTATAAGATCACTTACCTGCCTTTTTTGCTAAACCATGCCCCAAACACCTCTTTTTCCTCACTTTTTTACGCCATTTTCTTCTCATCACCTACATTTTCAGTTAAACATAAATGCTAATATTGATCCATGACTCATAATACCTTAATATTGAATGGTGACAGGGAAAATGCTGTCTGGCCGTTTTCTGTCTTGTATCAGTTGCTCAGTTTCAAATCTTTACAGAGGGCTTGGGTGGGGTGGGGAGGTTTTTTGGTGGTTTTTTTTGTTTGTTTGTTTTTTTAAGTACAATTGCACCAGAACTCCTCTTATGCTGAAAACTGAGAATTAATGAGATTGTCATGTTAGAAAGACAGAAAGAGGCAGCCAGGGTAAAATTTCAGCTCAGTCATATATCCATTTCTCATGCTGTTTGCTCAGGTCCTGATCCAAAAAATACATGAACACATGTTTCATTCTGAGCTTAGGAGAAATCCTGTCTTGTCTACAGGGGAAGCTGGCAGTAACAAACATGCTTTGTATCTCAAGCAACATACTAAGATTTGTCAAGGCTGGAAACAAATTTCTCATAGGAAGCCAAATTTAACAATTTGCTCGATGCATAAAAATAAATCCCTCTGTAAATCGGGTGACTATTAAGAGAATATTTTCCCTAAGAGAAACAGCTGTTGCAGAGAGATGAGTAAGAATGTTAAGATATTTCCAACTGAATGTGTTCATCAAACTATGAATTCATGAGGATCTTTTACTACCTAGCAGGTTGATGTTGAGCAACAAAAGGGTGGCACATTTTGTTTTAAAACACCTGAGTCACTGCAGCGTTTCTCCATACTCTTGGATTCACTTTTTTACCTCCACCCTCCCAAAAAAAGCAAGCTCAAAGCATAAGCCTGTTCCATTAATTAGTTGCTTTCAGCAATCTTTTTGCAGAGGTAAATTATTCACTTTGAAACAACATGAATCAAAGTTAACTTCAACTGGATGCTCCAAGGAATCCTACTGGTCAAACTTCAGGTTACCACTGATGGCCTTCAACTGCTCCTTCTCTTGTAATGGAGTGCAGGATGGAGCTCCCCTCAGCAATGGCAGCAGTGGCTTAAGCAGAAGATCCTCTTCTGCCTGTGTTCGTGGCCCCTTGTCTTGGCATCTTGCACTTTTTGGGTAGAAGTTAAGAAAATAAAGCTCAGTGCTTTTGTCCATTTCCTACAGGGCTCCTATTACACAGGGAAGGACCTGAGGCTTTCAGCTGCTACCAGAGAATTTAATAAACTGGCTTTGCTTCCTCTCTTGCAGGGTCCTCCAGGGCCCCCTGGCATTGCTGGACCCCTGGGACCACCTGGACCACCGGTAAGAAAGCTCTGGGGTTTTTTGTTTTATATTGAGAAGAAAAAACAGGTGGGGAAAATTTTAGGTCATGGCTTTCAGAGGGAACAGAGTTAGGGCCTCTGGCAATGTGTGTTTTCTCTTACATTTTCTCACTGCAAAGCCACAGCTGGTCCTAGAGCACTGCTTCTCCCTGCTGAGCCTTGGAACCATGTTGGTGCTTCCTGGGAATAAGTCAATGTCTCCAGGGCTCCCCATGGCACTGACCTGACTGCAGTTGAAGGGAAAACTGCACTTCAGTTGAAAGCAGCAATCCCCAGTGAGATTCCTGCAAAGAACAGAAATACTGATTTATTTTTTCTTCTGGTTTCATTTCTCAGGGACTTCCAGGAGAGATTGGAGTTTCCGGTAAAACCGGACCACCTGGACCAGCTGTAAGTGTTGAGGAGCTGCTTCCCTCATCTCCGAGCTCTCCATTGTTTCAGATAGTTTAATTCTCAAGTCTGCTTTGTTTCCCACATCTTGTCTGCACACCAGGTTTTAACATGGGCTCCAATACTGTCACTTTTATTCCAGAAATTAATCTCTGATACCTTTTGTGAGTAAGAATTTTACCAGCTGCAGTCCCACTATTCTTAAGGAATTGGATCATATTATTTTCTTTATATGATACCTTTCAAAATTCCTTTTGCATTTTACACAATATTGTTTTTCCAAACCTGGAATTTCCTGAATCAGGCCAAATAACTCATGATTAAAATCTCAGATTTAGCAGAGCATAGCGATTTCTGTTGGGTCTTAAGTCATAAAAGTTGAATTATTAAATACTTAGTAGAGAAATGCCACCTACAGCCTGCAGGTTTTGGGGATTGACTGACACTTGGAAAAGGGAAGAAAACTTTTTCTCACCATTTAAAATGCATTACAGGAAGTAATTTTAATTCTTATCTTGCTGAACCACTATGTCACTATGTGCTATATAATTTAATTTTAGGAGTCTATGTACTGTATAACAAATTACCAATATTTAAAAGGAGAAATTGATGTAAAAGAAATTTTTTATAGCTACTGATAATAGGGACTTACATAGAATAAGTTAAAATGTAAGTAAGATACATAAAAAAATATTTAAAGATCCACAGTGTAGAAAAACTCTACACTGGAGTTTCTCTGTAACAATGCTGACATCCAGTGGTCATTCACTAAAACTGGGATACTGGAAAAAAAGGCAGAGCAAATACGTACAATGTGAGAATTTTTGTGCATTTTGAGACACAGTAGGGAAAAAAAATAAAAAAAAATGCATGAGGGGGTTCTTCTTTTCTTAAAATTAGGTGGGTGGCTAGAGGGTTGAAATGAACACACTTATGTTGAATTTGATGATAACAATTTAAAGAACCGGCACTTAACAGTTTATGATTTCCTCTTGTTTAGGGGCTGCCTGGCAAAGATGGACTCAATGGGCTTCCTGGGCTTCCAGGTCTAAAGGCAAGTGACACCACAGACACTAGGACTAAGCTGCCTACCTGGGCAGATCATTGGGGTGAGCAAGCAAGGGAAGCAGGAAAAACAGAGCTGGGCATTGCAAAAAATCTTTCAGGAAATCCAGTGACTCTGGCAAGTCAAGGCATGTATCCAAGGCACAATGAAGAAGAACAAAGAAGTGTAGCAGACTACAAAGGTGTTCCTTTCTTTCCTCCCTGAAGGGCTGGAAAGAAGAGATGCCATCCCCCTGAGCCTTCTCTAGGTCTGTGTGGCAGAAAGTTGGTTCTTCATTATTTTCTACTTCTTATATCCCATTTGAAAGCTTCTCCCAATGACAGATTGGAAAGGGGAGTTGTCTCCCCTGTTGTCTCTGCATTGGGAGAAGGGAGATAGGAAATTTAGAGATAGGAGACACTTGACTTGTCATCCCCCTGCAAATAAGGGTCAAAGAAATGTACCATGTTTTGACTACAAAGGCCAAACTAGGTTTTGGGGATGATGATGCTTATTAAATAAAACCGCTCTTAACCATCTGTTGCCTTGGATTGCATTGGCAGAGGTTTTCTTGCTTCTGATACTTGAGCCCACGTATAGCAGAGTCCCCAGCTCCCATTTACTGATGAATAAAAGAGAAGAATTTGGAGCCCATAACATATTTCCGATGTTAAATAAACTTTGGATTTTATCCACACTTCTGTGTAATACTTACTGTACTTCCCAGCTATGTAACCATATTTCAACCACTGCAGCCTCTGCTGTCCATACTGACACCACCCACCTTGGAACATCAGTTTTAAAGTATTTACATAATGGACCCAGTGACCAAGGCCCCAGCCCCAAAATTTTATGTTTTTTTTCAAACACTTTCTGACTTTCTAACCACATAGAGTTTGAAGAAACTGAATTGAGGTGTTGTTTTTCAGGTAATTCACTATGGGCATCTTTAATGTAGCAGTGATTGTGTTATTCCAGAAATTCTCCAGTAGAGTGCTGCAGATGTGATTGTAAATGGCACTTGAATGGAAAAACAGTCCAGGAAGCATATTCTCATATGACTCCATTTACACCCCCAAGCTGATCCTGAGGAGCTGAGTTAAAATATTCCTCACCATTGGCTGCAAACATACTGCACAAACACCAGTTTGTGTATTGACTTGTTGTGTTCCCTGCAGGGAGAACGAGGGGAAAAGGGTGAGGAAGGCTTTCCTGGAAAAGCTGGCCCTAAGGTAAGGGATTTTATTTCATAGTCTCCTGTATCCACTGAGTCAACCAAGGTATGATTTTGGAAGGTCTTATACTGAAGTCAGGAGAGTAAGATTCCTCTGAAGTTGGAGACATAAGGGGATGACCACATGGGGCTCACTGACTTTCATGGTGTTCCAAAATACCAACCCTTGTTTGATGTTCTTCTCTCAAGCCTAAGTGTGCAGGGAGATCTAACCTGGACCTTGCATTGGCTCCATGCAGTCTGCATTCCCAAGCCATCAAAAAGGCAAATTCAGAGCCTTATGGGACATAGGTAGAACAATATGGAGCAGTAGGGATCACATTTGCTAATGAGAAAATGTTCTTACCAAAGGCTCAAGTCCTTACAATGTTATAGATTTGCTTTTGTTTTTCCAGGGTGAACCTGGGAGCCGTGGCCAACCTGGTGAGCAGGTGAGCAGGAAGAATAGTCTTAACTGCAAGACCTATCTGTCAAAGCAGTATAAAGTGGTCACATGCAACAACAAAGCCATTTGCCAAAGATAAGAGCTGTGCATGTCATTTGCATCTGTGATTGAAGGTGCAAGAATTATATTGATGAGACTTATGGTTGATCTTAGAGGTCTTTTCCAACCTTAATGATTCTATGATTGATGGAATAAGGCTCCAAGTTTGAGGCACAAATTGAGGTTTATTGGGATAAGGCACTTATTAAATTAATAATTGTGAGTCTGGACTGTACTGCTGCTACTCCAAAAGTCTTTATAATCTTATAATCTACCTGATAGGTGTCACTCAATTCCCAGGAAAGTATCCTTACCTGGCATCCCAGGTAAGGGGAAATCACCGTGGCATGGGCAAATGATTCCTCAGGAGTGTTTGCATCAGGCTCCAAGGGAGGAGTGGTTTCTGTGCCCTTCCTTGGTGTCCTTTCACTGTAGCTGAGCAAACAAACTACCAGGCCTGAAGTTTCCAGGCAGGCTTGGTCCAAGTGCAATGAAAGGCCAGGCCCTGACCAGAGCACTGTCCCTTGGTCTGAATCATCTCCCCACAGAGGGCTGTTTTGAATTTTAACACCACCTTCCAAAACACTTGCCCCTCTCCACAATGCGATGGTCTCCACATGTTTCATAAATGCTGTTTCCTGTTGTAAGTTGAATAGTGTTGTCCCTGAGAGGGCTTCATTTCGTATATCCTCTGAATTGTGACAGTAAGTTGCTAATAGCAAGGTGTGTGAATGCTGTTTCTTCAGTCAGTTGAACACCACCCTCCAGACACCCTTCTATACTACGTTTCAGTGATTACTGATGAGAATGTCATGTTGGCCTGTGTCAGATAATTTACTAAGGTCAAGATACATCACACAAATGCTTCCTTCTTGTCTGCTTAGTTTTCGTGTCAAGGGAAGGAACTGGATGGGTTTGATATGATTAGTTTTTAACAAATCCACATTGGCTGTTTTGTATTATCTTTCTGTCCTTGACCTCATACAAACTCACTGATGTTTTGCTTCAGGACTTTTTCAGAGGCCAAATTTACACCATGTTTTTATTTTCCCTCCAAATTCTCCTTTTTCTTCTTCAATGTTAGGCGGGCGCTCTGATCTCTGAATTTCTGAAATCACTGTCATTTCCATCCCTGGAAGTGTCCAAGGCCAGACTGGATGTGTTGTTGAGCAACCTGGTCTAGGAGAAGATGTCCCTGCCCAAGGCAGGGGGCTGGAACTAGAGGATCTTTAGGGTCCCTTCCAACCCAGACCATTCTATGATTCCCTTATAGCCAGGATCCCACAGTGGCTCTGAGAAAGCACCACTCCATCTGTCACCAAATGCCACTTTCTTTAAAATTCTCCCAACATCACCCTGATGTTCTTAATCATCCTCAGTTACCACAGCATCTTGTTCTTCACCTGATTTTGTCTACAGACTCATTGTACCTCTACAATGATAATCTTTTGTTCTCCCTATACTTAAGATAATCTCTTTAAAGATGGGATTACCTTTTCTTTGTTCAGTATTTGTACAAGACTTAGTGAATTTGGGTCCTGTCCATGACTGACCCCCTTTGTGATACTGCACTATGAATTCAGATAGAAAAGAATTATAAATAGGAAACCACATGGTTATTTTCAGATGACAAGCTGGGTCAACTGGGAGCTAAATTTGAGAGTACTTGATAAATTTAGGAGAAACCACATGACACAGAGATCATAGTTACTCCAATAACAAGTCTTATAAAGCAGAAACTCAAAGGTAATGTTCAAATAGAAATAAATCCAAATGTGCAATATTTCACTCAGAAAACGCTAGATCTGTTCATCAAGTGACATCTGTACTGTTCAGATTAATACTCTGCAGTTTTTTTCATTTCCAGACTACACCAGATCATTAAAGATGAAAATAAAAGTCACATTTTATTTCTTTATCTGCTTTTATTTTCTTGCTTGGTCCTGCTACAGAGCAGCATGAAGAAAATATGTCCTAAATTCTGTGGCATCAATTAACAGGAAAAAAATGGAGAAGTCTTAACTGCTGGTTTAAGTAATGGTTTAAAAAACCTAAGAAATTATTTGATAATCAAACTGATCTCATTCTCTCTCACCAAAATACATCTACAATCAATCCCATGAGAAAACTCAGGCAGGGTCTGTCTTACAGAATTCAGATTTCACACACTTTGTCTTATTTTCAGGGCGAAGCAGGTTTTCCTGGCCCTAGGGGCTTACCGGGACTGAGAGGAGAAAAAGGAGACCGGGTGAGTGACTTTGAGCCACAAATTCATCTTTTTTTGTGGCTGTTTAGCATCAGGTGGACTTATCTTGAGTGTCCCTATGTGATGTTCTCCCTTGGTGTGATGGCTGTGGTGAGCAGCTGATTGGCAACCAGCAAGGTTACCAAGTACCCAAAAAGGTATTCCCTGCCTATTGACTGTTCCTAATTGCAACAGAGGTGTTAATGAATGGTGTCTATCCTAAATGCAGATGGTTGTGACTGATGCCATGCTGCTTGTGAGGCAGTAGAGGAGGTAAAATAATTCACTTTTAGAATTATTTGCCTGATTTAAGGACTTGAAAAAATTCTTGATAACAACAACAGCATAAAAACAAATCCCCCCTGTCACTGAGCCATGGAAAAGGCTTCAGATGGCTGAATTATTTTCTGATGGCTTAACTTCCGCCCAGGTCCTGGTGTCTACTGATTCCTCTGGGTAGCTGCAGAACTCTGGAGACATCTTCATACCAGGAAATGTTTGGATCAGGGGCCTGACAGTAAATTTAGCCATGTAAATGTGGTCTGTAATCCTCATAATTGACTACATGCTTGAATGTGATCAAGAAGGATCTAAAATCACCTGAGGTTTTTTCCATGCAGTTTGCTCCATTATATGTCTTGTAGAGCATAGGATGGAGAATATATTCTATTGAAAGTGTTTGAGGCAAGGCTGGATGGAGCTCTGAACAACCCTGGTCTAGAGGAAATTGTCCCTGCCCATGGCAGGGGGTTGGAACTAAATGGTCTTTAAGGTCCCTTCTGACCCAAACCATTCTATGATTCTGTGATTTTCTCTGTAAATAAAATCATAGAAATGTCAGGTAATTCCATTCTGGATGCAGGATAAATAGACTTTGTGTCTGTACTTTGAGGAGAATCACATCATCTTTGTTAAGCATCTCACATTCAGAAGGCCACGTTACCTGGGCAAAATAAAGAAGTAGTCATCAGGGGATGGGTGATTCAGAAATCTCTTATATAAACAAAACATTGTTATAAATATCCACTTTGGCTCTTAACTGCTGTTCTGCTGCCTCTCTTTTCCAACTGGGAAAAAAAATCTGTTTTTTATAATTCCATCAGGCAGTTAAGATCTTCTATAAGCAAGTTATTTTAGGATTGTTTCATTCCTTTCTGGGAACTCAATTGATATTCATTGGTTTTGAAAATATAGTGTATTTTTGAAGCCATCTTCAAAATGTTACATTTTTAATTGCTTTCTCTACATCTTAGAAGACAGGTTAGATAACTGAAAGTGTAAAATATTTTAGTGAGACTGATGCATTCAAATCAAAATGTGCATATTTCTTGCTTCCTTTCCCTGCTTTTAGGGAGAAAAAGGAAGAGATGGTCTCCCAGCAATGAAAGGTGAAAGAGGAGAAAAGGTAAGTCATGAAAAGACTGTGATCTTCCTTAGATGAGAGAGGAAAACAGACAAAAGGGCAGAGACAAGTGATAGAGGAGGCTATCTGAGGAAGATTAGAAAATTTGGAAGACTTTTAGCTGAACTTTACAGAGAAGCAGCAGAAATAGCTATGTGTGGGATGGAGACAATCATGTATTGAGCAATGAAATCTGATGAAATTAAGGATAAATTCATTAATTCAAGGAGAATTTTCTTTAGTTTATAACTGTCTGATATAAATGAGCCTGGAATTAAAATCTAAAAAGTTTTCTGTGCCTGTCTGGGGGATAGAACAATAATTAAGGAACAGTCTGGGCTTCTGCCATCACAACACCATTAATTTTAGTGAGAGTGAGAGAAGTAGACAAAGGTAATGTCCACCAAAATTTACATTCAACTCTTGTGAACATGGAGGTGAAGAAGCACTGACCTTGCAGATGCTTGTGGGTGTATAGTGGAAAACTGCCTTCATTACAGTGGCAGTAGCATTCAGGATGTGGGTTCTTCCATCAGTCCTCAGTTTATCAGTGACTTTTACCATCTGTGGAGGTGGGAATTCTTTCATGGGTGGTCCACTGACATGAGTGAGGCACCTGAATGTCCTGTACTTGGGAGGTTAACAAGTGGTGTTTGTAGTTCTTGGCTTTCGAGTGTCAGGGGACAGATGTTTGTGGAGCATAGCCCACAGGAAGGTAATCCAGTGCTCAGGAGATCCTCCAGCAACGGTATAGTTTTAACTCAAAATTTGGGAGAGAAATGTATTTAGAAGCTTAAATATTTGATGAAAAACATGGGATTTATCAATGAAAGATGTTCAGCTAAAACATTATTTTCAATCAAGAATTCTGATCAACTGTAAAGAGCCAATTAAACTCTATATCCTAAACTGAATGGGACAACTTTAGAAATTCATTGACCTGTGAAGTCAGGTCAACGATAAAATCATAGGGGGATGAAGAAAACAGAGTGAGAATCCTGCATGCAACAAAGCAAGGACAGCAAAAATTCTGTCCCGAAGTGTCACTGAGCTGGGGGGTTAGGTTACATCTCATCTGGTAATGCTGCATCTTCTAAATTATAATGTTGAGTTTTATTTGGGAATCTTTTTATGTAATTATTTACATTATTTTCCTCTCTCCAGGGTGACACAGGTTCCCCTGGACCACCAGGCTTACCTGGAACAGTAAGTAAGACTGTTTGGTGCTGTAACAATATTCAAGGCATCATTGCACTTTCTCCACATAAGTTCGTCAGAAACAAATATTTTCAAGTTTAAGGTTTCTTACTTCTCTGCAGAAACTTTAGGACCCATTTACTCTGAGATTATTTCGTTTCGTTTCAGAGAAGCAATATCAAGGTGTATTTGGGTGGGTTGTTTTTGTTTTGGGGTTTTGTTTGTTTGTTTGTTTGTTTTTTTTTGTTTTTTGGTGAGGTTGTTCCTTCCTCTGCCTCTTTGCAACAACAGACCAAGAATACATATATTTATTGTTTTCAAAAAGAAGATTCAATGTTACTTTGGGGACCCTGAGTATAATTACAATGAAGTTCACTGGTGATAAAATCAGCGCCCACTGAATGTAAATACACAAACTTCTGAGTTCCCTCCAAGAAAACTTGAGTAAGCAGCTTGGAATAAGCACCATCATTGCAACTGGAGGACTGATGCCAGTCACAGATCCTCCAAGACATGGCACATATCCTCTCATCAGCTCTGCTCACCACAGCTGGATACAAGCTACCACATTCACAGATTATGGAGAAAATTTGAATCAAGGTCTGTTGTTGAAAATAAGTGCCTAAAGACGTCCATGCAGCAATGGAGAAGGTGGTAAAATTTATTCCATGCCATTCACTGGGCCTAAATCTATGCCACAGGCTCCTTCATGGTGCTTTGTGTAGACAGACTCCACATGTATCAGACAAGAATGACCCAGTCACAACACCAAGGATGAATCTGTGTTAATAAAGGCAGAGAAGGCAGCTCACAAACACAGTACAACATGGCTGGACATGGAGAAGATGTGCCTGACTGCTCAAGCTTCCTGTGTTTGTAGGAAGAAATAATTTCTCTGTGTTGTGGTTTAGGAATTTTATTCCCCAATTTAGCACCCCTGACCCCCCAAGACTCCAAAACCACCCTCTGGTCACTCACTTCCTTCCTCTTCCACTTGTGTGTGGCTAGAGGGGAGAACTTGGGCCACAAAAGGAAAAGATTGCAGGTTGAGATAAGAACAATTTATGCAAACAACAATAAGAAAATGAACAGTAACAGCAACAATATTAATAACAAAAGTGGACAAAAGAGAGAGTCTGGAGCTTGACCTGACTGCAGCCATGCCACCCTAAACACTCCCTCCAATCAGGACCAGCATTATCCCACTGCTCCATCTGCTGCGCTCACTACAATGGAAAGGGATGTCCTTCCCTTCTCCAAAGCAAGAGAGAGAACCCCTTTCTTCCACCCTTGGCAGTGGCATAAGGTGGTGTTGAATAACATAATTTCTTGGCCATGCTCCCTCCCACTGATCTAGGCTGGAACCAGGACACTATTTCAGCTGTTAAAAGTAGGGAATGCTTTTGACATATTTCATGTCATCAAGGACTATTTTTTTCTTCAAAATTTTATCAGCTTTGAGAAAATATACTGTGTCTTTCTACAAAACTTGGTCCTTCAGAGTTACTGTGTATTCTCTAAGAAAACCACGTTGAGATGTCATGTACATGGTACAAAGCAGAACTCAACCATGTATCAGGAAATATCATGTACAAGCTCAACCATGACATCAGGAAATTTAATAATACAGAAGGTGTCTCCAAGTCAAAAAGTAAGCAGGAGATTGCTAGCAGTAAAATTGCTATGAAGTTTAAAGATTGATTGTTTTTGTGTCATGGTAGGACACACAGGATTGTCTTGAGTTTACGTTCATATTTCAAATATTCTGGGAGATGTAAGATATTTGTGGGCTTCTTTCCAAACACCCAGATGTTACAATGGGTTGCTCTTTTATAAACCTACTTACAGATGTATGGAATGTGCAATCTGTAATGACAGGAGATTATGTAAACTATTGCACTGTAAGGAAAATAGACTATCCTGTTTTTAACACGATGATTTCTGTTCCAGCCAGCCTTCTTCACCCCACACCCCAGGATTCCTGTAAGTAACATCTCTAATTAATATGGCCTCTGGCTTACCCCCTCTTGTATCTGATACACACACAGCCCTTAGTGTTTTCTGTGTTATTTAAATGCTTTCAGTAAAGATCTCAGATTGAGTCTGGTTCTGGGCATCCTCATCAGCTGTGAAGTCCAAAGTTGTGCTGGTAAGATCAGCATTCAAGCTAGCCGTGGCTGGGACGGAGCTGTGTGCTATCCCAGCCTCTTAAACTGAGTTTAAAATGAAGATTTAGTTCCCACTTACAGCACCTAGTGGGAAATAAATGACATAACATGATCTGCGGATAAGTTTGTTATGGATCAGGAGGTTTTATGGATGCCAGAGGTAGGCTGTAGGAGTGCCATTAGAAAGAAAACGTATATGCCTGGTTCTTCAGAGGCTGAGGAAGGAAATAAGGATATGAGGTAGTACTGGAAAAAGAGACAAGATTTCTTTGGCTTGCTTTTCCCCTTTGCTCACATACATTTATGTTTATATATATATATATATATATGTACACTAAGGAAACATGCAGAACAATGACATCTTATGTAGTCTTTGTATTGCTACAGTCACAGAAGGAATTGTTTCTTTTGCTTTGAGTACATTGCTCTTGTAAATGAGCTGCAAGGCAGTAAGAAGTAAAAGGCTTGAAGTGTGTCAGCTGTTCCATTTGCTGGGATTTCTCCATGTGCAAGACGACTGTGGTGACACCTGCCACAGCACAGCTCTGCACATAGCACTGTGAGGGAGGAGAAGGGGAGGTAAGAATAGTTACCTTTGATTTGCAGGTGTTCAAAGTAAAGTGTCAGAAAGAGGTGATCAGCCTTAAGCGAGTGTCATGGGTAGTGTTACAGAGATGGCAGGACCAGCAGGGTGCTGACAGTTGTGGAGAGACAGCATTCTCCCAAAACCAGTCTTTGCCATTGCTTCCCATTGAGTGTGTGGCGTACAGTACCAGGGAGCTACTTCATATATATTTAGGCTAGTCAGTTAGGATCATGAAGTATTCTTGGAGATGGGGTGAGAGAACCACAGTGGTAGTCAGATATAATGGCTGGAAAGAGGCAAAAGCGGTAAAAAAGAGGCGGCTCCTCACTTTGCCTTCTGTCTCCCACTGTGGCTGGGCACAGCTGAACCCCCATTGCATTTGCTTTCCTTTAAGTGACACAGGAACTACTGAGGCATAATTGAGACTACAGGAAGATACTGCAGAGAGCAGGCCATGGAAGCTGTAAGTCCTCCTCTGGGCCAGGCTGGTGGCAGCTGTCAGCTGTCACTGTGTCATTTCTGTGCACTGAGCTGTAGGTAAGAAGTGGGTGGCGGTGGATTAAGAGCAGCTGCCAGTGGGCAGCCCTAGCAGGCAGTGTTAACAGCCTCAGCAGAGAGACATGAATTTGGCAAACTTGAAAGGACTCGCAGGCAGATTGGCTGGAGGGTTGGGTTAACACAAGCCAGTTGTGTCCTGGGCTGCAGCAATGGCCAGCAGGTCGAGGGAGGTGATTATACCCCTCTGCTCTGGTGAGACCCCTCCTGGAATGCTGCATCCAGCTCTGGAGCCCCCAAAACAAGGACATCTTGGACCTCTTGGAGCAAATCCAGAGGAGGCCACAAAGAGGCTTTAAACAGTCAGAGGGCAGGTTTAGATTAGGTGTTTGGAAGTAGTTCTTTACTGTGAGGGTGCTGAGACACTGAACAGGTTGCCCAGAGAAGCTGCGGGTGCCCCATGTCTGGAAGTGTTCAAGGCCAGGTTGGATGGGGCTTTGAGCAACTTGATTGAGTGGGTGGCATCCTTTCCAATGGCAGAGAGGTTGGAAATAGATGATTTTAAGGTCCCTTCCTCTCCAAACCATTGTATGAATCTGTGAAGGAATGCTTCCTTTGCCCATGTCTGTGGCTGTTAGATTTTGCACTACTGTGCAAGTCAAGTATTAAGGAAAAAGTGGGACAAAGGAGAATATTAAAAACGTCCCCTCTTTACCTGTTGTTACTTCTTCCCTTTGCAGTTTTGTTTTCCCTGGTAATATACATCTTTATTTCCACTCAGTAGCACCATCCCTGCCTACAAATGTACTGACCTATGTCTGTGCCTTGTTGTTGTGCTCTCTCAAAAGAGTTTTAGAACTTGAAATGTCATTATACAAAACAACTTCCACACACAAACATACAGATTTGCAGCTTTAGACTCTTTGCTCAAGCTACTTTAGGTGATCCTGAGGTCTTTCTGAAGGACACTAGATGGCATCAGGGACTGCCTGGTTAAAAGTCGATCTAATGGGATGCTACTTGAAGAGTAAAATTCCTCCCATTATTTATCACCGATGATAATATTTATTCATAATGCATAATAAACACAAGCATAAGCAATATTTATGCAGCTACATTTATTTTGTCTGTTAGAGAATCATTTGAAAATGGGCTGTGAATTCCCAGGTGATGCAGAAATGATTGGCAAATAGCTGACGTAAATAAAATTCAAGCTGATTTATCTGGCTCTGCATTTTGGCTGATCACTATGCCTTGCTTGTGTGTGTAGCTTAAATCACTGATGTTCTTACTCTTCCTTGATTGCATAATTGAAACACTTGGTATGATAAATAATGAATAAGTAATGATTGCTGTTGCCTGAATACATATGTTCATAACAATATACAAATGTGAGTATTCGTGTAGTGCCTGGTTTATTCCAGCTAGTTCCATAATTGTGTGCTTTCCTTTTCAATTTATAAAAAGCAGAAATATGGATTTATTGATTATTGCTCTAGACCACAGGACAAAGCTGATGAACTTCTGTCTGAATGCATATTCAATTTACTGTAAGGAGGAAGAACAGGAATAAATTAATCCTATTAGGCAGTGATGGTGGTGCATGAAAAAAGGTACTGACACTGCAGGAGGGAGAGGAAGCTGCATGAATGTATGGAGATGTTAATAGAACTAGAGCTCAGGAATAGCTGCGTAGTGCACACCTCTGGAAATGCTCCAGATGAGCACTGAATACTTCTCTTTTGTAGGTGGAATAGGGAACTGTCTTTATGTGGGATCACTGTAGGATGACATTAGGGCTGGGGTCCTACAGAGAGGTAGTGCAGTGGCACTGATGCTTTTGCTATTGATCACATCATGTGGCTTTTTAAAACGTTAGAGATTAATTGATCAAATTTTGGGTACATTCTTTAGCTACTCTTCTCCATGAGGGCAAAATGTTCTCCCTTTAAACTGAGTATTTTTTCAGTTAGTATTGGAACAGACCAAGAAGTCTAGACAGTGATCTCCCTGTTTCAGTGTGGGGTATCAGTTTTGATTCATTGACCTCAAAGTCCTTTGGAGAAGCTACTTTGTGTCAGAAATGGATAACTGGTTGTAAGAGCCCTTTACTAAGCAGGACTAGTGTGAGTTCCAGCCCTGGAAATAGCTTTTATTTCTCTGTTTTATTGTTTTATATCAGGGTGAACCTGGACCAAAAGGGGACAAAGGAGATCAAGGAATGAGTGGAGAACCTGTAAGTACAGCCAAGTGTTTCTTCAATTGGCTTTGACCTTTAGCAAGGAGAGGACATGGGAGAGGTCAGTTTTGGAGGGAGAGGGTTGTACATGCTCCTTCCATAGCTGGGATGCTTCACTCATCAGAAATAGCCACAGTGGTGCTTGTCTTTGTACTGCCTGTAGAGGAAGCTACATGACTACAGGAGTTTAAGCACCTAATCTATAGTTCTGGGCCTCAGTAGCTGAAAAGAGGACTATGGGATTTGCTAGGCAGAGCTTGGCTGACAGTAATTTATGTGCAGGATTTATAAAGGGATTTTGAAGTGATGCGGCCCAGCTAAATTGTGCATTTGGGTACTGCATTTGTATTCTGGACCCTCCTGTTCTGGATGGGGCTCCCAAAAGAGACAGAGCCCTGTGCAGTGGCAGCCTCTGTAAAAACCACACTTCCTTCTCTCAGTGGAAGGAGCTCCTTTACCTCTCCCTCTGTTTTGCAGGGATTACCTGGGGTCCCAGGTGAACAAGGTGTGCCAGGACCTGCAGGAGTACAGGTAAGAGGGCCTTTGAAGACAGTCTTTGACATGACTAGAGTGGAGTGCCCTCAAGGTCTATATCACTGTAAATAATTCTTCCCTTACGTACCAGCACCCATTTCTTTTTTCTCACTGTTGTAAGTTCAGGGACTTCTGTAGAGATATCTACGTCTGCTCCACATCAGGACAACAGAAAGGAAATCAGCTCAGAAATACAGTATCTTTGTATCATGGTCAGTATTGTCTGAGGGACTTCTTCCAACTTTGTGGTCCTTCAAGAGGGCTTCTTGTGCTGCTACCAAACCACAGGTCTTGGAAAAAAGTTCAGAACTGTAGGCAAATCTTCCTCTGTGAAGGAAGACCATCAAAGTTCAGCTGGAAATGAAGTAGTTGGTAGGCCTGAGGATACGAAGGAGGCACACACAGATGAATACCTGCAAGTTTCAGCATCCTGTGCTGAGAAACAGCTTCTGAGCTGATCAGTCATTAGAAATTCTTCTTAAGTCCCAGGGTTTTATTTTGATAGTTCCTTTTCTTGGTGCATAGAGAACCGGGAGCTATTTCCTCAGCCATTAACTCCTCTGTGGACTGGTTAACAAAAACCATTGCCTAGTACACATTCAGGCATCTTGAAGATTTTTTGTCTGGCAAGAGGTCTCCTCCCATGTCTAATCAGCTGGTATCTCTCCTTTCTGCACAGGGTGCAAAGGGGGAGAAGGGAGCCCAAGGAGAGGCTGGAGCTCCTGGAGAGACTGTAAGTAACTGCTTCCCTTGCAGCATTTTTCCCTGACAGTAACACACTTGAAAGGACACTGACAGCCACATCTTGTGGATCTGCAGTCCCAGGCTCCTTGGGCACAGGACACATCCTAATCCAATCCACAGCTGGAAGAGTGGCTGCTTGTGGGCAAACAGGACCATCTGCACCAAACAGATCAATGCCCCATTCAGCTAGCTCATCAATCCATTCATCCCAGCTCAAGATTGTGCATCTTTCCTGCTCAGATCTCTCCCTGCCTAAAAAAACACCCTTTTCTGGGTGAGTGTGACTGCACTGCAATGTCAGCCCAGCTCCGGCAGCCAGCTGGAGCAGAGAGCTCACTGCTCAGCAGCAGCAGGAATTGTTTTTTGATCATGGTTACCTTTAGGCTTCACTGTCAATTCTGCTATTTTTTTTTTAATAGTGGCTCATCCAGAAGACTCATCCCACACCTCTTTTTGAGGCATTTGTTGTAGGGAGCGCTCCTCTTGTCAGGCTGTGTGCTTAGGAACACAAAGGATTCCAGTCCAATTTTATTATTGTGAGAGCATATAAGCCCTTTGCAGCTGAATAAAAGGCCACAGACTTTCTTTGCAAGCAAAGAAGGAAAAAACGCTGAAGAACTGATTGAAATAATGATTGAGACAGGGGATGACTGCAATTAGGAGAAGGAGGAAATAGGAAATCCAAATGATGCATCCTAAACCACTGAAATTTCTTCTTCCGCCTTTGCATTCATAGTTTTCCTTCTTGGGCTTGTGCTTAGACATTGTTCCTGAGGAGTGCTTTGACCCTAAACCCTGAACTGCCTGTTTTCAGGTGTCTTTCCCTCTTGGTTGAAGCACTCCTTAGTATTATGGGAAAAAAAAAAAAAAAAAGAAGGTAAAAACCATCCCACTTCCACCAAAACCCATTCCTTGATTTTATTTCTTTGTATAACTTGGTGGCTCAGAGGATGTTAATGATATGGAAATGCAGGTATTTGCAGGCACCTTCTCATTTTTTGACATCCTTTCACAGACTGCTGCTGCTCCAATTGTTTCTATCACCTCAAAGACCAGTGACTGTAAATAACACAGAAATGAGGAAACCTTTAAGCCTCTGCTATGAGCTAAGGCTGAGAGGGTTGGGATTGTTCAGCCTGGAGAAGAGAAGGCTCCAGGGAGATCTTAGAGCCCCTTCCAGTGCCTAAAAAGGAACTACAAGAGAGCTGGGGAGGGATATTGTAAAGGGCATGGAGTGATAGGACAAGGGGGAATGGCTTCAAACTGAAAGTAGGTTTAGATTAATATGAAGAAGAAATTATTTCCTGTGAAGGGGGTGAAGCACTGGCACAGGTTGCCCAGAGCAAGCTGGTCTATTGGAACGTGTCCCTGTTTATGACAGACAGTTTGGAACCAGATGATGTTTAAGTCCCTTCCAACTGAAATCTATGATTCTATGAAACATCTAAATATAGCCTGGTAACCCCAAACACACATCTATATGGGGACATAAATCTCCAAATATATGTCCTCTAATGTCTCCCATGAATTTTGGGGGCACACATGGGCTTTTTCATGCTATAGAGCTTTGACTTGCAAATGGAAAAAGACCTGCAGTTCAAAACTATGCACTCCAGATGGTTTAGGCTATTTCACCTGTTTAGTGCAAATGAATGTTTTCAGGTTTTGTTCCCCACAGCAGAGAAAGATAGAATTGTCAACAAAGCATATTTTGTTGACCTAGATTTTTTTTTATGATAAATCAACATACTTTCCTCTGTTCTTTTGATCTTTCTGGGCCCAGACTTTTCTTCCTGTATCTGAGCTAGATTTAGGATTTATTTTGATAGAAGGTAGGTTTATGCTCCTAGAGAGATCCTTCCCCCATTTTGTATTGTTTCATTTTCCTTTACATAAAAATGTTTCAAACAAACATGCTATTCTTTGCTTTCTTGTTGTACAACACCTTGTCTGACATGAAATCCAATCTCACTTGGCACATCTTGTTCCTATGGTGATACAAGTTGTGATTTATATATGCACACACATATACACACTTCATTTTCTTAAAACAGGGTTTGAGTGGACCAGCAGGGCCCCCAGGTCCAAGAGGCTTGCCAGGAAATGTGGTAAGTATGCACCAGTGTATTTGTTTTCCCATCTGTGCCCTGATTTCTTTATTTAATGTGTTTAGTTTTCCCTTCCACGGGGATTACTATGAAGTTCAGAAGGCTGTGTTTCATTACACTTGTTTCTTATGGCTGAATTGAAAGATCTGGAGGCACCTGGGAATGGTGTATCCATGAAATACCTTAACATACTCATTTTATCAAGGGGAAGAACAGAGCTGCTTCATTCCTCACCAAATTGTCAAAAGCAATTTTTGCTGCCAACTCTTCAAAAGAAAAAAATTCCATGTTTACTGTCTCTTTAGTTTTGTTTTCTTTGCCTTGTTTTCATTTGTCCTCTCCTTTTGTAAACATGACTTCTTGATACAAAAATAGTGTGGTAAACTGCCACTTTTATTATGAAAGCATGTAGGCATTTGAGCCTAAAGAGCCTTGAAATCAATGCAGTGTCCCCCTCACTGGGGGGTTCATCACCACTATTAAGTTGTGCATGATAAAACACTTCATATTTGGTAAAAACATCTTTGGACTAACTCTACTCCCAGCTCCACTAGGGTAATTTTCTTTCTAATTCCTGGGGTTTCTCTGGGCTTAGACTGGAGTAGGTGAAAACCAGTATTACTGGGTTCCCTGCCGGCTCTGTGGCTCACATGCCTGAGCACACAGAAGCAGAGATGGCTTCAGTAATATTAACCCCAACAGCAAGGAGTTGAGAAGGGTCCTTGCATAGAGTTCCACAGAAAGCAGTTTATTGCTACAACTTGTGAAGGGTTCTAGAGGCAAATGACCCTGAGCATGTGACAGCTCAGGTTTAAGTACAGGGGTGTGGCTAACACCAGGAGCCAACCGGGGAAGCTGAACTGGGGTACATTACCATAACCAAACACAGCATCCTGGGAGAGGCTTCTTTCCCTCACCATAACCGGTAAGTCTTTGGCACCACAGACTGTCTTACCAAGAGCTCTCTCTGTCTCTTGTACCACAGGTCAATCGGCCACCACAACCAGCATTTAGACCTCAGGATATGATGTATTCAGGCACAGTGGTTTAGAACACAGCACTCTTAGAACCAGAGTTTACTACCTGGGCAATCTAAGAAAACCTAAATTACCTTTCTACTAATTGTTAAGATACATTTGGTTTAATTGTATTAATGTGATGATTTCATTTCAAACTGAAAGGTGATCTTGAAAATGAAGAACTTTTCAATTTCATATTCCATTAACTTCTATACCAGTAATACCAATATATTACCTATAAAAGCTAATATAGTTGGAAATAATTTTTACTGGTGCAGAAAGGAAAATAATTATCACATCCATTCTGAGGTCAATCCAATCTTAATAGTGCCAAGACATGATTTCACATCTTAAAATGGAGTACCATTCTAAAATGTGTTTTAGTGGGTTAGAAAGTTACAGTATTTAATTTATAGCTCTAAATCATCTATATTTTGACACGGAGTCTTTTGAGACCTGCCAAGACGTTAAAAGGATTGAAAACTCAAATAGAGGAAGAAATGAACATTTCCCAGTGTTGGGAGGCTTTTGGCTTCTCTGATACAGAGGTGGTGATTGGGGGATTGTTGGTAGCATATTAGGAGCTGCTGAGGATTTCAAAAAAATGAAAAAAAATAGTTACTGGTAGCATGCACAAATCTGGTACTAGCTCAGTTTCTGCTTTTTCTGTTCAGCTCTTTTTTTATATTGAAAGAGAAATTCCTCCTTTAAGGACCTGTTACACAGCTCTTCTGTGGTGTTCTCTGGATTACAGGTTTTCTGTATTGGGAGATGTAGAGCTGATACTGATCCTTGAGATAAACTGTACTGAACCCACAGGTCTGCCCCTTTGTTTAGGATCCAATACTGCCTACAAAAAAACTTCTAAACTTTAAATTTCTTTTCTCTGCAGGGTGTGCCTGGAGGCCCTGGACTCCCAGGAAAGGCAGGAGAAAAGGGGGAAAAGGTGAGTTGATTCTTTGATGGATTTGTTTCTTTTTTTTTTTTTTTTTTTTTTAAGTATTTTAGGTGATAGGAACAGATGCAGTCTGAACTGGGAAATTATTTCAAAGGTTCATGGATGGTAAAGACACATGGGTTCATAACATCATCTTGTCTGAATTCCTCTATTACATGTGCTGTCAGGTTTTCACCCAGTTGCAACTTTATAATTTACCTAATAAACCACTGAGATATGACTGGATATAGTGAAATCACTGCTACACAATTATGGTCTTCTGCTGTCCTCATTACCAGACAAGAGTGGACATTTGGTGTCTTAAGAAACTCCTATTCATCTCTGTAAATCCAAAGCTGGAAGAAAAATTGGCTTTCTGTCCCGTTTCATGAGCTTTCTAAGGCCAGGGGGTTGGGATTTGGATTCATGTACCCCAGAGTGCTTAGCATGCTGGAGTCCTGATCTTTGCTTGCTGGAGTAGGAATGATTAATCAGAAACATGGCCCCCTGTATCCATGTATTTGGGGCTTAAAAGGCTTAAAAATCCTAGCTCCTTCATTAAAATCTTCTTCCAAATTACTGAGTTCTACCTCAGGGTCCTGTGAGGACCAAGGGCTCTCTCATTCAGTGTTGCAGAAAGAGTGATGCACTTCACTCACAAGAAGGAAGCAACAGTATATTTCATTGATATAAGACACCAAGTTAACAAAGTTCAATGGTAAATGCCACAATGGTTTAACAAGATTCAATGCAAGGTACACTTGATTATTTACTGCATTGAGGACAGGGTCAGACAAAACTGTCAGGGAGATCCTTCCATTGAGTCATGAGGTTCAGAAAGGATCCCTTTGTGTTTTAAACTCCTTCTCAGAGAGGAGTTTAGGTGTGGCTTCATCCAGACTTAGTCCCAAACGTGATCGCTATTTTGTCTAAAGCATTATATGTGCACAACCAATCCTTTATATAACTTGGCTAAGTTATATAAAGTTTCAATTCACTTATTCCCATTCTGTTTGCTGAGTATCTGATGTGATAAGGTGGTAATTTGAGGGGTAACCTTGAGAGGCATCCATGCCAAGGGGAGATCTGGCCATGCAGCCCACTGCAGGCCCTGGGCTGTCCACTGTTTATGGGGTAAGATGGTTGTCTCATATTTTCATACTGACTACAAATGTTCATTTCTCCCAAATTTGTGAAAACATTAACTGTGGTTAGGTGGGCACATTGCCCAAGCCAGCCCTTGCCTGTAGGTTTGTTACCTGCCTCCCCTGAACCCACTGTGAATCAGATGCAGCCATCACAACCAGATGCATTCACTACTACTGCTGCTGGCAGGTGTCAATTGGGCAGGATCACAGGAAGCAAAGATCACACTGGGATCAGGGCACATTCCAGCATTTCTCAGCGTCACAGCAGGGATAACCAATTTTGACAAGATCAGGTTGGGGTGTGCTCCATGGGGAGAGCACACTGCCACATTTAGCTGGTTCCAAAAACATTCTGAAGTCTCCTTTTACTTTCCTTAATGGAAATTACAAGTGCCTTGAGTTTACTGAAGGAAAAGGCGTCCCATAAAAGAGGGTTTCCTATGATACCAAAAGAAATCCAGATGAGAAAGGTAGGAAAAAATCCATGTCGTTCAGTCCTAGTGAAAGATCCGAGATGGGGATAGTCTGTAGTATTCCAATGAGTTCTGATGGATTGTTTTCTATAGGGTGATCCTGGAAAAGAAGGAAAAGTGGGTTTACCTGGGCCACCTGGTGAGCCAGGGCGTGCTGGAGAGCCAGGTTTGCCTGGGAAGGGTAAAGATGGAGAAAGGGTAAGTACTGCTGGCAGGCTTTGTGCTTGGCTTGTTCAATATGAGACAGACAAGCATGACTTCTGCAGGAGAGTGTGGATTTACCTGAATCCATGAAAGGCCTGCCCGTACAAAATGCTCCTGATCCCATCTCTGCATAAAAAAAAATGTCAGAATTGAAGCTGTATTTCTGAAATTTACATTGAAAACAGAGACCTCCACAAGGAGCAGCCATTGTCCCTGTGACTAGTACAAAAATTATTAGGTTGATGGAAGTTCCCTTAAAGCATTTAATTCTTGCCCAATTAGCAGATTGTTTAATTTGGTTGCATGTTATCAGTAAAATATTGCCAGGATGGTGTCAGCTCAGGAGGGCGGTGGTGGGATAATTTCTGCCTTGACTGTAGCAAAGTCTGGGCTCTGTTTGGCTGGATGGTGACTGTTTTCTTGTTTTGCTTCTGTCACTTTAGGGGGAAAGAGGACCACCAGGCTTGCCAGGACCCTTTGGACATAAGGTGAGCATGGGCTTCATTGTGGATTGCTCCTCTTAATTGCTTGAACTGGAGAAAAGAACATGGTGCAAACATGGTCTGTTTTCCACTGGAAAAGAGAGTTTGTGGAGCTGTGACTCAAAAATGCACTTGTAGTCTTCTAGGAGGTTCCTTTTTTAATTATGCCAGTATCTCTGTGGATGTAAATACTCAGATATGAATTAGCTGTGTTAATTTTCCACATTTAAAATTCCTTCCAGCACTATAATAATTCAACATAGATGGAGGTCTAAGTGCACAATTCTTCAGGGAAACTGGGACCGGGACCCTTTAATCCACACAACCAGGGAGACACTTCACGGCTCAGGGATGATCTGCTCTCAGGTCCACCTGTCAGCCCTCAAGGAGAACCTCTCCCTAGCACTCATTCCCTTCACCTCTTTCCAAGGAGGATGAAAATTATTTTACAGTGGAACCAGGTAGTCCTGGTTTCCCCTCCTGTATTGAGGCAAAGACTACCTAGTTGAAGAGGTTGATGACACTAACTACTTCTGCTGAAGCTAATGTTTATTCCCTTATAAGCACACAGAAAAGAAAGGAATAAAACCACAAAAATCTTTGATTCTGGGAGGATCTGGATTGTGCTTGAACCCTCAATCAGGCATTTCAGAAATTCTCCTCTTCAAAATGACCCTGTTCTGATCTGGACTGGAATAAGAATCAGATGTTGAAACAGTTTCTGTAAATGATAGAAGCAGGATTATAGCAGTATGAGACTCAATCCATCTACCTCTCATATTTTTGAAATAACCAAACTGCTATGATTTTTTTTTTGATGCATTTTGTACAAATGCATTGTAGTCTTTTCTATGTATCTTTAACAGTTCAGAACACAGACCTACACCCACACAGACACACACTAATAGACTGAGAATTAATATAAAAGTCAGAAAAGAAATCTCATTAAGTATTCTATTCAATATCAACAGAAGATGGTAAAAGTCTTAATTGTGTGTGGGAAAATACTATTGAAATTCTTGTATTGAAATTGTCTTTTTGAATAAAGTAACAGATAAGGGATGTGTGGAGTGTTTGAACTAATCAGAATGTGTTTTTTCTCACTGGCCATGCAGTATTATTTCTTTGTAGTATAAGATTAGCTTAAGAAGAAAGCAAGAAAGGGGAAAAATAGGAGTTATTGCAGATTTAAATTTGAGTGGGCAGGATCCACAGGTAACAATTTTTCTATCACGCTTCTATATAGCTAGAAATAATGTCATAATAAATAGCATAAATAAGATTCATCATTATAAATCTACTGCCAATGTGAGACCAAATCTTACAACTGCAATGCAATGCATAAAAATCTTATTGATTTTTCCCTATAACTAGAAAACAGATGTTAAATTAAAGTATTACAGCTGAATTCTTTCTTAGCCCTCTGTTTGCAGTGTACATTGAACAGTGTCAAGCTGTTTTCTGTGCTATTCAGGCTTTACTTTGAAAATTCTGTTTTTTAGAAGGGAAGCCTTTCCTTTTCTAGTACAGTGCTAAAGAGAGAGTGGTAAAAGTGTTGACTTATTTTTTACCAAAATAACTTCATACACTTCTGTGAGTAGGCCTATGTTGGTAAAGGAAAGGAGAACAGTAAGATGCAATAAAACTTCCCTAATCCTGTCTTCCCCAGATAAACAATCTAAAAAGCCTTTATCTCCTTCCTTCGTTTCAGGGTGAGAGGGGAGCTCCTGGCCTCCCTGGACAGCCAGGAGACAGAGGAGTGCCAGGAATTGGCCTGGCTGGACCCCCTGTAAGTAGCAGGTCCTGCTGCAACCTGTGACAAGGTGGAAAATCAGACATTGCCACCCGGGGAATGCATTGTCTGTGCTCGGCTGTGCTGAGAGCCTGGGGAACATTTTGCCTTCTGAACATGCAGATTCCAGACGAGTCCAGAGGCTGGCATTTGTGGCTCACGTGTCACATGTCTGTTATGAGGGCTCCTAATTCATTCAGTTTTAGTTGAAACAGAGTGCTAAAAGTGCTGTAGGATTGACTGGTGTCACTGGCTGTCACTCCTGAATTTTTTGCATCATCCTGGCACACTGGCTGTGGATGAATGGAGATCCGTGCTGAGCCAGCAGCTCTGGTCTCCTGAAAAGATATAACCTTGCTGTTGTATAACCCCTGTTGGAAGGGATGAGTGTGGCACACATGTCTACATCAGTGACATAGTGACACTCTGACAGCAAAATGCAAAATCAGACTGCTTAAACTGCTGTGTTCCAATGTTGCGGTGAACCATGACCAACCCCAGGGCCAGCCGGATCAAGTGGCCCAAAAGGTCCATTGGTTTGATGCTTCCACAGCCCAAAAGCCTTGAGCATTCAAAAGGCTGTGAAAAATATATAAATCTGTGCCTTACCATTGGCTGCAGCCCTCCCCTCCCCTTATTTCTCATATTAGGTTGTCTTTCCAGAGAGTTCTATGTTCTTTGGTTGTTAATGGGCCCTTGTTACTCCTCCCCGCCTACCCCTTCTCCCATTTGCTGTAATTCCTTCTCCCCACCTTGGTAACACCCCCTGGCTGATGTTCCATTGGTTATATGGGTGTGTTTTCCATGCCCATATGGTGGGGGTACAAGACCCCCTGCAAGCCATGTTTCTTTGGCTTTCTGTGTGGATTTTTCTCTCCAATAAACCCTCTCCCCTCACGAAGAAGTCCCTCCACTTCTTTCCTGCCTCCTTCGCGCACCTGTGCCATCAATGGGCAAGGCGAACCCGACCCGAAGCTTCTCCTGCCCTCCTGGGCTGCGATCGGTTTCCGTCCTCCCCTCTCGGAGCAGGCAGAAGATTGCCCGGTGCTGGGACAGCGTGCTAGCCGGACGGCACCACGGCATTCCAAGAGGTCCATCCTCCCCATAATTTCCCACAAATAATTGGTTGGTTGGACCTCATCCAACTCTACCCTCACCTCCTGAGTATCAGCTGGTCACAAGGTGTATTTGGGAGTCTGCTCTGGAAAATTTGGATTTTCCTGTTGCTGGGCTTTGATCACGCCAGAACTTGTCATGTACAACTCCTCTAGAGATGAGAGGGATTTGGGAGTGCTCTGGCTGTAATTCTGCTCAGACACTTCCAGATACGCGCTGAATTTCTTAGTGGAATATGTTTAAGAGGAAGCAAATGCTATTTCTGGCTGTAATTGCTAGAGGACATCTGAGCCCTTGCACTCTTGCAATACCTCGTACATGCCATGATCCTGGACCAATCAGTCAATGTTTGGTAATCAGTGCTCTGTTTAAATATAAATGTCCCAATTAATACAGGAAATTGCCTTGAAATGATAAGTCATATTTCTGGGTAATGGATTGAAAAATCTGACTTTCTGAGGTGTATCTCCACAATATTTGCTTTTACCATGCTGAATTCTATCTGAGTTAAAGCAAACTGGGTCAGTCATGTTTCATACTGTGACTGTATCATGGCTTTCATGGTCCTCACAGGGTTACCAATGACTGCAGGTTTCCTGGGTGTCATTTGTTATGATTTATCTAAGGAACAGTGATGTTCTTGCACTTCTCAATGTTCAGCCATTAATTAAATTAAAATTAAATTAACAAATGAGTATCTGGCTTGTTTGAAAATTGCTAACTAGTGGATTGTCTTTAATTACAGATTTTTAGATTCAGTCCAGGGCTAGATGAGTTCATGTGTACATCCTGATGTACACAAGATGACAAAGTTGTTCTTCACTGGGGATTTAGCATCCTCATATCCATAAACACAAATGAGTAAGAACTTGACTCCAAATGCAGACATCTCTTGTGTCACACCAGAAGATTGTTTTTTTCTTTGTCTTCATTATTTGCCCACTGTCAGGATGTGTAGCCACCTACATACCACACTATTCTCAAATTATATGTTTTATTTATTTATTTTGCTTTACTAAATGCTTTAAAAAAAACCAAAAAAACCCAAAAAAACCCAACCAAACAAAAAAAAACCCAACCAAACCAAGATTATGGTGGTTTTTTCCACTGTAGATTCATCATAACTTCAGCTCCAGTGCAAAGACTGGAATTTGAAAAAAAACTTTGTATAACCTTGAATCTAGCAGACTGTCACAAAGACTGAATCCTATAGTAAAAAAAAACCAGAATGAAATCAGTGGAGCTGCTTCAGTGCATATTACACACTGAATTAAAGGTGTCAGCCTCTACCCTTTTTAGCGATGTGACAAAATTGTGTTTATAATACTTCCGCTTCAGAGCTGAGAGCCAACAACTCTTTTTAATTGGAATTCTCACCCTGTTTCCTCCTGTGCCCTTAAACTCTCTCAGGCTTTGCTCCCTGCACAAAAAGTATATATAGATGAGGATTTTTTTTTACCTTATCTGTTGAAGTATTGAGTTACAATTTACATAACCCTTAGCCATAAACTTGAGCATTAACAGAGTGTTATTCCCAACAGGGCAGGAGACAGCTTGGAGAATGGGGTGAATTCACATGTTTATGCTGAAGTTACCCAATGAGTGCATACACAGTATAAGTAGAAAGGTTTCAATCTTGCCGTGCCTTTCCTTGTTGATATTAATTAAATTATGCATTTAGCCATTTCTTTAGCACAGTACTAGGGTGTCTTTCATGGAGGATGGTATGAGGATTAGTGAGTTACTATTCCTGAAATAGAAAACAAAAGGAGAGGAGTTACAGTGGTAGTCAATTTATTCAAGTCTTGTTTAGGGTGTGTTTAGAATACCAGATCAATTCACCCATGCTGGATATGGTACTGCATTACTTCTGTGGTGTTCCTATAGAAGTGGGTACCTTCCAGTGACTCACTCTACTCAGCTGCACATTTTTAAGTTGCATCCCCAAACAAACAGCATGCACAAGCCCACTGGACCCCCGCTTTGACCTACATTAAAGAGCACAGAAGTTCTGTGGGATGTTTTTTCTTGTGTAAGAGGTAGCTGAATATAGTGTTCTTCAGAACCTGGGAGGCTTGTCCTGTCTCAGCCCAAGAGATGTGTGGGTGCTGTGGTTCTGTGTTTGCAGACCCAGCCAGGAGCGAGGCTGAGCATGGATTGTCCACGGGCACAGGCAGTGCACACACACCCACACTCATGAGTGTAGGGCACAGTACAGTGCAGAGAATAATGCCTGAATCCACCCTGGTCAGCCAAAGGGGGATGGGAATTTTAAGTGTTTTGATTACTGTGTCTTTTCTGTTTGCAGGGCCCTGCGGGACCCCCAGGAGACAAAGGGTCACTGGTACAGTATGTCTTTCTAGCTATACCCGCATTCTTTGGGGAGGGGACAGCCACACTGAATGTGTTTCTACCAGTGATTTCATGAGGGCATGTGTAACTGGATTGGTTTTGCTCAAGGAATGGTCACAGAGGGGCTGACCCTCCAAAGGGAACTTCTCTTGTGTATTACCAGGTACTTGTCTGCAATATTGAGTTGTGAAAAAGAGTTAAGAGTCTTGGCCTGGTGGAAACTTTTCTTTAGTAGTAGTCCTACAAGAGAAATGAGTTACTTGTTTCTCCCTTCATTCAAAAAATTATTTCAAGGCACATAATTCAAGACACACTGCTTATAGCCAAGGCCTCAAAGGTTTAAAATAAACCATTTTAAAACATTGTTCTTACTTAAATCTTACAGATTTCAGTATTCATCAGACACACTTTAGTCCCTCAACATTCAGTTTTTCAAGGATGCAATCCATTGGTGTGGAACAAACAACTGTGTATCATGGTTTCAGTAGGCACTGGCATGAATTTCCAGCTCAACAGCCAGTCCTAGCCAGTGTGATAGCCTGGAACTAAGGAGATGGACCTTCTTTTCTCTTGTGCTCTCCTGTGCTCAGTCATGTTTTCTCCCTGTTCAAAAACCTGCCTCCTATAAAGAGTCATTATTACCTCTGCAATCAATGTATGGGAAGCTTGACTTTAGTGATGCACGTGAAGTCCCTTGAGGCACAGAAATGACTGATACCAGGATAGTGCAATGTGAGCTGTAATTTTTTTTCTTAAACTCTCTCATAGTTGTGTAGGTGCTGGTTAATTTTTCCACCAATAACTATTACGTTAAGAATTTCTTCTCTTCAGCTAAGAAGCACTTCATAAATACTACTCATGTTACTGGGTTTCTCTATTCTTTCCCACCAGGGTCCCCGTGGTGTACCTGGTATCCCTGGACCACAAGGGCCTCCTGGCCAGGATGTAAGTAAAATAAAAGTGAAGTGCTCAAGAAATTTGCTTGGATCTAATTTCCTTGAAAATTTGTGCTGATAATCAACTGCAGTCACTGATTGTTACTAGGATTGTCCAAGGGAAATGATTTGCGGAAGTGGAGCTCTTACAACTTAGGATGTCAAAGGGGAAAATAGTTGGAATAAGGAGGATTGCTTCAAGGAGAGTAGTGGGCTTCACCACTGAGACATTTAAAAATGACACTGGAAAAGGGACTTGGCAGCATACACCAGGGAAAGATCTCACACTGGAAAAGGATGGTAATTAGGCTGTCTAGGAACTTCTTAGAATCCACTGAGATAAGTAGCCTGTAGTATTTCTGTTAAAACAGGGCCACAGCTGTTAAGAAGTTCTTTATGAGTTCATTTTGCTGCTGCTATTGTGCATGTTTGAGGACATTTTAACCTCTTGGTGTATTGTCCTCCTGCTGTCTCAGTGGGTGAGGCATGGAACTGAGGAATAGAGAGGAACGTGGCAGACTCCCAGCTGGAAAGCTGGCCCCTCTTTCTGCCTGGTTCTGCTTCAGTGCTGCATGAGAAAGAGGAGAATTTTTTTCCTCTGTGATGTGGAAACCAGTCCTCTGAAGGAGGCTCTGAAGATTTTGAAGGGCTTGATCTTCGGATTTGTGCCTGTTGAGGGAAGACTGTGGGGAGAGGGAAGTGACCTTCTGTAACTTTCCTTCTCAGTGCTACTCCATGATGCTGATATGTCTGAAATGGGTACCAGTTTTCACCAACTCCACTGCAAGGAATTTCCAACCCTAGTGTGGCTTTATTGACATCCATCAGGTGGCCTAAAGGGGGTACTCTCCTGTGGGAAGAAGGTCTAGTTTTCTTCCCAGAGAGGCTGTGGATGCCCCATCCTTGGAAGTGTTCAAGGCCAGGTTGGATGGGGCTCAGAGCAACCTGATTTAGTGGAAGGTGTCCCTGCCCATGGCATGGGTTTGGAACTGGATGATCTTTAAGGTCCCTTCCAACCCAAACCCTTTTAAAATACTATGATGCTGTACTTTGTCACAAGACAAATGATTGTGCCAGGGTATTCTTCCACAGCCCATGTTGAAATGGTCCTTTGCCTCCATCACCCTGTGTCCCTGAGCAGCCAGAGATTTGGGATTGATTGTGTCCTGCTGCCTGTCCTTAGAACTTGTCACCTTGCCTCAGATGTTTGAGATTTTTAATCAAGAAGTTTTGAACACGAGATAGGATAGATGGGTTTATTGGAGCTGTACTGTGCAAGGGAAGTGCCAGAGGCATCCTTTTGGAGTCTCTTTCTGGCTCTGCTCAGATCAGTGTTGACTGGTCAGCTCTTGGAGATGCAGCTCTAAGGTCTTTACATTTTTCTTTTCCCTGCAGAGATTTAATCCAAACACAACCATTCTTTGGGTTACTTATAAAGCGCATTCTCTATTACACTCACTGCTTTAATTGCATTCAGTATGTCGTTTAGGACCTTTCTGTATTATTTGATCACCTGTTAAACCATTCTACCTGTGTTTCAGGAGGTATAAATGGAGGTACAGGGCACATTCCAACATTTCATGGTGCATCAGCAGAGATAACCTATTTTGACAAGATCATGCATTTGCAGTTTTCTGATCTCTTCTTTATTTATCTCCTGATCTATCTTTATTTAACTAGCACAAGGAATTTTTTGTTCTGCTTCTGCTCTCTTGTATGTCAATGCAGTGTTCTTGTAACCTCTGAAACATGTCCATTTTTGTACTCTGCTGTGTTCACATAGAATATCATTGGATAGGACAACTCCAATTTGAATTGCTAATAGGAATTTGCCGTGCAACTCCTAAGCCATGCAGTGTCAATTGCTTGAATGACTTGCCTCAGTGTCTTGTACTTTGCTGTGGCCTTTGCAGATGTATCCCATGTTTCTTTCTGAGACAGAAAATTCTTTTAAATCACATTTGCATACATTAAGTTACTCTCTGAATTATTTTTTCCAGTTGCAAACTCACCAGATGCTTGTGGAAGTGCCTGCTATAAGTTGCGTTCTCTGATAAAGCAAATCAGATTTACAACTGCATTTGGGGAGGTGGAAGAGTCAATACTTCTTTTGCAATAGTTTTGGCTAGAATTCTCTCCCATAGGTGATTAAATTGGGTTTTTTATATTATAGATTTTTTCTTGTCCCCTAAAAGCATGTGTCATACTTTTTGGGGATAGCCCAAGGTCACATTTTGAAATATCTGTTGGCTACTCAATCTAATATCAAGAGTTCTCAGGACAGTGACTTGTTTTATCAAAATTTAGGTTTTGAAAATACTTGCCTAGGTTTACAGTACAATTGTGCTGGTTTGGCCTTGTTCTGTTCCTCTTAACAAAAGCCTTTCTGTTTGTTTGTCCTCTAGAGTTCATTATGTCCATAAACCCCTACAAATTCTCTTATTTTGGGACAAAGCTGAGACATGCTTTCTTCTTTTATATAAGTTATTTTCTTGTCAGTAAATTTGCTTTTTTTTTCTGATTAACTAAAGCTCCAGTTCTTAAAGCCTGAAAATCACTTTTTTCTAGGTCTTTTTTTTTCAATAATATGACTAATTTTTTCCATAACAGAACTACTATGTATTGTGCTTATTTTAAGGACCTCAGTCACTTAAAGAAATTACTTTCTCTTGCTTTGGGAAAGAACAAAATCCAAATCACATTTTAATCTGGCAGTATTCCTGTATCAAGCATTAAAATAGTGTAGTCTTAAGTGCCTTCTGTCAGAGAAGTTGGCCAATCTCCTAGTCTGAGAATTATAAAAAATTATTTCTACATGTTAAATGATGTTATATGCAGTGCTGTCTCCTCCAGACACTGCAGATGAGGTCTCTCAGCTTGGTAGGTGCAGGTTTAGATTAGGTATTAGGAAGAAATTCTTTACTGTGCATATAGTGAGGCACTGGAGCAGAATTCCCAGAGAAGCTTTGGTTGCTCCATCCCTGGAAGTGTTCATGGCCTGGCTGGACAAGGCTTGGAGCAACCTGGTCCAGTGGAAGGTGTCCCTGCCCATGACAGGGGGTTGGAATGAAATGATCTTTAAGGTTCCTTCCAAGCCAAACCATCCCATGATTCTATGAAAAGGTTTGTAAGAAGATGTAAGGCAACAGGACAAACCATGGTGAGCAGGTGCAGGGCTCAGCCAAACAAATGCACCAGCCAGCTCCATGTTGACCAGCCCCTTTTATACCCTTTTCTGTTTTACCCCCCTGTTTGTTACTCTCTCTTCCCCTGCACAGCCCCTCATGCATCTCCCCAGCTCCATCAGTCCCTCAGCCCTCCCAGTTCACAGTCCCCCAGTTTAGAATCTTATCACTTGCAAGGTCCAGATTGATCTCCCAGGAAGTGCAGTCTGTGGTTTCCTGATAGCCCATCAGTCACTGCGAGTGACAAGATTTGCCTCTGCTTAGGTCAGTGTCTTGGCAAATTTAGTTTCTGATTTCCTTCTTTCCGCTTAATTTCCCAGTTGACAAGGTCCTGGATGAGGTAACCTTGCTGGAATAAGCCTCCTCATATTTCCACATGCCTTCATCAACTAGTGTGAATGTCCAGGTTTGCTTCCCATCACTGCCGTCCTTTTTTGTTGGTCAGGTTTGTGTCCTTGACGTTCTAATTGATGACTTTTTCCTTATCTTCCCTAGTTGAATTCAAAAAGGTCCTTGACCAGATACTCCCAAAGGAGCAGACACTCTCTGGCCAGCTACATACTTGGGAATCATCTGTTCTCCCTGACTGTCTGATGGGAGATAAAATGTTTCTGTTCAACACACCTATTTAGTGTCCTTAGATTAGGAAACAACCTGAATGAGACATTCCCTTAGTCCGCTATTAGCAGTGAGGGCACCTGTTTAATAGGCTCTTTCTGTATTTTGATAATGATAATTTTAATTAACATAAACATTGAATTAATCACTTTTTAATTAGGTTAATTATTTATGGTAACTAAGTTCCAGCATTACTGGGAAGTTAATCTTCCTGCGCTTGCTTTCATAATTGCAAACCCTTTGTGGATGCATACATTACTGCCACTGGATTTGAAAAGCAGAGTTTGCTGTTCTGGGGTTGATTTTCCCATGCAGTTAAGAGAGTTCCAAGGAGCCTTTGTGTTTGTTTTAGGGTACTTACACCCCAAACCAGAGTACACTTATTAACCCTTCTATTGTTTCTTTATTCCTGTGACTTATAACTGATTTAAGACATTGCATTTCAAGTTTAATTTTCCATCTTGTAGTAGAACTATCACACCATATGCCTGTGTCACTTATGCACTTCCCGTGTACACTTATGTTTCTTTACAGACTTTCTTTATCTTTGAGTATTTTCACATGCACCACTTACCTGAGCATCATTTTACCTATCACAGGATTTTGCCTATTAAATGCACCAGCATTTAATTTCTTCTTGGTTGGCAAATGGTGCTAGTAACACCACGGTTGTGGGTTTGATCCCCTCATGGCCATTCACTTCAGACTTGGACTTGATGACCCTTGTGGGTTCATTCCAACTCAGAATATTCTGTGATTCTGTAACCAACTAAGCTAAATACTGTTTTTCAGCATTATCAGCAGCACACTTTCCATCAGTTCCCATTTACATACCATTCCTGTGTGTCAAGATTTTGCAGACTGATGCTCTGGATACTGTGCATCACACCTTCTCATGGCTGACATCTTTCCCCTTAACTGGTGTGCTGTACCACTCATTGGATATTCTACTTTGTGCCAGCCACTCTTGGCTGCAAGCTCCTGAAAGTCTTCAAACTTTATGAGCTTTCCAACACTAGTTGTTATTTGAGACTGTGCATTTTCCCACGTCATGTTAGGGTCATTTCTTTTCAGTGCCATGCAGTTTTTTGGTCAGTCTAATTTTCTTTTTTCTGAATTTTCTGGCTTTCTTTTTTCCAGTTCAGTCCCCTATTAGCTTGTCAGATGCAGATTTAGCTTCCATGTCTTCATTCTAGCATTTTCATTCTGCTCTGAGAAATCTGAAGCTGCATCAGGGGAGGTTTAGGTTAGATATTATGGGATGGTTCTTCATCCAGATAGTGGCCAGACGCTGCAACAGGATCCCCAAGCAAGCAGTCACAACACCAAGACTGACATAATTCAGGGAGCGTTTGGACAATGCTCTCAGGCACATGATGTGATTCTTGGGATTGTCCTGTGCAAGACCAGGAGCTAGACTTGATTTTTGTGGTCCCTTACAACCCACGATATTTTGTGATTCTATATTTGCAGCTTGTCCCTTTTTGTCAGCCTTTTCTGACTCCAGGCCTCTACAGACCATCAATATTTCCTCTACTTTTGACTTTGCTTCTGTTGACCTGTTCTCTGATAATGTACCATGCTGAAGTGCCATCACCCTGCATCTGGTTTGTTCATTTTGGCTCACAGAAGCATTCTTCAAAAGGCATTCTCCATTTGCAGTCTTGTACTTTTCAGTTGTTTGACTTCTCCTGGGGATTCAGTGTTTTTTCCGGTTTATCAGCCATGGCACAGAGCTTAATCTCTTTTCCTGTCTCATTTCCAACCTGTTAGAAATATGACCAGCTCCACATCATATAGCATGCAAGAAAACAGGTCCATCCCTTTTTGTCTCAAGGCAGACTGATACCACTGGGTATGGTATCTGTGCTTAATCCTTTCCAAGGACTTCCATTTTATTAACTCTCTTCTTGCATGTCTTTTCACATAACTAAGAAGTCTTTTCCTATATTCTTTTTTTAAAAGATCTTTAAATACTCAAATTACACTGCTAGTGCCATGTTCATATTTCAGATCCCAAAGCAGAAGGCTGTCAGTAAGCCCTATGGCATGTATTTATAGCTATGCTACAGTCAGCATGAAAGACATTTCTGAACTGTCTTTTCTGTGTTGCTTTCTGATCTAGAATTATTATCATGGCTCAAGTTTTTTCTTTGCATCACACTTTTTAAAGCAAGTTCTGTGTGAGAACCACAGTGGAGAGGATGCCAAAAGCATGTCCTGACAATTAGCATCTGTGAAAGGGAAGGGACTTTGGGAACAATGCACAATCCTCTGGATTCACCTTGATGTTCTGTGGAAGAAGCAAAGCTATAAATGACTAAAATGTTTACTTGTATTTACTCAATTCCCTAGAATGACATTTGTGGAGAATTGTGAGCTAACCCTTGAGACATTATCTTCTCTTTGTTCTCACCTGCAGAAGTTTTAGCTCCTTAGCAAAAAAGGACTTCAGTTCCACTTTAGGTCCACTTTAGTTTAATTTTCATCTCTTAGAAAGTCAAGGTAGCTGAAGGACTGTTGCTCACCCAGAAGTGTTTAATGTGGACATAGAAAAAGATAATATATTTTCCCATTTTTTCTCTCCTCTAGCAAGACATACAGAATTTAAGTAGTAAGTGAGACTCAAGGATGAAATTCAAGTTTGCCCTATAGCTGTAACAGTGGTGTATCATGACACAGCACACTTCAGTCATTAATCCCCACATCCCCATCTGGCTGTTTGTGTAAATAATACAGTGAACTGATTGGCAAAATGGACTAACCTGAGACAAGGTGGCAGAAAGAACACCCAGTGCCCTTCCTGGCTAAGCATTTGACCAAATTTTAAAGGAACTTTCCAGATGGAAATATCAGTCTCAAAGAGTAGTCCCTGCTGAGCCTAGACTGATTGAAAGCCACTACTTGGACCTTGATCAGCATCCAGATATTGATGCAGCTCAAAAAGCCAATTAAGTCTGTTGCTGTATCAAAACCAGCATGGCCAACAGATCAAGGGAGGGGATTCTGCCCCTCTGCTCTGCTCTGGTGAGACCCCGCCTGCATGCTGTGTCCAGCTCTGGGGTCCCACAGCACAGGAAGGACATGGAACTGTTGGAGCGAGTCCAGAGGAGGCCACCAAGGCAACTGAAGGGATGGAGCAACTCTTACAAAGAAAGGTGGAGAGAACTGGGATTGTTCAGCCTGGAAAAGTGAAGGCTTTAGGATGACCTATTTGTGGTCTTCCAGTGCCTGAAGGGAGCTTTCAAGAAAGATGTAGAGGGACTTTTGACAAGGTGTGAGAACTGAATATATGCAGGTAACCAAGACAGCCAAAATCCAGAGCTGAACTGTAAAGAGTAGATTTATTCCATTACCACGCTGGCAGAATGGGGACACATACACTGCTAAGCTTATTCCATCTTAGCAGGGGCAAAAAGCACTCAGGGTAACCACCAAGCTTCTTATCTCCTCCCAGCAGGAAGGCCCCAGCCTATGAGAAATGCCTTTTAAGTTTTTTACAGCATTCTGTTATCTTCTACAGAACCTCCACTTCTCAAGATTGACAGAAAACAACCCAAAGAAAACAAAATGTGAAATTTTCCACACTGAATATTCTTAGCATCCTCCAGCTGCAAGGTCATCTTGAGTGAAAGCAACTCTATTTTTCCCTCCTTGCCAAATCTTCCACTTCCAACCTTTTTCTCGCCACACAAGGGGAGTGACAGTAAAAGCGGTAATGGCTTCAAACTGGAAGAGAGTGGGTTTAAAGTAAAAAATTAGGAGGAAGTTCTTTACTGTGAGGTTGGTGAAACACTGTACAGGTTGCCCAGAGAAGCTGTGGATGCCCTATCCCTGGAACTGTCCAAGGCCAGGCTGGATGGAGCTCTGAGCAACCTGGTCTAGTGGAAGGTGTCCCTGCCCATGGCAGGAGGTGGAAGTAGATGGTCTTAAAGGTTCCTTCCAACCCAAACCATTCTATGATTCTGTGAACATCCTGGGTGGCAAATCTGGAACCATTCCAGAGAAAACCCCAGGTGGGACCTGCTGCAGAATCAACAAAGCTGAACACAAGTAAGATGCTTTTAGATGGTCAGTAGAAACTGTTCCTTTAGAAACAGAAATGATCAGATAAGACAGCTTTTGTATGTGGTGAGTTTTGTATGCTCTTTGAGGTTCTTAATATGAATAAAATGTGCATTTGCTTGAGTGATGACACAGGGTGATGGACCAGGGGGATACAGGAATTTAGCAGAGAATGTTCTGGGGAAATGTCACCAAGTATCTTAAAACACCACTGCAAGCATCCTCACAATGCAGATTTCTGTCACCGTCTGAACAGTGACCAACTGTCTTGTTCAAAAGATTTGGTTTCCCAAGTGAGCATTACTTTATGAAAATATTTTACAATAATCTTTAGACATTGTTTTTTGTTTTTAACAAACTAATTCCTCGCTAATGACACATAAGAGCTGCGTACTGAGGGGTGGCAGTTGTTTCTTGTCCTAACCCTGCCATTCTGGACATAACATTCTGAGAATGCTGGTAATTTCTATGCCTTCATCTCATGAAAAGTGATACCACTACACCTCAACAAAGAAACCTATTTTGCCTTTTTCAGGCGCCTTCCAAGATTTAAAGCCTCATACTTCAACAACTGAAGTTCATAGTGTTTCCTATGACCAGAAGACAGACTAAAGCAATTCTAATCTCTGTGTGACTCAAATGAATTTAGCAAGAGTTTGAGAGGATGTTAAAGTTGCACATATTTGGAGGAGTTTGCTGTTTGTCACATGCAAGGAGCAGTGCTCTCAGCAGCAGAAAGTAAAATGTGTGCTAGTCCAGATGCCTGTGCTAGCAGACTGCAGGAGCAACCAGAGGGTTATTGTATAATAATTTCACAATGTTTTTCTTTTTCTTGATCTGTAGGGTGTACCTGGAAATCCAGGGGAAAGAGGACCTCCTGGAAAACCTGTATGTAACTTCACTTCTGTATTACATCTTCCTTTTAACTCAGTTTCCACCTCTACACTTCACCCCAGAAGTGCACTTGGGTGCTTTTCCACTGTTGCTTTTCCCAGCAGAGCAGTGGGAAAAACACTAAAATCCACTAAAGATTTAGTGAAAGCTTTGGAATGGTATGAAGATAACTGGATAGTCTGAATGTAAATAAAAGCCAAATTTTTAAAGGCACTTCCTTAGCACCACTATGCAGTACCCTCAGCAAGAACTTACCTCAGGTGGGATGAAGTGCATTGGTAAAGTGAGGTGGGAAGTACAAGTTTGGCCCAGTGAGTCCTAGGCAGGACAAGGAAAACCGGTGAGAATCCATGAGTATGTTTGTTGCTGCCTGTTCTGAGCTTCCCCTCCCCAAGACACTTGCCTCTGCCACGTGCTCTGAACTCCTTTGTTGCAAGCGTGGGCAAAACCAAATGTAACTCAAACTCTTTAGCAGCAGTGTCTGATTGGCCGGTCACCCCGGGCCCACCCCCAGTCCGCCCCTTTTCCCTTCTCCTAATAAAAGAGAAGATCAAGGGAGGCCCTACCTCTCTTGGCTCTGCAACTCTTTCTGCGAGCCTCTCTTGTCGCCTGTTTCTTTTGAAAGCTGCTAATGGCAGAAAATTAAGCAGGCTAAGAGCTATATTTCTCCCTCTTTGCTTCTGCTGGTGGTATTTGCTTTGCAGCTGATTCAGTTACTGATTTTAGAGCTACTGAAATGCTGGATTGCCCGTGCTTCCTCTCTGGGTTGCTCGAGGCTTTCTAAGGCATTGAACTACAAGCGCTAGCCGGTAAAAAGCTGAAAAGATACCTCCTCACATGTTCAGGAAAAATTCTCATGTCTTGATGCCACTTAAAATTGCCTGAAATAATGAATTTCTCATTCCACAGGGTTCCCCACCCCTGCTCACTCCAGAGGATATAAATCTCCTAGTGAAGGTAATCAGCCTTTGATGAGGGTGGGAGTTTATTTCTGTTTGATTCAGACCTGACTAAGGCTCTGTGATGAGAAAGTGTCTGAACTACAAGTGCAAAAGGTGTCTATAAACACTCTTTCAAAGCTCAAAACTTGCAAGTCTCCCACTTGCACTGGTATTGGGACATGAACTGGAGATCAAAATCCTTTCCCCAGCTATGAAATGATCTACAAAGTTCTCTATAACATTTCTGAGACTTTCTCAGCTCTTTCTGAGGCATGCATTCCCAAGGAGGAATAAACATTATCAAGTTGCTTTATCTAAACCAGAAAATGGAAACCATTTTAATAAAATGCTGGATTTTTTTGCATACACCATCAATAGTGACTGGAGTAATTTTGGGTAGCTGTGGGTGCGAATTTAGTTTGCATTGTGAATCTAAACAGATGCTGGTAATTAACCCCAGAAGTACCTGTGTTTCAAAAGTGATAATCTGTCTGCCTTTACTCTCCATATAGAGAGTTGTCTGAGAAATTAGTCAGTCTTTGATAGGTGTTGACTGAAAAATCTTTACAGATTTACATGGGCTGAGTTGAGAGTTTTTAAGCTATCTTGAGACCTGGCAAGAAATCTTTTCTTATTGATTAAAACAAACTAAAAAATTACCTTCTTTCACCAACCACATTAACCAAAGGACCGTTTTAAGATTGCTGCTGTGACATTACTCTTCATCGAAGATCTGTCTTTGTTTTGTGGAGCCCAATGTGGTTCTGGAGGTTTCACTGTAAGGTATTTGGGATTTTTGATCTGGACAAGAGCAAGAGACTCATTCCTGGGTACAGGATGTCATTTTGATGTCCTTTCATTTTCTGCCTTTGCTTGTAGTATGGTTAAACACATTTGTGCATTTTTTCTGCTTGGTATTTTTTCACTCTGTGCTTGGTACAGAAAGCAGCACCTTGAAATCCCAGATGAAATTAAGGCTCTGCTGTTATGGGTGTTTCTCAAGCACTTACATCGTAAGTAGATAAATGTGGATGTAGGGACTGAGACTCAGAAAGATAATTTACCCTACAGTTTTGCAACAGATCATTGACAGAGTTGGGTGTTGTAGCAGAGATTCCTGACTCTCAACCTGATGATCTGTTTTGTATTATGCTCTCTCTTATGAGCAGGATTCCCTCCCCTATTGCTGGAGGGAGTCTGCCTTTGAAATGGAAATGTCATACATGGATGCAGTTTCCTGAGGGTAGTTGAAATCTAAAGACTACTGAGATGATGCTTCAAAGAGGTTTGGAAGGAGGAGGTAGTGATTTTCCCTGATAAAATTTGGCCAGGACACTGTGACATTCACTTGGTCTTCACAAACTCCATTGGATGAGTTGTCCTTAGCCAAGCTGGCTGCTGAATAGTTTCCCCTGCAGAACCCTTTCTGACATTGTGCTGCACCTGATTTCCCCTAGAAATATACCCTCTAAGCAGTAACTCAGCTCTTTCAGACTGGAGCAGACGCAATTTTCTAGTAGTCTTGTGGACTCAAAACCAGTGTTTTTCTTGATAGTCTTGCTAGTCTCCCTGATCTCCCATCAGGAACAGCTTTTCCACAGTTTCTTGATACCGGATGACCAGTTAGGACCTAGAACTGATAGGAAGCTTCCCATGGGAGCATGTGTGAGCTCAGCTGCTGACCCTCGCTGTGCTTCACACTGCCCTCATTGTGGTTCTTTAAGGCAAATTCACCCCGATCTTGAGGTAGACCACAAGGATTTATATATTGTACCAGCACCACAGTGCTACATTCACAGTGGGTGTCTGTGTGGTCTGCTAAGTGCCTGCAGCCTATTGCTGATGTGTTTTTCCATGTCCTCTTCCAGGATGTGTGCAGTGAGTGCCCTCCTGGCCCACCAGGACTGCCAGGCATCCCAGGTTTCAAAGGGGATAAAGGTCTTCGAGGACCACCAGGTAGAGATGGCCAGGATGGGAAAATGGTAAGAGCTGAGGGAGTGACCACGCCTCGGATCTGTTGTAACCTTGTTTTTCTATTAATATGATTGATGGGTTCTTATAAGACAGTTCAGTCTTACTTATTTTTCATCAATAACCTGATGAATTTTTTTTAGAGGCCTGTGGAGTCAATGAACTAAATGAGTGTTTGCCTCTACCTTTTCTGCATTGCAGGGGATTGCTGGTCCCAGAGGTCCTCCAGGCCCACCTGGGCTCGATGGCCCAAAGGTTGGTTGGTTTTCTTCAGTTGTCTAATGAAAACTGACTTGTGACTAGTTAGTCACAATAATTATTTTGCAAACAGGTTACTCAAAGAAGTTGTGGATGCCCTGTCTCTGGAAATGTTAAAGGCTAAGTTGGATGGGGTTTTGAGCAACTTGGTTTAGTGAAAGGTGTCCCTGCCCATGTCATGAGGGATTTTTTCGCTTAATTAGTGTCTTATGCCCTCCCTTTGTTCACACACAAACAGGCAGACACATCTAAAGGGCCTGATTCTTGATCTTGCATTTCATTGCATTGGTGTTCTAATGGTTGATAAAGAGAGTAAATTTTACCTCAAATCAGGTGAGGAAAAAATTAAAGCCTCAGCAGTAGCCCCCACGCCTGTTCCTCTCCTCTGTGAATCTTATATGCTGGAACCACTTAAATTAAGACTGATGCAATGGTCTGCTGGGCTCCAAACACACCATCTGCCATGGTGGTCTTACCCACAAACTCCGAGTATTTCCGAAACGTGTTATAGGAAGTACTCCTTGTTTCAGCTATATGGTCCTGCCTTGTGGTCCAGGGACATAGGCCAACATAAAACTTCCCTTGTCTGAAGTATTCCAATAACGTCACATTTCAAGCATTTCCTATGAAGAGGGCTGTCATCAGTCTGCTCACAGTGCCAGTGCCTGGCCACAATTAAAACTGCCTAATGTGAAATAAATCAAAACAAATCAATGGACAGAGAGATAAGGTGATTTAATGATGGGCCACAGTTTCTCCAGACATCCCTTCACTACTGACTTACTGTCTAAAATAGCTCCTGCTATTTTAACGTCTTTGTATTTGCACTTTTTAGAGTGCAGGACAAGCTAATAGTTTCATGAATTAATTTAATATCTTGCAATTAAAAGTGTGGTGGGGAGAGCAGCACAATCTCAAAAGTAAACATAGAGTTGATCAAAATGAAAGTATGTTCCAGGATAAAATTTACAAGAGAATTAATAACCCATAAAGCCAATAACAGGCAGAAATGCCAAGCAGTCTGAGACATACCACATCTGCTCCTTTCTTATATGTCATGACAAAGCAGAGATTTAGGCAGCAAGAATGGATGGTTAGGTGAAATAACAGGATAAATTTCAAATTGTACATGTGCATAAAGTAAAATCAAGTACCTGATAAGTAGTCTAACTTGAATTCAATAAAAAGAGTTCGCAAATGCAAAAAAAAAAGTATTGTAAGACCCCTGGGAAGGAGCAATCACAAAGACTTTGTGGCTCTTTTCTACATCCCTTAGGAGGATCCTTGCAGTAGAAGACCCAAACTGCTCTGCACTTTTGACTCTCTGGTATATTGTCCTTACCAGCACCATCCAAGCTATTACGTCCCACTCAGAAGCAGAGCAGTAGAACTGCAGATCTTTGCTCATGAGCAGCTTCATTCCTTCTGCCATATGAATTAGAGCTCTTTTATTAATAAATAGCAACCCTCTTTCTCCCCCTTGTCTCCTAGCTCCCATGTAGTAAACCAGTGTATTATTTCCATGGCCAGCAATTCATTATTGCTCTGTGCATTGTTCACACCTTGTTCACCATCACCTCAGTAATTTTCACTGTGTCACTGTAAGCACTGATAATGCAGACATGTACATTTGAGTTGGCTGTCTCTATCCTGTGTCTCTAGAACAGAGAGAGAGAGAAGGAGAAAGAGAGAAAAAGAAAGAGAAAGAGGGGAGCACTTTCTGGGTATGAATTTTCTGGCTGCACCTTACAAATGCTGGTTTTATTGCTGTTGTTCCTGAAGGGTGTGGGCACCTTTGTTGGGCCGGGTGATTCCTTATCAAGGTGTGATTCAGTGGAGTTTCTAACAACCTTCCTGCTCTTTAGGGATGTGTAATTCCTCTTTATGAGTATGAGAATAAAACATTAAAAACCAGTTATGCTGGGTCTGCTCAAAGGGCATTTTCCACATATATTCCTGGCTCCAGCACTGGTAGTGAAAGCCTAGAGAAGAATTTAAGAGGAGGACAATGAGGGCTCGGTCCTGATTCTTGAGTTTTATTCTTGAATGTCCAAGTGCTTTATGAAAGAGGTCAAAAAGCTGTCACAACACTGAATCTCATTGACTTTCAGTGGCTCTTTTTTATTACCAGGGTGCTAAAGGAGACCGTGGTATGACTGGAGAAGTAGGAGAAAAAGGTGAACAGGTAAAAACAGAGTGTGCTTTCCACCAGTGCTGTCACTGTGATTGTTCCTTCATCAGTAACTCCTATGATGCCTGTACAAGAGCACCCTTCTCAGAGGCAGAGCTGGAAGATGGGAGCTCTTCATCACTGACAAGCTATGCTGAAGAGTGGAACCAGAGCAATCCTCCACAGACTTCCATCCTCATCTCCAATAAAAACCTCCCAGTACCATCTGTTTCCTCACCTCTAGACTGAATGTGTTGAATTCTCTACATAACCTAACCCTTACTTATTTCCTTGGGTAATCCCTGGATGATATCCAGGAGTTCAGGTGTCTTTGGGTTGAAAAAACCAGTGTTTCTGTTTGTGTTAGATGATGAATGTAAGGAGGACCTCTTTGAGGAGGGACTGAGATGCCATAGGAAAGATGAGAATGGTTTAAAGTAGAGCAGACTTTCATAGTTAATTTTGCCAAGGGCTGAGTCACTGGTTTAAGGTGCAAATCAGCACCTCTTCAATGACTTTTGTAGGACATTTTAAACAGGTTTGTTTTCCTGACTGACCTCCTGTCTTGTGCAATTCCACAATATCTGCTCTCATCTTCCATTAGCATTGACTAAAATAAACATTGAAAGAAGTACACCTGAAATTAACTATGTTATTTCTGAAATGCACGCTTTGAAAACCAAGGTTTCACTTTAAAAAGCCATGGTTCTTTATTTCCTTACAACCAGCTCTCACTGACTCATTTTGATGTTACCTCACAATAATCACCAGTTAACTTTTATACAAGTAGATATGTGACTAATACATAAAGAATGTCTCTGTTTTCATTCTGCAGGGCCACCCTGGAATGCCTGGCTTCTCAGGGGCTCCTGGAAACCCTGGTCCACCTGTAAGTTCCTCTGTTGCAAAGATGGTCCTGTAGTTTTCTTACTAACAAAGGATGTTGCAAGCTCCATGTGCTGGAAAGGACCATTCCCATCTGTCTGTGCATTGAATTTGCATTTTCCAATGGGTTCCTAATGATCCCCTGAGTGTGATAGAGTTCCCTACTCATGGTAATTTCTATTTAATACATTGGCCACTTTCCACTGATTGCTTCAGCTCATTCTGTAAATTGTTTATAAGCTTCAGTTACTCTCTGTATACAGCACAAAGATGATGATGAAAACTCTTCCATAGGGACTATGTAGTACATGTATAGGTGCTTTTCTGTATGTGGAATAAGTTGTTAGTCTAGAACTAGCAGATCTAAGAGCATTTTAGTTCTCAATTTTACACAGTGGTATGAGACTGGATTTTCTCCAATTTTCATGTTGCGCGAGTTACTTTTGAATTAAAAGGCCTTTTACACATGTCCCTCTCCATCACAGTCCTCTTCATTCTTAGTTCTGCTCTCTCCATGAATAGAGTTGTGATTTCTTGTATTTAAAAAAGGGTGACAGTGGAGAATCAGGGCTGAAATCACTTGGCTCTCCTGCTGGTGATATCTCCACTTTACTCCCTTCAAGTTTGGGGATTTTTTCTGAGTGAAGGACTTTTCTCTCCAAACCACCTTTCGTTGCCCAAAGTCATCACTGCTCATATTGCTGCTTACAGTGCAGTTTGGCTCTGCTGTGCTGAGGATGTGCCACCGTCATCTGTTCTGGGCATCAGCACAGCCTGAATTCACATTGCACTGACTAAATGACAGGGCATACCTGTTAGAAAAGGGGGATTAGATTAAAATCCCATATTCAGATGGTAGCAGTGCCTAAAGGACGTTGGATGCTTCGCTGCTGGGACAACATGTGGACTTGCTTCACGGGTCATTTGAGCTCCCATGAGCATTATTTTAGGAGAAAGTTAGTAATAGACACATTTGCTGTGTCTCTATTAACCTAATACTGCTACAACTAGAAAGTTATACCAGTGGGAATAAAACACTTAAAACTGTCCTGTGAGACCTTCTGAACACTCACAGCCAAAGGAAATGTGCAAAGTGAAACTGAGCCTGTCAAAACAGAGCAAAATGTGATGTCCCCTAGACAATTTTGTTCTTCAGCTTTTGCTGACTTTTCCCTCTGTCTGCATTGACATGTGGCTCCAGGAGTTTGCCTGCCACAGAGTGCACTTCATAATTTCTGTTCTCCCGTAGTTGCTGTTCTTCAGAGTTATTTTTGTCATGATTGGCTTTTTCCTACTTGTCCCCAATTTTCAGAAGGAAGAGCCAAGAGCGAACTCAAATATCTGACTATTTCTGGCTTTGGAGGCTGATTGAGTGCAGAGGTTGGCACTGCTTTTCAGTGGTGAATGAAAAAATGGAATGACTATTGAGCTGAGTGATTAAAGAAAGCTCCAGAGATGCCAGCCATGGTAGGGAATGTGTTGACAAACATACAAAATATGCTAATTATTCACGTTGTTTCTACTTTATTTTGTTTAGGGATCAGATGGGGTGCCAGGACCAATAGGACCTGCAGGAAACCCCGGAGAGGTGGTAAGCTCTAAGCTCTGTGCTTCACCATGGCATCACCTATGTTTAGGTCTGTGAAGTAAAGCTGAGCTGGCAACTATGTAATGTCCTTTGAAAGCTCCCCAAAATATTCAGCCTGCAAGTAGAACCTCCATAAATAAACACAGATTACTGTTCTAGCACTTTTTAAACTCACCAAATGAGACTCCAAATTATCCAGAGGATAATCCAGTCCATGGGACCTCCATGGAGATTTTTATACCTCTTGTCTGTTCTGTCCTTGCTATTAACATCTCTCAGCCTCCAGAGCAGGATTACTAAATATGTTAGGATGCTTCATAACCTAAGGCTAATATCTGAACTCTGTGCGGGGATTATCAAAATATAACCAGCAGCCTGTTGAAGCACGTCACAGCACAGACTGCTCAGATTCTGGGGCCTGACACTGTTTCCTGGCACTACCAAAAATACCAGTAACAGATACAACCTTTGAGAAGCCCATGAAGAATTTTGGCACTGCTGTTTTATTTGAAGGATTTTCAGATGCTACTTTGTGGTAATGCATCAGAAAACCCTGGGAGAGACAGGTAATCTGATTGATGCTAACTTCAGCTTGAAAAGTTAAAAATGAACCTTCCCTAAAGAATACACTGTTGAGTTGGAACAGTTTAAGACTGTGTCATTCTGTGATGAATTTCTAGAGCAAGGCTTCCTAAGGAACAAGGTGCATTTTGCAGAGCAGTTTCACAACCTGAACTTCATCATAAGTGAACAATGATGGTCATTCATATGACTATTATGGAATCATTGAACACTCTGTGCAGAAAAGCCAGAGACAAGATAGACAGGAAAGCTGAAATTCCATTTCAAAAGGATGATAAGGTTGTGATGCTGTGAAAGACATGGGATGATATTGTCCAGTCCTGTGGAGTAAGGGGACTTCTTGGGATGGTCAGAGAGGCACTTCTTGTAACTACTCATTTCAAAGGTATAAAATATACATCTGCTTCCTGGCTGGACACCTCATCCAGGAAATTAAGGATGAAATATTAAATATAGTTCAGGAAAAAATTACCAGTGATTTCAGTGCTTTCTCAATTTGTAGGAACTCATAGATAATACTGAATTTTTTATGTGAAAAGAGGAACATCTAAACTAGAAGGAGTTCAAGGGAACCTCATAGACTTTGTGACATGGGACACAAGACCACCTTCTCACAGTTGTCCCCTGTCATGATAAATCTTCATCTGATAGAAGCCTCTCAGGAGCATGCCTGACCCGTGGTGTTTGTTCTTTCCTTCCAGGGCAAGGATGGTCCCCCAGGTCCACAGGGCCCACCAGGGCTGCCTGGACTTCCAGTGAGTGTGGTTAAACTCCTTCTAATTCAGTACATTAAATTATTCATGCACACACAGGTGTGTAAAACAAAGAGGTGACATTTCTGAGGTGCTTTGAAAGCCACGTGTGGTCTGTAACGATGTCTATCATGCTGATGCAATGTCCTTGGTCCAGGACAGTGTGGATGCTGTATTTGATCTCTTTAAAGCAAAGTGTAAATTATAATGTGAACGAGGTCTGTTCCTTGCCTGTCTCCTCAATGAAAGAAATACTCTTATACAGAGCAAAAAATCAACTTATAACTCCAGTGTGAGGGCAAAAGGATTCAGAGACTGGGATATTAACTTTATCTGAATCCACAGACAAAATGATTCCTTTGCACTGACTCTAGTTCAAGTCCACCTTGGGCATAGACTCCTCTCTTCTGGAAAAGGTTATAGTACAACATTTTGGGAGTTTTTTAATCTGTCATAAGGATAGAGCCAGAGATAGTTCTACTGTAAAGTAGCCTACCTGAATGAAGATAATGGCATTACAATGATTTATAACAATTGGTTTTAGAATCCTGATTTAAGATTGCTGGAGTGCTCACCTTGGCGAAAAGGGAAATATTGCCATATTGGAAAGGGAAACAGGTTGTGCTGTCACAGGGGTGTGACAGGAAGAGATTTACAACAGAGCTGCGGATGTAGGGAGGGTTTTGGAGGTTTAGGCAAACAAGCATGCCACGATGAGCAGAGCTTTCACACTGACAAAAACCCCACCAACCATCCTTATCGCTTCCTTTTACCCTGTTTTGCATTTCATTTAACAGGGAATTGCTGGGAATGATGGCAAAGATGGCAAACCAGGATCTCTGGGGGAGCCGGTAATGTAATTTAAAACTGTTTTGCTCAGGCAATCAGAAGCTGCATCCAGTTGTTGTTTGTGGAGCTGCCTATCTATGGACTCCTTAGGGGAAACAAGGAGCCTGTTTGCACATCTGTTTCTAACACCAGAAGGACTGTATTGTCTTGAGCGATTTATAAGCATGACACATGAGCAATCTTGAAAAGAAACTGGGTTCTTTTACTTTTACATCTACCATAAATACACTAAAACATAGTGACTCCACTTTTACAGCTGCCTTAAACACTGCAGAGAAGGAAGGTTGTCTTTTAACATTAAACATTGTGATCCATCCTTTTGATAGAAGTTTATGGGGCATAAAAAGTTTAGAGGAGATATCTTTAAAGAAGCTTTTTTCTGGATTTCTCTGAGACGGTTCTGTTGCCCAGAATTAGAGGGTTTATATTTGATTTTCTCTACTTAGTCCATACTTGTATTTGCTGAGGGAAAAAAGCTGTGCCACGAAGTTTTCAGCTAAAAGGAAATGTTAATGAATTTGGCAGTGAATGTTATTTCTTGCAACTGTGTGTGTTACATGAAGAACATACTTCAAGTATCAGGCATTGCCGTCCTCTTTCTGTGACTTGTCAAATGGGACTTAGTGGTTCTGGGAAGAGCCAAGTTCCCAGGCATTAGGACAACTGCTGAGTAGAGGAGTGCTTGTCACAGCAGCTGCAGACAGTTTGTGTCTGCACCAAACCACCCGATTTCTATGTGCAGATGTTGATTTTGCATGTGCTGATTAGGTGTTGGTGCAGCTCTGACACTGCAAATGTACACCAGTCCAGAGCTGTAAAATGCCTCAGGGCCTCAGAGTGCAGGGACAGTGCAGGTTGAGGTGTGTTTGGGAATTTCTGTCACTGCTGTTCTCCTTGCAAACTCAGACTCCAGCACTGCTGGACAAACCCTGGGCAATCACAGTTCTCAGTGATGTTATGTCTAAGGGAGAGGAGTGGGAAGTCTTCTACAGCAGAGAGACAGACCTGGGGCTCTCTCTAACGTGAACATTATTGTTTCCCACAGGGAAAGCCTGGAGAACAAGGGCTCCCAGGCCGGGAGGGTGCCAGAGGATTACCGGTGGGTGCTGCTCTGAATGGTTCCACCCACTCAACCCCCTGTACTGTAGTCAGGGAGCATTTCTTGGGCAGATAAGGTTCTTTACTGATGCAAACATATAAACAGTCATGGTATTGTGACTAAATAAATACTTAAATAAGCAACAAAAGTAGAACACAGACATTTCTGAATTCTTCACACTTGGAGAAGATTAAATCCCTTACCTAGAAATTAAAGCATGTAGCCTCATTACACCTCTCTACCAGAAGTCACAGCTGTAACCCTCGTGTTCTCTGTTACATGTCCTCTGAAAGAGTGGGGATAGTAAAATTTAGGGTTAAATAATATATTGGCTGGTCACACCAGGGATACACAGACCAGAGCCTTGGCTTTACAGTGTAAGGAGCTATGGAAAGCTTTTCCTGTGATGTGGCCCTGCCTCATTACTCCCTGGGACACAGCTAATCCATGCTGACCAATCCCCAGTAAGCTTTGGCAAAACTGGAAAGATTATTAAATAAACATTCAAGCTAGAGTTTTCTTAAATGTTTCATGCATCAGGGTGATGGATAATTATTGATTTCATTCCCTTGTGTAGGGTTTCAAAGGACAGAGAGGAGATACAGGTCCGCCAGGTCCCCGGGTAAGTAACGGATACCTCATGCACGATCCTTTGGAGAAAGATTGTGTGGAGTTGCCCTTTCTAAGGCAGTAGGTAAAAATGATGGCAGTGTTTCATGTGCCTGTTTTCCACTATGATTCCATGGGCCACATCTATGGCTCAAAAATGACAGCAGCTATCTTCATTCCCTCTGCTGAACTTCTAGTTCTGGGGAAGGTGAGGCAGCTGGTAGAGCTGAATCCTCTGATGCTCCCTTTGAGATAGTCCTTTTTGAAGAAGCCTCAAGGATGCCTCCATACCACATCCTTCTGGTAAAAATGCTGGCTAAGTGAGGAACTCTACTGCACTTGTTGGACACGTACTAGCTCTCCTCCACAAATGCTGAAGAAGTGCAAATAAGTTCAAGTACAAAACTTACAGGAAAGTGAATAGAAATGTCCCTTTGACTTAGTTGCCTGTGGATCATAAAACCCAAGCCTCAAGTCCTGCATGAAAAGTTGTTCTCCACTCTGTTTGGAGATCCTTGGTGTAAAAGGGGGAATACAAAACTGAATGTTCTTCTACCTAATTCTGCCTTTTTTACAGGGAAATAAAATTCTCTGCTTGCAGAAGCTTATGTGAAAAATCCAGTGCTGAAGTTCTGATCTCTTCCTCATTATGACACCTTCTGCATCATGAGTGTGTTGGTGGTTTTCAGTGCCTGAAAGTAGCAGTAGCAAATAATCTGCTGGAAAGCAGAGCACTGCCTTGTGCATCACTTACAGGAGATGTTTCTGAGTTATTTTTATAAGCTTCATGTCATCTAAGATGAACAAGGCTCTTGCTGCCTTTAAAAAAGTTTTCACTGAGCTTAGTCACAAATTGCAGAAACCCCATACCACTTATAGTGGTGATACTGGTCTGAATTTGACCTCGAGCTGATCTCTCTTCCCTTTTTTGCTGAATTGCAGGGGGAGCCAGGTGTGACAGGTCCTGCTGGTCGTGAGGGGCCACCAGGGAAGGATGTAAGTGCACCATTTTGAGCAGAAATTAATCTCCTTCTCTGTGACAAATGAAAATTTTAATTCACAGTGACCCTGACCTGAAACAGCTGCAGAAACTGCAATAAAGGGTGAATTACTGCAGGGAATGATTTGTGCAAAGATCATTAGGGAAAACAAAGAATTGGAGGGCCTTTGTCACTGCTCAGCTGCTGACACTAAAATGTCAGATGTATCTTTGGATAAGTAGAGAAAGCAGCATTGTGTGAAACCCAGGCTGTGCTTGGTAGCCATGGACCTGCCTTCTGGCACCCATCTCTGAGCAGTGCTTTGCTCTGCAGGTCCCACCAGGCCAGCCTCTGTCACGCTTCCTTTGCCACACCTGACTGAGTGTGTCGCTCCACTGAAGTCTATGAAATACCTATGGAATAAGTTGCTGCTGCTGAGAGGAAGGAAAGATGGTACTAACAGTTCCTCTGGCATGATTACTGTCAAGTGCAGTCATATAACAAAGTCCTGGGAGGGCGCAGCTGATGTGGGATCCTGCAGCAGCTACTGAGCAATGCTCCGAGCAGCTGATGTGCCACTGCCATGGGACCTGGAGAAGTGGCTTCTCAATTGCACCCCCTTGTGTCACTGGAAACTGGTGTGCTGTAAATGGTACCCTACAAAGCAAAATGTAAGGCAGACCTAAAGGAACCCCTTGGAGAAGATGGAAGCAGCTCTGAAGCCTCCCTGGAGAGAGAACAGACTTGTCAGTTCTTGAGAAATATCAGAGAATCTCTGTCCCTAAGAAATACAGGTTTAAGATAATCTGATAATAACCTGATAGAAATGGTTTCTGCCTGTAATCAGGCTGCATTTAGTGGTAGGTGTTTAAAATTCGAAGGGTTGGTCTTCCTCATAAATAACTGAAAGGGGGCAGTGAGACTCCTTTAATTCTGTTTCCCCTAATGTGTGAACAATGTAATTTAGCAGGAATATTTTAAAATGTCTGTTCACCTGCCTCCATGTCACCAGAATGCTTCTCTTCCTTTCAGGGTGATCCTGGTCCCATAGGACCACAGGGCCCTCGAGGACTCCGAGGGCAGCCGGTGAGTTTTCTCTTCTGATAAGCCCTTTCTAGAGGTACATTATAGTTCATAGAATGGTTTGGATTGGAAGGAACATTAAAGATAATGTAGTTCTAGTCCCTTGCCATGGAAAGGGATGCCACCCACTAGACCAGGTTGTTCAGAGCCCCATCCAGCCCAGCCTTGAAAAATTCCAGGGATGGAGCATTGTTTGTGGTGGGAATGTTCTGCAGTCCAGAACTCTGGCTTGAAAGAAGAGAGTTTAGGAAGATTGAGATGATGTTTGATTAAAACACTTTGCCTTTCAGAAAGACAATTAGGAATGATATTGCTAGAAACTGATGAAGACTTATAATAGTGCAAGGAATTGATGGTTGCTGACTCAGTGGGAAGAACAGTTCAATGGATTCTGTCAGGATTGCAGAGTCAGAAATACTCATATTTCAGTCCTGCCTCTGGGATCCTGCTCACTTCTCACATGGTCTCAGTTTTCAAAGATAGACACTCACTGTGGGTGCCTGGGTTGAGTTACATGGGGGTCCAGTTGTGATACTATTCACCTGTACAATTTTATTACAGCTTCAGTGGAGAAATAGAAATCTATTTGACATTTCAAAATGTCTCCTTTAGGATGTCTCAGAAATTACTTTCATTAATTTCATGGGGTTTAAAATTCTGTCTTAGAAATTAATCCTTATCAAATCTGAATCGAGATCTCTGTTGCTGAACCATGGCACACCTTTAGTGTGTTGCAATGAGTGAGTTCCTTTCCTTCTCAGAAGACCTGGTAGTGAAAGAGAGTCTTATGTCATGATCTGGGGGAAATGCTGACTCAGCAATGCCAGGAGCTGGAGCAGCAGGTCCCTCCAAGCTGGGGGGGTTGGGGTTTAGATTAGACTGTAAGAACATATGGATACCTCCTGTGTCTACCTCATATTCATCTCATTATTCCTGTACTGCTGGCATCACTCACTATCATGTCATGCCCCTGCACAACATTAGCAGTGAGTGAAAATACTTGAAGAGATGGAAATTATCGTAACTCCAGGCCATATTCTTCTTTGGAGAAGAGATACTTGGGATTTTGTATGTTGGAGGGCCAAGTATCAGTTTCTCTCGTTCTTCCTCTTCTTTGTTTTTTATCTAAAAAGGAGTGTGAGGCATGATTTTTAATATTGACAGTACAAGGGCTGGTCTTTATGGTCAACTCCAATGCAGGGAAAAACACCTCTGCATGGTGACTTGAGAGAAGAAGAGTGTAAAACTTCATCTCACCAAACTCTGTAGATGATCAGCTCAGCTGCTTTCCTAAGGAGCAGTGAAAAACAGGTCTTTTTAAAGGATGATTTGGTTCATTCTGAATTGTCTGGTGCCAGGTAAGTATCAAATACCTCAAAACTTTAGAACAAGTGTTTCTCTCCATTCCCCAAGAAAGGGGAAGCCTGAGATGATTAAGAAGAGTCTTGTTTGAACACTGGTGACTTGGAGCAGCCAGAGGAGGTGGCTCCATCCATCCAGAAGGATGCTACATATGAGAAAGACAAGGGTGAAGGAAAGGAGGAGGAGAAGTGCTGGTTTGGTCCTCCTCAGGCCTGCGGATTTGGGTCCACATCTCAGTTTTTGTCCTGAGATCAGCCATGCAATCCGGGATGCAGAAGCTGTGAGGTCAGTTGGAAATAAGATACTTCACAGTCTGTCAGGAGAGGAGACTGAACAACACTAAAGAAATCCCTGCTGATGTAGGTGTAGCTGGATATTTCTAGTTTTAGCATGCATTACATCACTAATTTTTTTGCTTTTGACACAGGGCAAGAATGGATTGCCTGGATCTGCAGGAGAACCTGGCCCAGCAGGTATCCCAGTAAGTACCACAAAGGGAAATTTGTGCAGCCAGGAGAGGTCACTGATGAAGTGTAGGTAGAATGGATTATGTGTAGCTGATTACCATCCCTGAGGCTTCCATGTCTGAAGATGGGTGATCTGAAAATCACTGTCTGGCCACAACTTTGAAGGGGGTTTGGCTACAGTCCTGGAATTGAGATGCTAGCTGGGTCATCACTTTTCCCAGTGAAAGTTAAGTGTTCACAGCAAATGGAAATGATTGATTGCCTAGCATGGAAAAAAGATTGACATGCCTCATTTTAACCAGTAGATTTAATTTTGCCAAGCAGGGAGCGTGCAGCCAGCAGAGAGTTGTCACAAGGAAGGAGAGGGCCTCGGGGAGCTGGCAGGCTGCCATTGAGGAATAGTGGCAGCAAAAAAATCCTCACAGGCACTTGGGGAAAGAGCAGACAGTGGGCAGTAAACCAAGATCAGAAAGCAGAATGAAACTCCCCTGAGGCCATCCTGTGGGGAAGAACAGCTTGGAAATGAAGAGCTGTAAGAAGGACAGTGAGGAACTGGTGGTTTGGTTGTTGTATCTGGTTTTTTTTTTACTCTGTTGTGATGCTGAAAATCGTCCAGAATTCAAGCAAATCCATGCAAATATTCCTTTGTGCCCAGTAGCATCTATCGCAATGCAGGGCTCTTCCCTCTCTTTGCCCATGGAGACAGTACAGCTTGCTGGACTGTTGGATTAATAGGGAAACAAAGGCAGAGCAGGAGGAATGTGAAAAGCTGCAGCAGGACTTCTCTCTTTGTGACCCTTGCAATGCCATAAAGCCACTCCAGCCTCGCCACAGACTTGTACCCTGATCAAGCATCTGCAGGGATGTCTCAGAGAAGCAAATACCACCTTTCTGTGTGGGGAGGTGGGACAGGGTGCTGCAGTCTGACAGCCCTTCGGCATCAAACAATAAGTGCCACATGCTTTTTTGTCCTTGACATAAGCTCTTCTTACCTTCCTGGGACTGCTGCCATTGCTTCTTGCCCCATGGATCCTTGCTCTGGCCTTTTCAAACTTCTTTTCTTCTTTTCGTTTAACCTACCCCTGTTCTCAATTCCTATCACTGCTTTTTTACCTTCTGGGTCTTTATCAGGTCACTGTGGCTTTGGGATGCCTTGTGAATGCCAAGTGGGGATTATTATTTTAATCATCACAGTGTTATCACAATACCTATACGATGTGACCCAGGGACTCACCGGGCACCTTCCTGCACAAACAGCACCACAGCAGCTTTTGCTCCAGAGGATTTAGAGTCCAAAAATAACATAGGAGATTGAAAAAGGATAAAGTCAGATGGATGAGGAAGGGGAAACAATGAGACAGTGTTGGTCAGCAGAACAGACAGTCATCTCATCATTATCTTTCTCTGTCATTAAAATGAATCCTCTCCTTTTCATAAAGGTTATTATGGGAAGTATATCCTCGTGCTGTACATAAATCCATTTATTTTGAAATGTACTAATTCACCGTGTAGTGTGACAAGCCAATATTTTATATTTCTATTTTGAAAAAAAGGAGATGTGAGGAAGGTTATCATGGTAATAAAGATGAATTTTTTTTTCCACCTTCAACATTGCTGACTTGTAATCACAAGGTAAAACCTGTCAGGAGCTTTCTCCTTTTGCATTTGCTGTTTGACAGTGCCCATCACAATTCACAGTGCTCATGCTTAAGCCCACACACAGCAACACAGTCCAGCCCCTGAAGTCTCCAGGGCAATTTGCACACCCCAAATCCATGTGCTTTGTTCTTGTCAGGCTCATTGGTGCTCACTTTGCACAAGTTTTACCCTAAGAAGAAAAAGGGCTATGTTCTGAACTGAAAATGTAGAGGACAAATTTGTGAAAGCAAAGGTTAAAATAAGAGTTAAAACCAGAAATGTGCATGACATGGTTCTGTGTCATGAACTGTTATTTAAACTGCCCTGATCTGTAAGGAAAAAGGGACAGTTTGACTGAATATCACAAGAGATAAGTGAAAGACAGACATTTTATAAATTCAGCCTGGAAATAAAGGCAGAGGAGAAGCCCTGTAAGTGTCTGTTGGTTGTATTCTCAGATGTGAGCAGTATGACCACCTGTGCTGTTTCCCTGTCATCACCCATTACAGCATTTCTGCTCTCGACACCCCCTCATAAGCCATGTGGTACCACAACAACCACGGAACACGCCTCCTGCCCCTGCCATAATTGTCCCTTCCTTTTTGTCTTCTCCCAGGGACCCTGTGTAGCTTGTTAATAACACAACCATGGTGCCTGCAACCTGCTTTTCTAAAATACTTTGTTCTTCCTTGTCAGTTTCGGGAGTCCTGCTGCTAAAGTGAAATTTCCCAGTTCCAGTATATCTGTAAATGAATGCCCTGGGAAAGAGGTGTTGGGGAAAGGGCTGCTAGTGTCTGTCTCATTTCTTTCCTAAGGGTGCCAAAGGAAATAAAGGAGAAACAGGCAGCCCAGGACTCCCTGGCTTTATAGGACCCCGAGGACCACCTGTAAGTATGTCTGGGGATGGATTAGATCCTCTCTTTATCTGCTTTTAAGTGTTAGACTGATGAAGATGGGACACGGTCATCTTCATTTAGGTAAAAAAAAACTGAAGCAGGAAAAATCCAGAAGCCATATAATTTTACTTCCAAAGGAAACTGGACTGCAAAAATACATTTTTCATATCGATAAACAACCGTAATCTCATGTATGGAGCTGATATCTGTCAGTCAGCCCTGATAATATGTGCATTAATCAGACTGCTTCAACAGTCTTCTTAATACAGGTATGGGGTATTTAAGTTCTCAGACTATACCTCTGCATGAACCTTAGATGGACTAAATAAGGAAATTGTGAGTGCTGATAATAATACAGGTATTTCTGATATTTGCTATTCTGAGGGAAATTCCTTTGTTGCCAGCAACAGAGATACATTGCAATTAAAGCATTCCTGTATCTCCTGAAGTGATCTAAAATAATAAATAATAAACCTATACACATGACAATATCACAGCCTCAGAATCCAATATCTTTAGACCTTTCAAGGTGAGTAAAAGATGTTAAATTCCACTGGAAGGATGGAAAAGATAAATGCTAGGTAATTTTTTTTTATTTCTAGATCTGTTGTGACAAAAAATGAGATATAAAAGATTTTTGTGTGGCTCTAGCAGATCTGAATCTTTCACAGGGTGGGTCTTTTTTCCTTCTGTATTTTTAAATATTTTTTTAATAATTGAAAGGGATCTTTGGGATGAAAAGAGGAGAAAGAAATATTTCTCTGGACAATTAATTTTAAGCAGCAAACATGGTGGCCATTTAAAACTGAAGTGGCCCTAAGGAAAACTCGAGTAAGTTTAATGCAGCCTAATTTGGATCACACATCTCTGATTATTTTCATTCCTCATGGATACGTGTATGGATGCTAACACAGCTGAAGATGTTATGTTTCCAGGGGGAATTATCACCTGCATGCATGTTATAGGTATGATCATGTGTGTTGATTGCAAACAGACTTAGAAAGATGAATTTTTCCATTTATGATATGGGAAAGTGGCCAGAATTTCAGCAATAACTAGCTTAATGTTCATTTTGCTTTATCTGCAGTTCAGGACTGCAGTGACTTTTTTTTTCATTGAAATACTAAAATGGAAACTGCATTGTCTAATTATCACATTAAAAATGCAGAGAAAATAATTTAAATAAATATATATAAATAAGTCTACGAGGGTGCTTATTCAAACTGAGATTATTTAAGATAGTTATGAAAGAACAGGTGAGCACTCAGGCTTAAAATTCCTTTATCACTGCCTCTGTATGTGTTTTTCCAGCTGGTGTAATACAAGATGGTACTTCTACCTACAAAATTTATTTAATTTACATCTTCAGACTCTTATGGGTATAATGCTGGTGCTTCTTAAGTTTAACAACACCATATAAAGTGTATGAAGCTTTGGGAAGTGTTGGTAAGAAAAAGGAACAAAATTTATTGAAAGCAGGAACACACTTTCAGTGAAACATCTGCCTTCAGCTGGTTTGTTAGAAATTACTTCCTGTTATTTATGCTTACATGGGATGCAAATTCACTAAAAATTGCTTTCCAAATAGTAGGATGTGTTTCTCCAGGAACGACCAATAGCAGTAGGATAAGGACAAGTCATGCAAACCTGCTACTTTGTAGAAGAAAACTTGTTAACAGAAAGCAAGACTTGCAGTTATTAGGTGAAGTCTTTCTTCCAACTCCTCCAGTGCAATGCTCAATTCACCTTCTGTGTGTCTTAGGGAGAACCTGGAGAAAAAGGTCCTTCTGGAAAAGAGGTAAATTAAATTCCCAGTTGTTTCTATACAGGGCTGGTGTCACAGGGAAAAAAATCATCAAGGGTGTTACTAGGGCTGCAACAAATTGTTGGGTTTTTTTCATAGAATGGTTTGGCTTGGAAGGGATCTTAAATATCACCTATTTCCACCCACCCTGCCAGGGGCAGAGACACCTTCCACTCGACCAAGTTGCTCAGAACCCCATTCAACCTGACTTTGAACCATTCACAACTTTTCTGGGTAACCTGTTTCAGTGCCTCACCACCCTCCTAGTGAAAAATTTCTACCAAATATCCTACCCTCTCAGATTGTGAAGCCGCTTCCTCTTGTCCTATCACTACAGTCCCTGAAAAAAGGTTTGTCCCCATCTTTCTTACAAACCCCCTTTTAGTACTGGAAGGGGCTCAGAACCTTCTGTCCTTCAGGCTGAACGACCCCAGCTCTCCCAGCCTGAATCCACAGCAGAGGTGCTCCAGCCCTCTGAGCATGTTCGTGACCTCATCTGAACTTGCTCCAACACATTCATGTCCTTGCTTATATTCTGGCACCAGAACTGGACACAGCACTTCAGGTGGGGTCTCACTAAACGGGAGTGGAGGGGGAGAATCACTTCCCTCAACCTGCTTGTCATGATTTTTTTTTTTTTTTTTCCTTCAATTGTTGATAATTGAGAGCAAAAGGGAAAGCTCTCAGGAAACTGTCAGACTGTCATGAAAATAAATTTTCCTCAGGTCACAGGAGTCATTACAAAGGTGTTTGGTTCATTATTTACTGTCATTATGGATGGTTCTTTTATGTTTACCTTTATTTTGTTGCAGGGTGCACCAGGGAAACAGGGTGCAATTGGCTCCAAAGGAGAGAGGGTAAGATAAAGAATTTAACTAGTTACTTCATTACATTGAAATAAAGAGAGCTATTTTGAGTAAGTGGCTGGGGGTAGGGGTCATTCAAAAGTGAAGCCAGTGCTTCCCAGTCTCCCAGGTCTCTCTTTAATCATTCTCTGTCAGTAATAATTTGTGGATCATTTGTAGTGCACCAGATATTGTACTCAGTAACTTTGCCAGCTCAGCTGTGAGTGTTCCTCTCTTTAGAAATCAGAAGTTTGCCTCTTATTTTGTGGTAGTAATGTCATTCTTTTCACTTAGGGCGAGCCTGGTTTCAAAGGTGAAAAAGGCCCTCAAGGAGAAAAGGGACCTCCAGGTGACCCCGGGATACCTGGTCATAAGGGTCATCCAGGACTGATGGGTCCCCATGGACCTCCAGGAGACACTGGGCAAGTTGGACCTCCTGGTCCTCCAGGACAGCCAGGATTTCCAGGACCAAGGGTAAGATTGCCAGAGAAAGGCTTTGTACAGTAATTTTCCTGCCACAGGGATCAGAGAAGTGCCTCAGAGTACATTGAGGCTGACAGAAACTGGAGCAGGAGCGTGTTATAATGGGGAGGCAGCACTTTTAGCTCTTGATACCCATAAAGGAGAGCTATAGCACATCTCAGGGAATCATGGAATCATAGGATGGTTTGGATTAGAAGAAACCTTAAAGACCATTTAGTTCCAACCCCCTGCCATGGGCAGGGGCACCTTCCACTAGACCATGTTGCTCCAAGCTCCATCCAACCAGGCCTTGGACACTTCCATGGATGGAAGTTGGGGAAGGCTTGTGGGGTTGTTGACTTGCTCTTTCAGGGGAGCTAAGTAATCCAGACCCATGGCCAGTTGCTGACACCTTTTACCCTTAAATGCCTAAATCAGGTCCTGTGGTGGTGGCCATGGCATTAGAGTCCAAAAAGAAATTTTTCTATAAGGGCAGTAATGTGTAGCACTTCATAGAGAGGACTAACACCTTCCTTTGCTGCTGGTTGTTGTGAGACACAAAATGCTGAGCCATGGAAAGGTCACCACTCTATTCCTGGAAATCCAGGAGTCAGCTCATCAGAATTCATGAAATACTATTTCTGTTTAATATTCGCCCTCTTTTTTTTCCCCCCGTTGGGAAACAATTTCACTACTGAGAATGCCTGAGGGTGTTGTATGTAGCAGAATGAGAAAAACTACCAATAGCAGTGAAGCCATTCCTGAGAATGAATTTGAGATATCTCAGAGGAGAATAAACAGAGAATAATCTCTGATGTAAAAGCTGGCTAAATTTTAGACAAAGCATTTCTTTGTGTGTGAAATCAAGTGATGAATATGGAAACTTAATTTAAACAATAGGGTTAAAACTTGAAAAGATAATTTGTAAGCCTTTAAAGTATGCTCCACAATTATGTTTATTTACTGGGATATACACTAACAGCCATCAAAAACAGTTAGTACTTAATGACAAAATTGTTTCTTTTGTCACCAGTGACACATCTTTTTCTCATGCAAAATTTGTGTTGGGAAGGAGGCAGCAAATAGACCAACTCTGTATTTATCAGCAATGTTATTGATTAAAACTGAAATGTCACTTAGCTATTTAATAAAATCTCCTTTTCTTAATGAAGAAAAACTTCTGACTCAGAAGAGCTCACTAGGTTTTTGTAAATATAGAGGACACAAACTGCATCTTGTATGTTAAAACAGTGTGAGGGAAAAGCAACACTTTTGCAAGCAGCTCATTCACAAAAGAAGGCAGTCTTTAGGTTGACCAGAAGTATTTTCAAAACTGACAGAAATGCAAAGAATAATTTTAGCCAAAAAAATGAAAAGTGTATTTCAGGTGGAGCATCTCACTTTCTGATTTACAGAGAAAAACATTTGCTCTTGCTGCTTGAAAATGGTTTATTGTTTAAATGTAGCTACATTTTTTCTTTTGAGTTTTTGCAAAGGCAAGAGCCTGGCTACCCTAAAGCCTTTTTTTTTTTTTTATCATTTACTTGGAAAGACGCAATTGAAAAAATTCTTCCACCCATCAAAAATGGTTTCATAGTATTTTTAGTTGCATCATCTGGAGTTGTTGTTCACATTACTTTGAGTTTTTACAGCTATTACCACTGTACAACAGCAACAGCACAAAAGAACTAAGAGAAAAGATGAAAGATACTGTGCCTTGGGGGCTGGGTAGGGGGCCAAGGCAAGGCAGCCACATACCCTGTCTCCCTTCAACAGTCTGAAGTCAGGCAAAACCTTGTACTGGTTTGGAAGAATAGGTATCATATGCATAAACTGGCTAAACTGGCTTCTGTTTCCTGAGATAAGGCCCGGTGGAAGGGGATGCATCCAATATGAGTGCTTTTAGCAAGTACAGACACCCAGCATTAGTACCCTGGGGGCACATGTAAATCTGTGAGGAAACATGCAATGATGAAAAAGGACATGGGATCTCCACTGTGATCTGGTAGGGCAGAGATGTCTCCTGATGTGATTTCTATTACTTGTCCTATGAGTTCATAGGAAGGAGATTTTCTCAAGGATGGAGATGGAAACAGTGCTGCAACTAGTGCCCTCAGACCAGGCTGCCTGCTTAAACCACCGAAACCATAGTTTACTAGAAGCTGGAAATTGAGGTGCCTTTGATTCCATCTCCCACAGCACAGTCCTGGAAAAGCCATCAGCCCAGGGCTTGGGCAGGTGCACTCTTTGCTGGCTTAAGAACTGTCGGGATGGCCAGGCTCAGGGAGTTGGGGCATGGTGCCGCATCCAGTTGGCGTCCGGTCAGTAGTGGTGTCCCCTGGGCCCAGTCCTTTTCAGTTTCTGTCCTGCTGATGTAGCCAAGGGCATTGAGCGTACCCTCAGTAGTAAATTTGTGATGACACCGAGGTGGGTGGGGGTGTCGATGCCCTGCAGGGTAGGAAGGCTCTGCAGGGGGATGTGGACAGGCTGGCTGGACGGTGTGAGGCCAGCAGGATGCGGTTCATGAAGAGCAAGGTCTGGGTCCTGCCCTCGTGTCCCAACAAGGCCCTGCAGTGCTCCAGGCTGGGGGCAGAGTGGCTGGAAAGCTGCCCAGCAGGAAAGGCCCGGGAGGTGCTGGCCAACGGCGGCTGAACGTGAGCCTGCGTGTGCCCAGCTGGGCAAGGAGGCCGGTGGCCTCCTGGCCTTCTGTGTCAGTGTTCCAGTTTGGCCAAATTTAGAAATATATCCTCTGAGAGAAGGCACAACCACCCCTCCCCCCACCAGGTTCGGGAAAAAATAAATTTTCCTCGAAGGAAAGTGACGAAGATAAAACTATTTATTTAACTAACACCCGGGAAAGGAAAATAATGTTAAATGGTAAAATCTTCCACTGTGGAGGAAAAACCTGGGAAAGCGTTAGAGTCCTCCCTTTGGTCTCCTCGGAGCTGGGGCTTGGCCCAGGGCCAGGCCCTCTGTGCCCGGTGGAAAGTCCTCCCAATGTGCTCTGAGGTTGAAAGCAGTCCAGTAGAAAAGGGAGAAAATCCGGAATTCCAGAGAAGGAAAAAAGCAAAGTCCAACTCTCAGTCTCTCTCCGGAGAACGAGAAACTGAAAACAACTGGCCAAGAGCTGACTGGAAAAGCTGCAAGCCGGGTGCTTCCTCACTCCCCTGCCGCAGCTGGGGGGAAAAAAACCTGCTATCTTTATATGACCTTGAACGAGCTGCAAACTGCTTTGAGAAAGTTTTGCTCAGTTTTTTCCTCTTCCCCCTCTCAGGCTCAGTTTAGAGGCATAGAACGGCATAAAAATTAATTTCTGGGCATAGGCAGCGATATGGGATACACATCATAACGTCACCCCAAGACAGTCAGCAATAGTGTGGCCAGCAGGACCGGGCTGGTGATTGTCCCTCTGTGCTGGGCACTGGGGAGGCCACAGCTCAAGTGCTGTGTGCAGATGTGTGCCCCTGTTCAGATGCAATTAATGAGAGACGCCTCTGCCTGAATTACAGTGCCAAGGGGACAATCCACCAAAGTCAACAACAGGGATTTTATTTTACAATAAATGTGGGGTGGAGAGATAGAAAGGCATAGGAAAGAGGAGGGTGGGAAGCAAAGACGGGGAAGAGGGTGGTTGGGGTGGGGAGGGGAAGATCGGGGGTTGGAGGGTGTGGGAGAAGAGCAGGGCTGGGGTGAGGTGGGGAAGAGATCAAAAAGAAGAGTCCGAGATGCTTGGCTCCAGCAGCATTCCGTCGGTCCTTTGTCACCCCGCACTTCTCTGCGCTGGGGGTGCTGGTGGTTCTCGTGGAGGTGAGGACCCCTGGGCTTTCATCCGGGGTTAACACCTTTCTGCAGTCTGTGCCGAGGGAAACCAGGGAAGCGTTTTCCGATTTGCCAGGTGAAAGGAGGATGGGCTTTCCTTTGCCTGCAATGCAGAGGCCCAAGGAGCATTTCTCAGCTCCTAATGCAGCCTGGGGGCAGGGGGGGATGCACCCCCCAATGCAGCCCGGGCCTAAAGTCAGCTTCTGTGGGGTTTGCCAGGGCAGATCAGCAATCCTTCCTCAGGCGGCTCTCCTGACCAGGCTGCCTGGCAGTCGGCATGGGGGCGAGGGGCTGTGGCCGGCAGCAGGACCCACCTTTGGCAACTGATTGCCTTGGGCACCATCCATCCATCCATCCATCCATGCATGCATCGGTGCCTCCAGTGTTTGTCTCCCTTTCCAGTGCTGGTGCCTCTGGTAGCTGCCGTTGCTCCTGGGAGCGGGGCGTCCTCAGGGGGAGCCGGCATCTTTGGGGATCGTCCTGGTGCTGGCAGTGGGGCTCACTCCTCCAGCTGCCTACTGCGGCAGCTGAAAGAGAAGAGCCGGCGCAGAGCCCGCCGGGCCGTCTTGACGATGGAGCGCCATCGCCGTGGGGCCGGGGGCCGCGGGACAGTGGCCATGCCAGCGGGGGGAGAAGGGCCACTGCGTGCCAGGGGCTGGGCAGGCAGCGGGCAAGCTCCTGCCGGCGCCCCATCCCGGCAGGGCTTTGCCTGGGGAGGGGCAGCCTGGGCATGGCCAGCCTCCATGCGTGTTTCGTCGGCCTTGTCCACGGGTTCAGCAGGCAAGGCACAAACCGCAAACATCTTTGTGTCTTGGTGCAGGGCCGTGGGGAGAGGCTCGCTGTGCCCCTCGTCACAGGGATGGCTTTCTTTGTCCAGGAAGGAGAGGATGTCTCCAAACAGGTCTCCATGTGTTTGGTCATCATCCTCTTCCTCCAGCTGCTGTGTCTGGATCTGCAGAAGGTCCTTTAACACGTCCTCAGTCCCCATGCAGAGCAGCTTGCCATGTTCAGCTTGCTGTGGTGGCTTACGAATTGCCCTCTCCTCACAGGAGCCTCCAGATGAAGGAGAAGCTGGGAAGCCTGATGTCTCCTCAGGCTGTGATGTGGGGGGAGGCTGGCTTTTCCTCTCATCCCACGGATAACTGTCCAGGGCAGAAGCCACTGGCTCTTCTTTTTCGTCTCACAGCTGGAGAGACAAGGCGCTCTCTGGCTTGCTGTCCCTCTCTCCTGCCGCTTCTCTGTCAGGGAGCTTTTCTTCCTCCCACTTTTCCAGTAGCTCCTTGACGAGAGCATCACAAGACAGCAATTCATCGGAGACAGGGCACAGGTCGGCCAACAACTGGTCAAGAGACACAAGCTCTGAGGAGCTTTCTGTCTCTCCTGCGGCGTCTTTGGTCACGCTGCAGGTGCTGTGCGGCACCGAGGGACCTGCAGCTGGCTCCAGGGTGGGACTCCATGGATCCCTGATGACGCAGCTGGACGTCATGGGGCCTTCTTTGTCTTCCAGGGAGGAGAAGATGGCTCTAAACTTCTCTTCGTACACTTTGTCTTCCAGCTCCTCCAGCTGCTCTGTCTTTTTACGGAGAAGCTGCATCAAAGTGTCCTCATCCTCTGGGCACAGCTGCTTGCGACGCGCAGTTTGCTCGGCCGGCCGACGCGTTCCCTGCGCCCCTTGGCGGGCACTCAACCACTTGGAAGTGCTTGAGGTGGAGCTGACGGACCTGTTCTCACGCAGATACGGGGCGAGGTCTCTAAAACAGGTCACTGCAGGTGTTGCCACCATGCCCCTCCTGCACCTTGATGAGCTCCTCTGTCTCAGAGTGCCCCAAGTGCTTCCAAGCTGTCTGGGTCCCAGTGCGGACCTGCACTTTGTGTGTGGATTGCACCGATGGCAGGCGACGGCCCTGCCTTGCTGCTGACCCTCGCCAGAGCCCTTCAGCAGCAGGGCTGCTGCCCGGGGAAGGTGTTTCCCAGGCCCTGTCAGCAGCCATAGTGCCCCATGGAGCAGGTGGCACAAGCTGTCGGTGGCCGCTGGCCATGGGGCCCCCGGACCGTGCTCTGCCTCTGGGAGAAGACCCCGAGGCTGCTGCTGCTGCTGGCAGAGGGGGCAGCTTGACCTTTGCCGAGGCTGCTCTTGGCAGTTTAGGGCTGAGCCGTGTCACTGTCAATGGAGGGCCGTGGAGAGGCGGCAAGTCTGACACGGACAATCTTTGTGGCCGTGTGACTGTGCCGCTGCGGGGCAGCGAGTGCCCGCCCTCCAGGCTGTCCTGTGTGTCAAGTCCTGGGGATCTTCCTGAGGTGACTGGTCTGGGGAACAGTCTGTCCATGTAAGGGGGTGTGACGGTCTTCCAGGTGACCTGTGGTGCCTCCTGTGGCTGCCTCTGGGTCACCTGTGGGAAGCAGGAGGAGGCACAGGATGGAGGTGGCTGTGCGGGAACAGTGTCCCCCATGTGCCGGCAAGCCCGGCCCTGGCCCCGAGGCAGGTGCTGGCCACGGCAGCCAGGCTGGGCTGAGTTCCCCGCTGTGCTCGCTGTCCCTGGGGCATTGCTGTGCCGGGCCCATGCCAGCGCTGGCCCCTCCGCAGAGCAAGGCCTGGTGCCAGGCCTGGCTGTCTCTGCCCCAGGGCCTTCCCCGGGTCCCACTGCAGCCTCTCCCTCCATCCCTTTCCCTCACCTGTCGCCACTTGTACAGCAGCGGCTGCCCCTCATAGGGGTGCCTGTGAGCATTCGCCTGCTGCTGATTTGACATCTTGAGGGTGCTTTGCCAAACGCTGGCCACAAGCCCCCAGGGGAGCTGCTGCCTCCAGAGAAGCTGCTGCCTCCTCAGAGAGCTGCTCTCCTGGGAGTGACCGCTGCAGGGACTTGGAGCCCCGAGGGTCACGACACGGGCCCACGTCACAATGGCCTCTGGGCATGATGCCACCGCGGGTCACAAAGGCCTGGTGGGCACGGCCGTCCCTTGTCCCAGAGGCCTGGCGATTTCCATGGAGCCGCCCCTGGTCACAAAGGCCTTTGTTAGGCCTTTGCCCCTCAACTTTGCCTCCACTTGTTCTTCTCCCAGTGACCTGCACCTCTCTCTTGTCCCACCTTGTATGTTCCTCCTCTAAACATCCCCAAAGAAGCCCTGTACCATGCCAAAGTGCTTTTCCCACCCAGCCCACCATGTGCCTAAGCTATTGACCCCAACCTCAGGTAGAAAGATCATCAGGAAGGCAAAAAATCTGTTTGAATTTAATCTGGCCACCCCAGTAAAAGACAATTAAAAGTCTTTGTTTAAAAAGATTAGGAATGCAGCAGCGCCAAGGCAAATGGCCCTTCTTTAATCAAGGCTGGGGTGAGGGGAATATGGTCACAATGGACGAGGAAAAGGCTGAGGTGCAGAATTCTTTCTTTTCCTCCATCTTCTCCAACAATCAGATGGGTTATCTGGAGGACAAGCAGTCCGCTGAGCTGGCACACAGGGACGGGGAGCAGGCCAGACTCCTGCAATCCCGGAGGGAGTTGTTAGTGACCTACGGAGCCACTTAAACAGTGACAAGTCACTGGGCCTGGCCTGGAGTCTCCCAAGGGTGCTGAGGGAGCCACGGAAGAGGTCGCTAAGCCACTCTCCTGTCCTTTATTATCATCATTCCCGGCCAGTCGGGGAGGTCCCAGATGACTGCAGGTGTCCCACTGTGATGCCCAAGAAGGGCTGGAGGGAGCACGAGGGGAACTGCAGGACTGTCAGCCTGACCTCGGGGCCCGGCAGGGTTCTGGAGCAGATCGTCGTCAGTGGGATCGCACGGCCCATAGTGGGGAACCGAGGGATCAGGCCCAGCCAGCGTGGGTTTAGGAAAGGCAGGTCCTGCCTGAGCAACCTGATGTCCTTTGAGAAGCGCGTGACCCGCCTCAGAGCTGAGGGAAAAGCTGTGGATGGAGTCTCCCTGGACTTGAGCAAAGCCTTTGATTCCGTCTCCCACAGCACAGTCCCGGAAAAGCCATCAGCCCAGGGCTTGGGCAGGTGCACTCTTTGCTGGCTTAAGAACTGTCGGGATGGCCAGGCCCGGGGAGTTGGGGCATGGTGCCGCATCCAGTTGGCGTCCGGTCAGTAGTGGTGTCCCTTGGGCCCAGTCCTTTTCAGTTTCTTTCCTGCTGATGTAGCCAAGGGCATTGAGTGTACCCTCAGTAGTAAATTTGTGATGACACCGAGGTGGGTGGGGGTGTCGATGCCCTGCAGGGTAGGAAGGCTCTGCAGGGGGATGTGGACAGGCTGGCTGGATGGTGTGAGGCCAGTGGGATGTGGTTCATGAAGAGCAAGGCCTGGGTCCTGCCCTCGTGTCCCAACAAGGCCCTGCAGTGCTCCAGGCTGGGGGCAGAGTGGCTGGAAAGCTGCCCAGCAGGAAAGGCCCGGGAGGTGCTGGCCAACGGCAGTCAAATGTGAGCTGGCATGTGCCCAGCTGGGCAAGGAGGCCGGTGGCCTCCTGGCCTTCTGTGTCAGCAATAGTGTGGCCAGCAGAACCGGGCTGGTGATTGTCCCTCTGTGCTGTTCACTGGAGAGGCCACACGTCATATCCTGTGTCCAGTTCTGGGCCCCCCAGTTCAGGAAGGACATGAGGTTCTGGAGCAGTTTTAGAGAAGGGAACAGAGATGGTGAAAGGTCTGGAGCACAACTCCTGTGAAGACTGAGCGTGCTGGCTTTGTTCAGCTCAGAGGAAAGGAGGCTCAGGGGGGATTTTATTACTCTCTGTAGCTGCCTAAGAGGAGGATCTATCTATGTGGGGATCAGTCTCCTCTCCCAGACAACTAATGGTAGGAGAAGAGGACATAGTCTCAATCTGTGCCAGGGAGGTTTAGTTGGACATTAGGAAGAATTTCTTCACAGAAAGGGCAATTAAATATTGGAATGGGCTGCCCAGGGAAGTGGTGGAGTCACTGTCTCTGGAGATGTTTAAGGAAAGACTGGACGTGTCATTCAGTGCCATAGTTTACTTGACATGGTGGTGTTCAGTCAAAGGCTAGATTTTATGATCTCAGAGGTCTTTTCCAGCCTAATTGATTCTGTGATTGTTTTGAATCCCTTTACATTCCTCTTTTAGGCAGACCCTGCAGCCCTGTGTGTGCTGTGGGTGATGACATGGCACCTGCTGAGCCCCTTGTGGAGGGCTTAGTTTGCGCATCATAGAACCACAGAGTGTTTTGGGTTGAAGGGACATTAAATTTCATCTAGTTCCAAGCACTGCCCCCCAGCCCCCCCACCATAGGCATTGATGCCACCCACCATATCAGGTTGCTCCAAAGCCCACCCAACTTGCCTTGAACACTTCCCAGGCTGGGGTATCCGCAGTTTCTCAGGGCAAACCATTCCAGTGCCTCGCCACCCTCACAGTAAAGAATTTCTTCCCAACATCTAAATCTTTCCTCTTTCAATTTAAAACTGTTCCCACTATCTGGGAAGTTCCTATCACCATCTGATCCCTTGGCTGTGATTATCTTGTCTCATCCCTGTGATTCTGACTCTTTAGGGAGAACCCCCATCTCTAGAGACTTTGAGGAGACTCATCCAAGAGGAGTTATCCAAGCAGCTTGATGGTAAGTAATCAGTACCAGGAAGCCAGAAGATGGATCTGAGAGTATGAAAGATGCTTTCCATAGCTATGCTGGCATCTGAACTTCTGCTTAAGGAAGGTAGCATTGCAGCAAGCTTGCTTGGAAGATGTGTAAAAGGAAATGTGCTTTACAATTCCCCAAGCTTCAATGTTCCCAGCAATAGCACAGAAAGTAACCAGAGTAGATCGTAAACTTGCTTTTGAGGTCCCAGCTGGAGAAGAAATATTCCTGATTTTTGTCTGTGACTTGTGATACTCACCTATATAAGAACAGGGGCTGGATGGAATGTGGGCTGCTGTTTCTCTCAAAGTATGTGAGTTACAGACCACTACTGATGCCATTGACAGTGAGATGCAAAGCTGTAGTCCTTCTCACACAGCTCTTGAAGCAGCTGACACACAGGTGCTAACATTTTGCTCCATGCTAAAGATCACAGGTAAATGGAGTGATTATTTCACAGATTTTATTTACACACTCTCAGTCTTCAATATCCACACCAGTCTAAAATAATTTAAAATTTAGGATTAATGAAGAGAAGATAGAAAGAGAAGATCCTCTGTTCTGGAGGATGTTTGTGATGCTGAGTGTGTTTTATGAGCTCCCAAGGTTGTTTTTCTGGTGTAACCCCAGCCAGCAGCCAAGGCCCATGCAGCCACTCACTCACTCCCCTACCAGCGGGACTGGGGAGAGAATCAGAAGGGTAAAAGCTGGAAAACTCATGGGTGGAGATAAAGACTGTTTAATAGGGAAAGCAAAAACTACCCAGAAACAAAGCAAAGCAAGGAATTAATTCCCTGCTTCCCATGGACAGGCAGGTGTTCAGCCATCTCCAGGAGAGCAGGGCTCCATCACATGTAAAGGTGACTTGGGAAGTCAAACACCATCACTGCAAATGTCCCCCCCTTCTTTCTTGTTCCCCCACTTTATATACTGAGCATGATGTCACCTGGTCTGGAATATCCCTTTGGTCAGTTTGGGTCACCTACTCTGGCTGTGTCTCTTCCCAACCTCCTCTGCACCCTCAACTTCCTTGCCAATGTGGCAGTACAAAAAGCAGAAAAGGCCTTGGCTCTGTGTAGGCCCTGCTCAGCAATAACAAAAACATCTTTGTATTATCAACAAAAATCCAAAACACAGCCCCATACCAGCCATTGTGAAGAAAATAACTCCACCCCAGCCAAACCAGCATGGTTGTTCAGGGTCTTAGCACTGAAATGGCAGGCAGTGTGTGCCTGCCAGGAATTGCAGAATATGCTGTTACAGGGAGCTTAGTTACAGCTTCTGACTTCACAGCCAGAGATGGGTGCATTAGGCTTTAACTCCGTGTGTGACATAGCCTGGAACAAGAAAAGCTTTCTCCCTACAGACCAGCCATGTAGTATCTCTGTGTAACAAAAGCAGTAGAAAAAGGCTCTCCTTCTCAGAGCAGCAGTGGTCCCAGTTTAACAGGTATCCACCACCTGCACAACTAAAGGAAGGGACATTTCAGATTCTTGGAGGACAAGGAGCAGAGGATGAGAGAAAAGTTTATGATAAAGTATTAAATTTATGAGAAATTTAAAGCTACCAAGAAATGAGATTTAAATAATTTAGAGGTGATTAGGGAGTCACAATCATGGATTATGGTGGGACAACAAATGGGTGTCCCTGGAAAAGTAATCTGTGACAATACTTGGACTTTACTGATCCCCTGGTTCTGGCTCTTCATCTCTTGGAGCATAGTCCTTCTAGTCTAACCAACCCATTTCCCTCTCTTCACAGCAAAGTTGCCCTATATCCTGGCTCAGATACAGCCTGCACAGGTAAAAGCATCCCATGGCAGACCAGGACCTCCTGGTCCCCCTGGGAAGGAAGGACTTCCAGGAAGAACTGGCCCTCCGGGAGAGCCTGGCCGACCTGGACAGACTGGGTCTGAGGGGCCACCTGGACCAGCTGGTCCCAAAGGTGAGTGAAACTTGGTTGTTGGGGCAGTCCAGTAAAAGGATGTGTCCATTCCACTTTGGCATCCACCTTTCCTTTTAGTAGCATATAAATAGTCCTCAAAATGCAGGTGTTGAAAGCGACCTCAGTCTGTTGAATCAGAGGTTTGAATCTGACCAGCAATTGCTGGTATGCTCCACCTCTGGCCAGAACTGGAGTGGGGCAAGTCTTCATTCCCACGTAATGTCCCCTTTCAGAGGACTGGCCACAATTAGGAACTATTTTTACCAAATATATTTGCTTCAGTGTGGATGAAAGACCTATAGTAATGTTTAGTTCTGTAGACCACGCTCATCAGGTCGTATTTTTTTCTTTACAGGAGAAAGAGGAGCAAAGGGTGAGAAGGGAGACACTGGTATTGGCCAGAGAGGGGAAATGGGTCCTCCAGGAATTCCAGGTGTGTTAATCAGAACACCCCACAAAACACACCACTTAGAACCACTACCAGGACACAGGTGTCTGCTGTATTAGAGAGACAATCAGGATGACATAAGTGCAATGTACACAGTTTCTGTAGGATGTGGCCCAAAGGGAAGGACTGTATCACTGACATCATATCTCGCCACCTTTATTTCCTCAGCCTGATGGGTATAATGAACCATCTCAGTTACAGCTAAGTTAGCTGTCCTTTGGGACAAATACAAAGTGAAGCTTTAATTATTAGAGGCACTATGAAGTAAGTGTTTTCTCTGTCCTTGGCAGAGTCTGCTTGTGACCAAGCTGAACCCAGAGTTTCAGGCAGCTTCAGATGTTACAAAAGGTCATACTGAACACCTGTGTCTTGGGGATACAGCTGCTTTGCGGGTACTGACAAAGCAGCAGCAAATATAGTTTGTCTGCAGTCTGAAATTAGGAACCATTGATCAGTTTTGCCTTCATTGCTTTTTTGGGAAAGGAGCTATGGGAAGCCCTCATAACCCCATGGTTTGCATTTGGCAGACTGGCCTTGCATTGCCTTCAAATAACTGTGCACACTATGCTCTGCAACAATGAGTTGTCTCCCCAAGCTGGCTCTTGCCTCCAGCTTTCCCATCCTCACCTCCTCTCTGTGAGGACTGTATGTCATTAGTTGTCTCATGCAGCTTCACAACTTCAATGTGGAGATAGAGGAAGAGCAGCCATAGCAGAGCCAAGCATCCTGAGGCTTCCATAGGGAATAGAAATCTTTATTTCCGAGGAGACGCTCTGGTTATATCCTTGAGATACATCCTGGCCAAATCCAAATCTGTAGAAGCTGCTGTCTGCATCCCAGTTTGGAAGTAAAGCCATTTCCTGTGACATTACACTGCTGAGTACTGCACCCTGGGGGTGTCACTCTGGTGTCACTCACCAAGGGCATTTTGTTTCTATTTCAGGCCTCCCAGGGGAGCCTGGTTATGCCAAAGATGGGATGCCAGGACCTCCCGGCCCTCAAGGTGAAGCCGGTGTGCCGGGTCTGGCAGGTCCCCAGGGACCCCCAGGAGCCAGTGGACAGTGTGACCCCTCTCAGTGCGCTTACTATGCAAGCCTGGCTGCCCGGCCCTCCAACGTCAAAGGGCCATAGCGTGCAGGGAGCACCCCCAGACTTGTTTTGAAAACTTGAATTCCTCACACCTGCCAAGAGCTCTCCAATGTTTTCAGCTGTGTTTCTTTTGCGGGAGGCCTTCTAAAGCCAACGAATGCTGCCGGTCGGTCAGATTATTTTTATGACTTATAATTATTATTATTATTATTATCTTTGATGTGGTATGTGAACTTTTTTGTTTTGTTTTGTTTTCTCTTACATCAGGGCATATTAAAATGTTAAAAATAAGTGGGTTTTTTTCCTCTTTTGAAGAGCATATAATAGTAATGCATTGTGTGATTGTTTATGCAAAACCATTCCAATGCCAAATTTTTCATCTGTTATCTGATTAATTCTTTCCAAAGCTTTATCCCTCACCCTTTCAACTGAAATCAAATCCTGCAGCCTGGGGCATTCACTGTGACACACAGGCACAGGATTGTTGGTGCTATTTGCCATCCACATGGAGAGGGAAGATAAAGCTATGCCAAAGCTGGAAAAGGGGCCTTCAGTATATCCAACTCCCAGTGGACAGACAATATGGAACAGCTAGTGTGTGCTTTCCAGAAGATCCCTGTTAAATTTAATAAATGAATCAATATTCTATAGGAGCTACTTTTTTATGGAGTCATGTGGGATCTCCTGAAGAGACGACACAGATGATCTAAACCTCCTTGCTACTCTCTGTACTCAGAGAGTTTGGTTCTAAGAAATGGAACTTATTTCCCTCTGTCAGGGAAATGCCTCTGCCAAAATCTTCAAGGTTATCCTCTGTCATGTCAAGGATACCAAATCCCCTGTGCACTGTCAGCACATGCACAGCTCCCCTACCATTGCTTCACCCAAATATCAGCCAGAGCAGCATAGAAAGTCCCCTGGTATTAAAAACTCAGGAAGCGAACTGTGACCCAATTCACTATTTTGGTTGATCCACTATGACAATAATTTGGCAAGTTGTGTTACTTAGAAGGCTGGTGCATAGTGCAGGCTGTTCTAGGTGGATTTTGATCTTTGATAAAGGATCAGAACAAAGAGATGTTCAGAAACACGGGGGAAATTGTGTTTGAGAGTGAAAGCAACAAGCCAGACAGTGGCCCTTTCTCCCTATCAGCTAATTGCCAAAATCAACCCGAGAATGAAAATACAAAGTAAAAAGGGGATGGAGTTTGAAAAGACCTTCACAATAGGTCATTTGTGAGCTTAACCCTCTGACCAAGCCATGCCCACCCACTAAGTGCAGATCTGAGAAGTGATCAGGCCTTGGGTATGTGCCAGCCAGCAAAGCAGCTGCATTCTCAAACCTCTTCTGCACAAAGCAGTTTGTAGTGAGAGATGGGAGTAATGGACCTGACACAGGCACTAAGTGCTGAATGTGTTTGGGAATCTCATCTGTTCTTTTGGAGACAGAAAAGAGGCACCCTGCCCTGCTAACACATTCACCATATGGCATGGTGCTTCCAAACTGGCCAACCCAAGCAGAAGCCACAGCTGTCGATAACCAGTCCAGAATCAGACCCTGAGGCTAAAGCCCAGAGATAAGCATTTGCCAGCATTGGAGTCTTTTTTTACCCACTAGCAGATAAAATTTGCCTCTGCTTTACTGAAAAATGAAATTAAATAACAAGTACAAATGTGAGGGTTAAACAAAGTCTTTACTGTGTAGCTCTCAATGGTGCTATTTTTGCTATTTCCTATGCAAATAAACTCTTTGATTTGATTTTACTGTGTTTCTTGCTATGGAAAGACCAATCAAAGTGAAAATATCATGAAGTGAAAAGCTTACCACTTTTAAGTAACTCTCAATGGTATATCTGTTATTGTACTGCATCTTGGGTCAGCTTGCTGGATTTTAGTATTAAGCAATTATGTTAGTCACATATTTAACTGAAACATTTTTTCTAGTCCAGGCTGAGATTTCATCCCTCCAGTGGTGAGGCAGAACAGGGTCTGTATTTGAGAGCACTTCCTAACGTGGGATGAGATATTTTTTGGGTAAATGTGATGGTAATGAACAGGTGTTACAGAGGTCAAACATGTTAACTGGACCATGCAAATATGACATTTAATTCCTGTCATGATGGTGACTCCTTCATCCCTACAGATTCCTTCTCATCATGTGTGTCATGATGTGCCATGCTATGCATGGCATCAATTTCAGTACATTCTAGTGCACCATGAGAAGGCAATATACATAATGATGTTCTGTTAAGCAAATTTCAGAGTCTTTAACTCCTGTGAGGTCATAGAATCACAGAATAATTTGGGTTGGAAGGGAACTCTAAGGGTTATCTCGTGCAATCCACAGTAGGTGAGATGGTGCAGTGGCATCCAGTTGAAGGAGATCAAAAGGGGTTTTTTGATAGCCCTTTTCATTTGAATGTCTGTGGGAGCCATTTCCAAGAGTCTGCATTCGGAACACACGGGACACACTTGCATCTTTAATAGCAATTGAAAAATCTTCATGAGTTAGGACTACATCTCTGAACATTTTCCACACATAAAAAGGGACACAGCCTAATTCCCTTTGCTCCAGCATATTCCCCAGCATACGGCTATCTGTTCAGTCTGTTCTTAGAGACACCCCAGACTGTCTCTGTGCCCTGAATTCACTGGGGGCCATTTCCCTGCTTTTTCTTAAACCTTTTTTCTCTCCAGCCAGTTAAATGACATTTACCAGGCAGAATCTGTCACTCTGTTAGTGAGCAGAGTACAAGACATGAGCTGCAGACCCAGATCAAGACCTGTGTTTGCACTCACCCAGATTTTGGTCATCAAAGGGAGGTTCCTATAGCTGCCACCTCTTGCAGAAGCAAGCCCTACAGGAATGTGCCTAAAAAGTCACCAATAACAGGTAAGAATGGAGGGTGTATCTGGAGGATTTTGAAAACTGCCACAGTTTTTGCCTCACTCTGTTTGTATGTATTTGCAGTCTTCGGAAACGTGGTCTGAGATTACTTTCCAAAGTAGGTCTGCCATCTGGGAAGCCAGTAAACCTACAAGTACAGCCCTGGGCAAGGTCAGAAGCTGCCCTCCAGAAAATGCAGGTGCCTCTGTGCCTGAGCAGGTGGCTGTGTGTGTATTGTCTGTCCAGCGCTGTGCAAGGTGAACACACAGGCAAGAGGTGGCAGGTAGGGCAGGGACAGTACTGGTGGCTCTCTCCTAACTGCCCTTGAATAAGGGAAAGTTGTGGCTTTGGAATCTGTGTGTTCCTGTCTCTACAACCAAGTGTTTGGTAAATCACCATACAGTCTGTTCACTGAGTCTGAGGTTTAAACCTGGGAATAGGCTTATTTTTTGTTGGATTTTGTGTTGGCCCTGTGGCAATGTTCTGTTAAAATTGCATTAGAGAGTCAGACAGTATATTATTCACATTTTTAAAAGGTACACATGAGATTTATGGCACCACTGTCAGTTGCTCTTTTTTCTCCTTTTTTATATAATGTGTAAATTACTGTAATTATAGCAAACAGACCATTATTTCATTCAATTTTTTGCTTGTCAAATAAAAAAATTACAAAGACAGAAGAAAGTGGGACCATTTGGAGAAAATATTTTTTTTGGTGCTAAATTATTTAACACTTGCTACTTGTTTTCTAAACAGTTTTGAATTAGCTGCTTCTTGGAAGCTGTATAAAATGCCTGTGGGTTTTTTTCTTTTTTTCCAGAGAGACAATAAAAATTCTGTGGCAGCTAAGCCCAAAGTCTGTGCTCTGACCACAGAAATGGTTGAGAGACAAACACAGATTTTACATTCTGGGCAGTTATTAAAAAACAAAAAAGTTTAAAAATTATATTTAAAAAAAACCCTAAAATAGAGTCTAGTGATGGTTCAGTCTTTTAATGTGGAAACTGTCCAAGCTTTTAAAAATTATATTTAAAAAAAACCCTAAAATAGAGTCTAGTGATGGTTCAGTCTTTTAATGTGGAAACTGGCCAAGCTTTGCCCTGTTAAAGATTGCATTTGACACCTTCTGTAACAGGACTTGGTGCCTAGGAATGGCTGGGTGTCACCATCCACACTGTGTGGGGCCAGAGACAGTGACAGGAACTGGCAGGTATGATGTAGGACCTAGGGAAGCCTTTCCAGAGCTTCAGTGGGCGACCCCGGAGAGATCACGTCAAATTATGTAAAATGTTTGTGTCTGGGTACATCAGTCCTGTGCTCAGTCTCTCCCAGTGAGATTCAGAGTCACAGAACATAGAACCATAGAATGTCCATAGTTGGAAGGGACCCACAGGGATCATCAAAGTCCAACTCCTTGACTTTAAGGAGTCAAGCCTGGTACCTGCACTTTGGTGGCTCCAATGAGAGCTGGAGAGCCTGGAGATCCATTCAGTTTATCCTAAAGTATTCAGCTGCAGCATTCAGAGCTATGTTGCCTACATTAACTACATCTCCGTGGAGGAAAGATCTGGTAGCTGTCTTTATCTTCCACCATCAGTAACTCACATTTCCCCTGAGCTGGTGTGGGGAATGTTGTCGCCAGCAGCCAGGCTGTTCAGGGGGAGAGGGACAAGGTTATGGCAGGAACTTATACTGTCCTTGGGCCATGAAAATTTTCTTAAAATGACTGCAATAACTCAACAGTTATCATACAGACTGAAAAAAATCTACTACCACCCTTTCAGCCTCTATGAGCTGGAGCCCAGTGCTGGTGAGGGTTAAGGTGGCCGCTCCATGGCATGGCAGGAAGAGCGGCACAGGGATGAAGCCAGTCTGGAGTTGAAGGCAGGCTCCTGGCCCAGTCTGCAGCCCTGTGCAGGGGTGACCATCCACCAGAGACCACCAAGAGTCCTCCTTGCTGCTGTTTCTGCAGAGCCAGAGCTGATGGAGGAAGAGTCTCTTTATCAATTGCCTACCACATACTAAATTTGGCACCTGAAGTCCTTGGGGACATAAGGGTCCATCAGGGTTTGGATTTTTCTTTCAACACCTTTATAAATTATGAAGATGAATCAAGAAAAAGCCTGCTTAATTTCCTTGATTTGGTTTAAACCTGGAAGTCACATACATAGTAGATATTTGTCTTCTGACTTGTGAAATGGGAATAACTGATTAGAAAAGCATGAAGATGTGATGAAGAGGAGACTAGTTTTGGTAGTTGCTTTACACAGCAGATTTTTGTTGTAAGGGTTAACATCTGAATACTTTTTCGGGCTTGGCTCCATAATATTGATGCTGGCAATGTTGTTGAAGTTTGTCTGAACTGAGAATGAGACCATCCTGCTGGGTTTCTAGGGGATTATGTGTTGAAAATGTAGGCTCTTTCTTGCTATTTTACAGTTTGTGACATGAACTTTATTTAGAAAGCACAAGGGGACAATTAGGAACATTAATCATACTCTGACATTCCTGAGGAGCCAGCTATAAGCATCAAGAAGAAGGATGTCCTACAAGATGGAGCAGAGAAGAACCTGCCACCTTTGTAAAGGAAAATACAGGGTCAAACTCCAGGCTTGAAAAAGTGCAGCAAGAGAACAGTGCCAAAACCCACAGAAACTACGTTTTGACCATAGCTTTGTCTTTTCATGACATGCTGTCTGAAAGACTCGGGTTTGGATTTGAAGAGAAAAGCATGTTCAACCAGAAGGCAGCACATAGAGCAATTTGGTTTATTTCACAGGACAGATGTATTTGACAATGTGTTCTTAGAGACACATTTTTCCCCTTAGCAATGTGGGGGATGGTTTTCACCCAAGACTGAAATTATTGTCAGTGCAATAACTTCTTCAGCACCTTCTTGATGGGAGTTGAGTCTTATTTTTACAGTTATTTGTGAGGTCTGTTGGAAAGCAACCTTCCCCTGCAAGTGAAAATCTCACTTTTCCTTGGCTGCTGCATTCAAGGCTGATGTACAGATATTTCTAAGTTATTGTACCCATTCTTGCTTATGAAAAATTATTAGACTCTCTCAAGTTCTGCTGAATCCTTTTCATGTAACATCCATCTCTGGAAGGTTTCAAGGCCAGATGGGATGGGGACCTGAACAACCCGGTCTAGTGGGTGGCATCCCTGCCCATGGCAAAGGGGTTGGAACTAGATAATATTTAAGGTCCCTTGCAACCCAAAGAATTCTGTGATTCTATCCCAGGAGCCTGTAGTGCCTAAGCACCCTCACAGGCAAGTGATACAGTTTTCTCTTATAGATGCTGAAAATTTATCTGGAGGAAATCCCAGGCTTGATTTTGATATAGTTATGATATTTGCACTCTGAATCCAAGTCAAGGGTGACAGCTGGTATATGCCAGGCCTGAAAAGCTGTATTTCAGGGTAAAACCCAATTAAAAATCACTAGCATCTAGAATGTAAGCTCTGAGCGTTAAACGAGAATCCCCAAATCCTCTAGCCAGCATTGACCGCTACTACCACTCACCCCAGTCTGTGCAGCCACACGCTCCGCTGGTGCTGGAACACAGGTTCCAGCAAATTCAGGACCATCCTGGCCTGAGATGATCAGAACTGAACAGATAGGGAAAGCAAAGCTGATGTGCAAGACCTGACCTTCACAAGGCCTGACCTAGTAGACCAGCTTAGACTCTACCTCTAACATACTGTCTTCTACCTCTAATGGCCTGTGGGGTGCTGCGGTGACCTCTCTTCTTGAGAAGCATTTGAAATGGCTCTCTACATCACTCACTGTGCTGAGTAGCTTGGGATAAACCTGGCATTTTACACATCTCCTACAAAACCTTTGACATCAAGGAATAAAAATTTGCTTTTAAATATGCCAGAGCAAGTGCAACACAAGAAAAATGGTACCTCTGTGGTGTAGGGGTTCATGCACTTAGCAGGAGGGAAGAGGACTTCCAGATTTCAAAACTGGTCCTTTATTGTGTTTGCTGAATGTTAAAGACACAAATTAACTTGAGGACAAGGTATGTTCATGGTTCCCAGTTCCCAGGCCACCAGCTATGGCTCTGTCTTCTTTTTGTCCCATTTACCATGTTCTTGTCCCATTTACAATGCGCCTTATCTACTCTGCCTTGCTGCTTCCATTGTGATCCCAGTCAATGTGAATTCTTCAGGCAAAGGCACCCTTGATGCTCCAAGAAGGAGAGCTACTCACAAGCAGCGTTTTTTAACACATCTGCTGAAAAGCAGAGGCAGATCTTTCCCTTTCTGACCACTGCTCACTGGTTGCAGCTGTGAGAGGCCATGTTACAGCCCAGGAGCTGGGTTTGTGTACTCTGCAGAACAGGAGGGGAAATACCTGATCATATGAGAACACCAAATATTTACTCAGTGGGATGTATCTCAGCAACTCAGACACTCTGCATGTCTGGTGTGTTGGTAACGTGCCCAGCAGAGCAGAAAGCTGACAGAGAACCTTGATCCACCAAAAACCTCAGAGGCTGCCTGTGGAGCATGCAAGTAAGTGTGACTGACAGTTTCCATTCAACCAGCCACTGTTCCGGTGGGATATGGATGCAGTCACCTCTCCCAGATGTGCCTGTCCATGTCCTAATCCACTCTGGAGGTACCTTACAGAGTATGATCCAAAATATGAAGGGAAGAAGAAACTCAAGATCTCTGGCCAGAGAGCTGCTGTCAGTTCCCATACAGGTCTTTGGCTTGGACCAGATGCAGGTGCTGGAGATGAGCCTGGAATGAGAGAGCTGCTGGATGGAGGTACTGGATGGAGCTGCTTCCCCAGGAGATTGGCTGTCTGAGGAACCTCACCTGCCTCTATGTGGACTCCAACAACTTGAAGAAAATCCCAGCTGAAATTAGCACTTTGAGTCACTTGGAGAGGCTCACTGAGCAACAACAGCCTGAGCTCACTGCCCACTGAGATGGGGTCACTCCAAAGGCTGCACAGCCTCCACCTTGCCAACAACAGCCTCACCGAGCTGCCTGCACCCCTCTGCCAGCTGAGGAGCCTCACCTTTCTGGATGTAAGTGACAACAAAATAGATACCATCCCCTCCAGCATTCAGCATCTGGAGAAACTGGAGACGTTGCTATTACTCTTTAACTCACTGGAGAGCCTTCCTGAGGATGTCTGTCTTCTAAGGAATATGCACACACTTTGGTTGGGAAACAACCATCTACAGTCCCTTCCAGCAGCCTTTGCGGAGGTGGTGAACTGGACTGGGGATACAACTACTGTTCATGCAACTTTGAGGGGAATCCACTGGAGAGTCCTCCCCCTGAAGTCTGCAGCAGAGACCCTGAAGGGATCAGACTATTTTTTGTCACTTCGTAGGATTTGGAGAGACTAAACCACTGGTGTCAGTCCTCTTGAAGTGACTGTGATGGATTTATCTGGAGCAAATCATCTGCACAAGCAAAATGTGTTTCAGATAGAAAGGCCTGGTGAAATCACTCTGTGGAGCTCAAAAGCTTCCTCTCTGCTATAAGGTGATTTATCTGGCCGTCTTCCTTTTTTTTTTAAACGAGTCTTGAATGGTGTTGTATACCTTTCAAAAACTCATCCAGGGACAACTGTGATCTTTTTTCTTATTTATAGTTGCATAGATTTATCTCAGGAAATGTTGCAGACAAACATCCAGTCTGAGAAAATGAGCAAGTCTGAAAGGATAGAGTCAGGTAAACAACTGCTATGTAAATAGCAATAATCTGTACTTTGTTTGCACACTGGGCTGGGGCTTGAGTCTGGACTTGAAGTAAGGGCAGGCTGAGATTTCTGGAAGTGTTTAAGGTCATACTAACTTGTGGATTTGGCTTTGCTTCAGGTAGCCCAGAATCTCATCATTTTCCCTGATATTTTTCATCAAACACACAGGTTGAATCCGCTCAGGCTTCTGTGTGGCTCTGGATAAAAAACAACCTGTATCCAGGTCCCACAAGGTATTGTGCAAACAATGTCTCCATTCCTTTGGCAGGACATAGTGTATTTCTCTGGAAGAGCAGCATCAGCTGGCTCTGCAGAGTACACCGTCAGGGCTGTCACACTCTCTGGAGGCAGCATGGACCTGGACTTGATGTGCCAGCCCATCCAGAGCAGACCTCAGAGATACAGCTCCTTGGAGCTTGGTGATGCACAGGGGTAGCCCTAGAGCAAGCAGCACTAGCAGAAGAAGTTTCCACTTTTACTGAGTCTGGGAAAGTGTTCAGAGCTATTAAGATATAGTATGCAAACTTCCTGCAAGGGAACATTCTGAGGACCCCTGTCATATTCATAAAAGGCTTCATCAGTGTTACATTATGGAAATTTGCTGAGACTCCTTTCTGTTTCATTTTGCTCTCTCTTCCCCCTATCATCAACATTTTCCTCCCACCTCTCCTTAACTTTTGCTCTTCGTGGGTGTTTTCTCTGTGGCTACTCCCTCTGACATTTGTGTTTCATTATATTCTCATCAAAAGCCACTCATTCTCTTATAAATCCTTTTCTTTTCCCTCTGCATCCTTTGTTTCCTAGTTTTCCTTCGGCCAACACACAGAAAGATGCAGTTTTGTGTCTTTCCTGGGCAGAAGGGCTGAGTCAGGCCTGGTGGGAGCTGAGCATGTTCTTACAGCATTCACAGAAAAAAAAGGAGAATGGGCTTGAGATACTGATACACGGGCCATTAATTCTCTTGTTCCGTCATTTTCTTCTCCTTATAGTAAAGATCAGCACAAGGAGATCTGAATCAATGCTGAAATTTTTCTGGATGACAGGAGCACAACTCCAAATATGCTTAACATTAACTGATTTTTACATTGCTCTGCCCCTGACCTCTGTGAATTTTTCAAACCAGCTGTGACGTTTTGGTGTCATGGTAACCAGATTCATTATATCAGTGGGCTATCACACAGAGATAAATGAGTGCATGGCAGTAACGGGCACACAATTACATCACACCAGTTCGTTCAGATTTCCTGCAGCTGATTATTTCTAAGATGTGTGACATAGGAAAGAAAGGAGTAGAGGGACCACGGTGCCTTGCTCTGTTGGCTCTTTCTGTGGAAGCATGGAGAACTGGAGAGGAAAGAGCAGGAAAGAGAAGGACAATGAACTGCAAGTCTTTTGCAATTCAGGGTTTTTTCAGAGGAGATTTGGGACTGTGTGTGAAGTAGCTCCTGAAGCTGATGCCAGCTCTGGCAAAGGCGGTATCAAGGTGACAACATTAAAGATGTTGAACGACTGTGGTCTTGTTCCTCATCCTGTCGTTGATGCGTTCTTCAGACTCAAAGAGGTCTTATTTCCCCACTTTTTCTGCTATTTCCCCATTTCTGTTACCCCATTCAATATGTGCAGTCATCCTGCCTTTCTAAAGCTTGGCTGGTATAGGACATGAGGTTCAAGGCAGTATGAGCAGTGGGGCCCAAGTAAAGACAAGTCTATCACCCTGCTTTTGGACATGTGTGAGAATTAAATTCTAGTAACTGTGGTCTTTTTAGAGGATTGTGCCTAACACACAAAATCCTTCCAGGGCATCATCTTAACACAGGTGCCAAGAGGGACATTTTCTCATGTCCCATGTCAAACCCTTCAGATTCAATGTTGTTGTTTTTCTTCTACATTGCACAGGGTTTGAGCTTAAGGTTCCATTTCCAATTTTCAGTACGTTTCACTTCTGCACCTTGGCTGGTGATTCCTGAAAAGCAAGCTGACTTCACCTTCTTTGGGGACTACATCTCAAAGCTTTCACTTTTGGTTTTAGTCAATCAGGTTTCACGTTTCATTTAACTAATCCTCTCTCCAAACCCCACAAACATAATTTGTGAAGCCTGATTGTGTCTGTTAATAATATACCTGTCATAGCTAGGAGTGAATGGAGCTAAAAGGGGGGTTAAAGAATGCAAAAAAAATGGAGTCTTTAAAAAGCAGTGCCAATATCTCCATTATAATTCTCTAGTCTGTTGGGAACAAGAGAAATTCTGTGAAACTAATGCAAGTGAGGGCACTTTGACCATACCATCAAGCTGCTTGAGCAGACTGAATATTGTACTCAGATTATGTCCTGACACTTTGCTCTCTGTTGCCCCTTCCTTTCAATTTGTCCTGATTGCTTCCAAAATCCCACTTCCCAAAGTGGAAAACCCAATAATTCATATACTCTGCAGTATTCTGGCATCTGTGTTAATGGCATAGTTACGCAGAGCAGTAAGTAGATCTGGTGTTGTCATTAAGATGTCATTAAAATCTAATCTCAAACTGCTTATCCTGTATTTGTTGTACTTTCTATATTGTTGCTAAGCATCCTTCTTTGCCTGTGCTCATTAAAACTTCAAGTGTTAATATCAGAGAACGGCAAACTTCTCAGATATAGGCCCCTGGTGAAGAGAGATGGATATAATCCATACTCAGGGGTGAGGGGGAGAAGGGAGAGGGGGGAGTTGTTAAACCTGTCATTCAGTATTGATGGGAGTTGTGCTTGCATTTCCCTTTACCCTGTCTTGCCCTGCTAACAGCCTGGCCTAGGAGAGCACCATTCCCTGGAACCACACAGGACTTCCATCTGAAAACTTTGAACTCTTGCAGCAAAGCAGTAATGAAACGTAAAAGCAGTGAGTGGAAATAGCTCCAAATAGAAATTCAGGGAAATACTATATATAAGGGCAGAGGGCTTTATAATTTAACATACAAATACATAACACTTCACAGGCTGGTAGCTCAAGCTGGACAAGTCCTGACTACAGATAAGCTGCATATTTTTAATGCTGGAGAGTTCACCTGAGGATATGGCAGAGTCTCCACTCCTTGAAATCTGTAAACCCCACAGTCTCATTCACCTGAAGGTATGACTGTATAACACTTGCCTTGTTTTATGCAAAGTCAAACTTGAAAAGGCTCCTTCTGTCTTTCAAGTATATGTTTACAATCTATGGCTACCATAAATCTAAAATATTAGATCCCAGCACTTAGTTACTTCTCCCTCAATTTGCCTTTATGTGAAATTCAGCTTTTTAGTTTTTAATGCCTATGATTGGTACTTAAAAAGTTGAAGGTTCTCAAGTTTCATGATCAGGGCTCCTGTGGTCAGTGATGGAGTCTCTGAGTTGGCAAAACAAAAATGAAAAAGCAGTTGCTGTTCTACCCATGCCCGTTGGAGTTGGCAGCAGGTTTCCAAGCTAACAAATGAAAGGCTGGTCCTAAATTCACCTTGAGTGGACTTTAGCATCAACCAGTTTTCCAAGACCTTGAAAAGTCTTGAGGTTGATCAATCAGACATATTGCATATTAGCAGACTTCAAAGGAAATGTGACTTTGCAGACTGGAAGAAAACAAAGGACAATGCATGTACTACATAAATTACAAACATATTTGGTATCTGAGAGTGGTAGCTTGTGAATGTGCTGTTGTTGGGGAAAAGGCCATCCCCATCAAGAGAGGCCACTGTCCCTGCTGGCTGGAGGGACCCCAACACCACATGCCTTTCTGTCTTCCTCTGGGCTCTGCAGCCTCATCTCAGAACCTGAGAGTCCAACTTCAGTAATGACAATTTTTGGGTGATGCAACACTGAGTCAGTGCAAGACATGAATCTGACATGAATCCAGAGGATCAACAAGTTTAATAATCATTTAATCAAATGATAAGTCACTGCCTGAGGAACCACATTCAGTGGAAGAAGTTTCCCTACACTTGGGCAATGGTACCACAGGAGAAACAAAGTAATCTATCATGGACAGCTGCCATATCATTCAGCACATTAAATTGCAATGAAAGCCTAAGTAGCATATCTAATGAAGATCACTCTAAGCCATACAAAGAATGGGTTTTGGCTCCCCAGAGTGTTCTGCCCACAAACCAAGACACAATGGCGCTTAAATAAATGTTATGTCCAAGCCATGGATTTCTCGTGTTCATTAAAAATCTCAGCAGTCACCAAGAAGCTTTTTATTTTTCTGCCACCCTATGGAAACTATGAAATGTGTTGCCATTCTCACTTCCATGCAAACAACTTTCTTTGAACAGTTCAGGCAGCAAGAGGAGGAGAGACTGGTACCACAAGCAAAGCACAGATGGAATAACCCACATTGAGACTTTGTACTGAAACTCAGTGGGTTTTGTCAGACTTGAGACAGAGCCAGTCTGGAGCTCACTACTGCTGAGATTCCCAGATATCCCATTTCCAGTCGTTTGGTGTGTGAAATTTATGAGGACTTGCTTTCAGCAGGATGCACTGACTCCTGCATCAAAGGTATTGATCCAGCTAAGGTCAGGCCATTAGCAAAGTTGTGTCTAAAAAGAAATCTTCCAAGTGCTTTGCAAGTCTCACTGTTGAAAAATTCAAACTGAAACTTCTAATTGTAAAGAAAGCTGCTTTTTGTTTGTTTTGTTTCCTATTCCCTAGAGACTTAGAAAATGGATTATTGTACTCCTGTTTGCAACAAGCCTTTTAAATACATGAAGCTTGTTGAAGAGCTTCTTGTGAGACTTACTAAAGTTAAATAAACACTGAGCCTGCAAGTCTTTCTGCTCTGGCCATGTTTTTTACATCTCAGGTAGTCCTCTTCTCCTCTGAACTATTGCTGCACACCTTTTTACTGAGCTGATACATTCAAAATGGAATATGACATGGTATCTGAAGTCTTTCTAGTGACAAAGGAAGGACTGTTGCACATCTTTAATGTTATAACCCTGTTTTTTCACTCCTGCATGGTGGCAGTTTCTTTTTTTAACAAGAATTCACCTTGTTATCCACACTTTGCTACAGAGCTGCTATTGGCAAGTTTTGGTATTTGTGTATTGTATAAGTTGAAGTTTGTGGCCTTGCACTTGTCCCTGCTGAATTTCAGCTTCCCCTTTCCCACCCCAGACATCTTATACAATTCTTCCAAATCATTCTGAATTCAAACCCTGTCCTCCTGTGCTTACGATGTCTCTGAGGTTTATGTCATCTGAAAATTTAATAACCATACTTTCTTTTCTATCATCTAATTCATTAATGAAAGCATATGCCAGGATTGTATCCAGAAGGGACCTGGCTGAACTCCATTTCTGCATCCTTCCACTCTGACAAAGCACCATTGATAACCTTTCTGATATGTTATCAAGCCAGCTTTGCACCCAATCGATCACAGTCTCATCTAGACCAGGCTGCTGGGGCTCACTTATGAGAATGTCACGTGCAACCCTTTTGAAAACCTTAGTAAGGGGGTAAGATTTGTGACAGCTACTTCTCCTTTATTCTTAAGGCCTGTTACATTGCTAAAAGTGGAGATTAGATCAGTTCAACACAATTTATTCTTGACAAATCCACACGGGCTACTTGTCCTTGCTGCTACATGAAGCAGCTGTTTCACGTTTCAAGCTGTGACTTACTTGTTATCTTCCAAGGGCTTATGAAATGTGCCTTTGTTCCAGAATCTGTGCAAGTCTCAAAGGCAGGTGAGGATCATTCCCATCCCTCTCTCCCAACAAGAAACTATTATTAATGCAACAGCCACTTGCTGTTTCAACCTCAGGAGAGAAATTCAGGGCTGGTAAGGGACCAAGACTGCAGCAGAGCTCAGTAGAGCGCAAGCACATCCAGGCTGGAAGGATTTGGCAGGGTCTGTTCCATGTCATGGCCAGTCCTGATATGCTCTGGGTGGCCCCATAGTGGGAGTGGCGGGCTACAGCTCCTCTTGCAGTTAGGGAAATGCAGCTCAGAAACATGTGGGGTAACACTTATTTCCATTTGCCTACTTGGCTACTGTGCAGAGGACTTCAGCCTGGTCATGGCTCGGGGAAAGGCAGTCACTGGGAGGGGGAAAAAACACAAGTCTTGAGATACCTAACCCATTTTGGTCTTGTCCTATCAGCTGGGAGCTCTCCTTGACTTTTTTCCTGTGTCCTACTTTCAAATGGGTGTGCTTAATCCTATTTCTCAGACTCAGAATGGGCCTGAGCAGCATGAAATTTCTCAGAAGGCAGCAGGAAACTGAGAGTTTTGATCCTGAAGTAACTGGCTTCAGTAGCTCACAGCATGTGTCTGTGTGTGTTCCCTGGGCAGCTGTGTCAACTGGAGGATATCTGCACCCTTCCACTTGTAAAAGGGCTCAGATCAGCTCAGACATCTTCTTTTGATCTAGATGAAAGGAGGATTCCTTTTTGTTCTCAACACTAGTGCTGCCTGCTAGGAGGATGTCCCTTTGCATTGGGTCTGTATGTTCACAGAAAGAATACAGGGAAAAAAAAGTCAGCTCACATGGTCTAAATATCTGCCAGACTGATTGCTCCTGCATCATTTTCACACATAAAATACTGTTGCACTTCAGCTATTTCTAAACATCCACACAGTGATAACAGCAGGGTTCTGTGTCTGGTTGCTATTGGCAAACTTTCCTTTTCAGGTCTAAAGTAGGTCTTACCCAGACTGAATAACTGATTTGTTCCTAGAGCACTAATGAACCTAAATTATCCTTTTTTTTTTTTTTTTTTCCCAGCTGTGTGATTCCAGCACTTTGACTGTGCTCTTGATCCACTCTTCCATTTGGTGGTGTCCAGGTTTGCACAACTGTGAAGGGAATATGGGACTGAGAGGCAGAGCTTCTCTGTAGACTCTTTCTGAGCTGACAACTCTCAAAAAATCTGCCGACTCTTCCAAGGACGTAGACTAGATGATCCTGCTTGTTCTTTCCAGTTCTGTGTTCCGAGTTATCTCTTTGTTTATTAGATGATGTTGTTTGTTGGGAACATGATAAACTGATGCTTTGTATATCAAGACTTTTTCTGTTTGAAATGTTGTTTTTCTTTGGCTTTTCGTTCTGTTCTTTGTATTGTACAGGCTGACCAGTTCTGCACAGTTCTGACACATTCTGCACAGTCATATACACTGGGACTTTTTGTTGTTGTTTCCTAGAAAACTTTTGACTGAGTGAAACTAGAAAATAAGTTATACGATTCCATGTATATGTGTGTGTAAGGATTCTGCATCCTTATTCTGCAGAGCCATTAGGCAGATGCCCAGTACAGATCCCGGTTCTTTGTCCTGTTCTAATATTCAAAGCACTTTATAGACTCTTCTGGATGTCACTGTGCTCATGCCAGACCTTCAGAGAGAAAGGATAATAATGGTCTGACATTATACAGGAAAACAAACATTTGCTTTATTTGACCTAGGTAGATTGTCACTGGAAATGTCTTGCATTTCAGACTGCTAGAAAGAGCATGAGCCAAAATGATTTTTCTGTCTAGAGAACAGCACATAGGATATTCTGCAATTAATTTTCAAAATCAAATGTGCTTTTCAGTTTAAAAATCTTCCCTTGCCCCCTCCCAAATAAATTTAAATAAGAACAGTGCTTTATTTCAGAATTATAAGATGTTTGTCTGTAATTTTATTATTGCGAACAGTAGCAGCAAACCTGCATTTTTTTTCTATGAATGTGGTTTTTTTTCTGTGGGCAGGTATGGTATGGCAAAATATAGAGGTTGTTGTTGAAGAAAAAGATGCAGATTTTTTTATCTAGTTCCTTGAATAAAAAGAGTGTGGCTACAGGCATAAATTTAAGTAGTTGTTTTCAGAGCTGGAGCTGTTGAGCTGCAGCATCGTTCAGGAATCTGCAAAGACTGATTCCCTCCTATCTCCAGGACAGATTGTTAGTCTGTGACACTGTTTGCAAAATTTCCTTTGGCAAATGGCCTCAAACCATTCCCACTGAGGACCCTCCATGTGACAGCAGTGCTGCACATTGCCAGCCTTGTTGGTGCTCCTTGGAGAAGGTGTATTTGCCTACACATTTTTCTGAAAATTAGACTCCCCTACCCCCAAAATTCCCAACAGAGAAAAAAAGCTGTGTTGTATTACAAAAGGAACTCTGGCAATAATAATTTTAAACCCAAGAAAGCTCTGAGTGGGAAGGAACAAGTTCAAATTCGTTTGTAAACACAGCTCTGTACTGGCAATCCCGTCCTTTATATGAGATTTGTTGTCTCTCCAGTATTTTTTCTGTAGTTTCTGGGATCACAGCTTACTGCACATGGTACCCTCTGGAGGGGTTTCTTTTCATCCCATATTGGTCCTGACTGCCTGTCTCTGGAAGAAGAACCATGTTGATTCAGATTAAGGGTTATCTTGGACCATCTCTGCAGCATTTGCCCTCTAATTAGGGCTGCACAAAGTAACCTTAGGAGGAATAAGATCAAGGAAAAACATTAAACACTAACTCTGTAAAGCTCTGCCAGTTCCTGAGTATTTATAGTTCAGGAGACACCCTAACCTGACAGAGCTTCTCTGCTTAACAGATAATCCTGGGATCTCTCTTTCAAGTTCTAGTCCAGTCTGTTTCGAGCCCACACAAACTTCCTGCATCCACACAATCTTTGGCAAGGAATTTCCTAGGTCTGAAGTCAATTTCATAAAGAGTGAGCTCCATTTGAGGTCTCCACTGACTTCACTTCATGGTACCCTGAACAGTCAGTTCCCATCCACCCTCTTTCTGTTGCTTGTGAGATATTAAGGGGGCTTAAAAAAAAGGAGGGAGAGGGACTTTTTGTCTGGGTAGATAGGAAAAGGGGCAATGGCAGAGGAAGGAGGGCATGTTTAGATGAGATGTTAGGAAGAAATTCTTTACTCAGAGGGTGTTGAGGCCCCTGGCACAAGTTGCCCAGAGACGTTGTGAATAGCCCATTCCTGGAAGTGTTTAAAGCCAGGCTGGATGGGCCCTGAGCAATCTGATCTAGTGAATGACATGTCTGCCCATGGCAGGAATGTTAGAACAGGATTATCTTTAATGTCCCTTTCAACCCAAACCTTTCCGTGATTCTTCGATTTTACATGGGCACCTTCTACCTCCTGCCCAGGCTGCAGCTCCCTCCTGGCCAGGTTTCTTCTCTGCCCATTCCATGTCATCTTGAAAACTTTCTCTTCCAGGCATGTTTAGTTATTCTAAGGAAGGTAAAAGCTTCTCCCTTCTTAGTGCTTTTACCCGGCCAGGTTGTTGCATCCACAGCAAAAGGAAATCAGCTGGGCTTCCTTCTTACCCCTCACCAGAACCTTTGAAAGGAAAACACATAAACAACATGTGAGTTTTTCTCTCAGTGAGAAATTCTGAATCCATTCACTTTTTTACAGCCCCCTCCACTCCAGCAGATTTCCTTGCTCTAAAAATAGAATTTGCTTTTCAATTAAAATCAACTAATTTTTGAGCTAATATGTTAATTAAAACTAAACATGTTTGAGACTGAATTACAAGTCTCTGTGGGATAAAGGGCACCCCAGTACTAAAAAGGAAAGATGCAAAGTCATTTGAGTATGAAAGTGCAAGTTTGCTCTATAGTGAAGTCTGCTTTTGTTCCACTTGCTTCTGTACAACTGCAGCAATTTACTGCACTTGACCTTTACCGTGAGATTTAGAAAGGAAATGTTTGATATTCTACTCTGTTTTCAAGAAACCTATGAGGCAGATAAGTAATACTGCTGCCTTTTACAGATTGTTCCCTGAATAATTTCTTTGATACACAGTCAGAATTCAGAGACCTTGATTTCTTGCTCAAGGAACTCTTAGGAAGTAAGAAACTGGCACTGAACGCACTGAATGTTGACATCAGAAGTCCATACACTCCTGTTTTCAATGGGGGGAAATCTGCCTAGCATTCTGACTTTGTTTCCTCTGTAGTTTGTATGACTTGGGAATCAGCTATAATTTTCACATGAAATTACGTCTACAGGAATCCCATCAAAAACCCACACAGAATCTTCTGCACAGAAGTGGATCTTTTCTGCCCTGATCACTGGTGAGCTGTACTGGCTATATATGAAGTGGATGGATCATGGATGAGAAGGGCATTGATTTAATTCTTTCCATGTTCATTTTACTCTCGAATTTCAATATACATCTCTAGATACCTGCACAGAGCATTCCAGCAGTATTTCTGCCTTTTTAAAAGACAGGGTTGGAATGGTATTTCCAATTCCCATTAAAGCTTTATGTCCTGAGCTTTGCATCACTATATTAGAGCACTATAAAATATCTACCCAATATCTATCCATAAACAATTGGATGAAGCTCCTGTACTGGGAGTTGCTCTAAGAGAGTGCTGCAAAGCTGCACATACAGTGTTTTAGGCCATGATTCAGAACTAGGGGATGATGATGAACACTGAGGGAAAAGGACTGATTTTTAGGAAGGAGCCTTTTGAGGGTAGCATCCAGGTCTTTAAGAAGCTGAGTTCCATTCATGCAGTGAAGTACATAATTCCAGACTCCAGTCTGTGGTACGTAATTCCAGAATCCAGTCTGTGGTACTGGCCACTTTGTATGGTCAAGACTGATCTTTCTCACAGAATAACATCTCATTATTAATGAAGAACACAGGCTTTCTCTTTAACCCTCCTACTCACTTCTTTTTGAGTGATATTTACTGAATAAATCACAAGCACATTTTTTTCATTATTATTTTGTGTCTGCTTTCATTCCTTGCCTACTTTCCCACTAAGTGAGTCCATGAGGCAAGGTGCAACCAACAGTAACCCAGGCAGTGGAGTTTCAGATTGGATTTTGTTGCACCTATTGAAGGATGCTTTTGTACACAAATAGCTTTTCCAAAATGGTCTCCAAAATGAAAATGAGATTTCACAACAGCAGGTATTCTTGTACCTCTGTATTACTGGTTTGTTTTTTTTTTTCCTAATGCAAAAGAATTTTTTGCAGTGTTCAGTACACATTATATTATGGATTCATAAACTCCCCACAGATAACAATGCTAGAGATAGCAGCAGGGATCAAGAGCTGCAGCATATTTGTGTGGAAAAATTCTATAAATGAACAAGTGCCATGAAAATGCAAGGCATGATTACATTGCAGCCTCCTCAGCTTTCAGATCTGTCAAAGGTCTCAGTAAATGTAATTACATCAGTCACATGCTTTCTCCATGCCATGTTAACAGAAGAGAAGGAAGACATAGAGTGGCTGACAAACTCCTTGATCCAGATTTAATTCTGTCATTCACATGTGGAAAATAAATTGCAAACAGAAGTATTTTTTGCTGTCTTTATGGTGAATTATCACAACAGTATGTATCCTGGGCCATTATGTATCTGCTTCAATAATGGAACAGAAAAACACACCCTTGCCTCCAGAAATTAAAATCAACTTAGTACAAGACTATGGTCAATGAGCATTCATGTTCACACTTGTCTGCCTGGGCTGATGCCAAGGGCTTTGAGAAAACAGCCAGTGCAGAGAAGATACCAGATTGCAGGGATTTCTGTTAAGTCTCTGCTTACTGGACCAAGGCTTGAAAAGTCATCAGGTAACATGGTGAAGAACAAGTCCAGCACAGTAAGGGTCACAGGATGCTTGTCTTTACTAAGGGAGAGGAGTGATGTGCTGAATTAGGTACAGAGGAAGACAAGGCAATGACATTACAGAGGCTGCTTGATTTAGCTGCTGTTCACTCGCCCATCAAAGGAGTCTCAGGGTAGACGAGATCCTGTATGCTGGCCCACAGCAGCATCTCATTTTATATAGATTTTTCTGGCTGCTGACTGTTTTTATCAACATCTCTAGAACAACAACAAAAAAGAGCCAAGTCAGTAAGATCGTGTGCAAGTTATTGAAGAAGCTTAAATCCTTTGGGTTAGCAGCAGTAGTTTCTATCCATTTTTTATATAATGACTGTGGAAGTTGTCTGTGAGCACCAGAAAGTGTTTTCAGAAAAGATTGCTTTTATCTGGTCAACAGTCTTCTATTTATAGTTGGTAAATATTTCATGGTTCAGGTTTATGAGCACACTAGACTTTGGTGTCATGGCTTCAGCTTAAGCCACTTACAGCCATGCAGAAGATTGCACATGAGGCCTTTTGCTGGGGGGTGCAATAGAGGATGCAGCACTTACATTCATTTCAGGTATTTAGAGCTGCTAGCCACGAAGCCCAATAATGAAGAGAAAAATGTGTAATGCCTCAGAAAGTTAAGCTTAATACTCTGCTTTGTCAATAAATAACAAAAACAACAAAAAAATAGAAGTAAGGCACCCAAAAGCTGTGAGTGTCTTTGCTTAAATACATTCAAATATAATGCTGAGGAAAAGGATCCCAAGCAGAAAGTCAACAGTCTACATCTCAAACTATGGGTCCTTGCTTACTCTAATCACTGATAAAGATGCAGCTATCTTTGGGATCTGTCCCATGGGATGCCTTACCCAGAGTACCAAAATACTGTTGGACAGATCTGGAGAACAATGACATTACAACGGTGTGTTCTTCCTTGGATGCAAAGCAATACTGAACTTCTGTGCCAGTCAGACCCCTAGGGGAAAAGAATAAAAAAAAAAGTGGCGTAAAACTTAAGCAATGTGGAAGGGATCTTTTTCAAAGCTGAGACAAGAATAGGGATATGAGTTTTCAGTGTTTCCCACTCAGAATTGCAGGGCTTTGCATGCTATCCTTAGTAGTGCAGGGAATACCTTTTCCCAAAGAGATTAAGCTGCACCAGCATCTGTCATTCAGATCAGTCCATTATTTATGACATGGGAGCTGTCAGGTTAGATCTTAGACATGTTCCCTGCAGGCTTAAGCCTTGTACCCCAGGCAAGCACACACAGAGAGTGTCACTGACATCCCACGGGAGTCGGGATTCACCTGAGATGGATTATAAGATTCTTTCAGAGTCGAGAATAAGGGATAATAAGGAGAATCATGATGGCAATCTTTGGAATGTGTATCTTACACATGCCTTGCACTCTATTTAATATGTCCACCTCTTTGGGAAACTTTCTTTGGGCTATTAATTAGTGTTGAAATAATCCCACCTACAAAGCTATATTAACATTTTTAGGGGTGGATATATAAAGCTTGTGGGAGTTTGCCAAGGGTAAGACAAAGTGCACCATAACTGTTAGTGTCTCTTGTTGCTGGAGTCAATTTAAAAAACAAGGAGACAGGAATTTTTACCCTACTTCATTATCTCAGAGTCACACATGCACTTTGCCACACAGTGTTTACATTCATCGGGATTCATCTTTCATTCCCTGCAGGGAGGTTGCTGTTGGCCTGGGATACTTAGGAAGGAAGTGATGTCAGTCTACACTGAGATGGTGCTCACACGTACAACCCATGGGCGTCACTGGTGAGGTCCCTGGGAGTCCCCCTGGACTTGGCCTCATGCATCTTTCCCACCTCCAATGCCTCCCTCTATTATCAGGGTCTTTTCTCCAGTCAGGGTCTTCACCTTCTTCTTTCCTGGCCCCCAATTTCTTCTCAAAACCACTCATTTTTTCAGGTATAAGTCTTCTCTTCTTTCCAGACTGGGAACCCTCAGTTTTGTAGTTCTGTACCTGGACCTGAATGGTCCAGGTACAGAACTACAGAAAGTGACCAGCCTCCTATCTGGTGGTCCTTTTTCATATCCCTCTACTGATAGGAGATTCAGAATGTGCCATTTCTGTTTAGATCTGAACTTAAAAAATTTTACAGCCAGGCTCTACTGTTGCAACAAACAGGTTTCTGCTTGAGAGTTCAGTTCGATTTCAGACACATGGAATGGTTTGGATTGGAAGTGACTGGAATCACTAGATGAGGAGTGTTGTCACTTAGGATGTTTAAGCAGTCTTAAACTGTTGTCCCCAGAAAGTATCACTAGAGTCAGGTGTTACCATTTTTGAAATTTCTGTGTATGGATTAATAATGAAGTGCATCCACTTCTATCCTCTCTGTTGCAGTGCTAGGTTTGGTTTAGCAAGATGCAGCTTTCCCTGAGAGCTCAGCAGGGCTGCTTAGGGCAGTGTGACCATTTTGCCCTCCCGTAGTCCTTTTCGGATGGCTCCGCGCTCTTGCTCGGGCCTGCTATCAGCTCTACAACCCAGTGATGGCAAGGAGGCGAGAAGGATCTCTCCATTGGGAACCTTTACTCTTTCAACTTGGTCTGCTGGTTCCCAGAAGCAGAGTGACCTCATGATCTGGGGTCACAGGGGGGGGTTTCTCAGATTGCAGGGGCGGTACATGGGTGGAGTTGGGGTACAGGAACCAATAGGGAGAACTGGAGGGAGTGGCCAGGACGAGGGGCAAGGGAAAGCAGGGGGGCAACAGTATAGGATAAGAAAAGCAATGGGTGAACAGATCACTGTGCCTCTCATCTCAAAAACTGCTTAAATTTGATACTTCCATAAGTCCATCAGAGATCCTTCAAAACCAAACAGCCCTTACTCTTCTTAACTCAAGAATATTCTACTCCCTTTTTTTGACACACAAATTATGACAGGCACTGTTTTCCCCCATGCTCTGTGTTTTCAGCTACAGAACTGATATCTCTGACCATAATTCACTCACTTGTTGCTAGAAAGTTGAGCCCAGAGCAGGTCCTGTCCCACACACACTTGGAGAGCAGAAAACTGAGGAAAAGGCAGAAATCTTTGCTGATTTTGATTTTGATTATAAGCTCCTATAGACAGAGCAGAGTAGCATCTCTTCAGTTTGTTTTTTCCACATATAGGAGCCTTGAAAATTATTAAATAATAATGGTTTTCAATATTGTGTAAAAGCTTTAAAATTGTATTAACTGTCAGGTTGTTGAGATGTTCGAGGGTGCGATTTCTGGCATGGAGTGGTTGGTCTCTCTGCCTTGTCCTCACTCTTCATTGGCAGCAGAGGCCAGATTGTTCAGTGTGAAAGTAAACATTTTAAAGTTCATAGCTCAGCAGCTAGTGAGTCACTCCTGAGCCAAGGGGAATGTCAATAAGAAGAGATGCTCTGTGAGAGGTGATTATTTCTGTAGAGAGATTCAGTGATTCATTATCAGGTCTGGCTGCATTTTAATTGCAAAGGTTAGAAAACTGTGTTTTGACCTGGGGATTAATAGGGAAAATAACACATTTTGGATGACTGGAATGTCTTAGCTTAAACTTTTGCTAAGATCTGCTTGTAGCCATTAGTTGTACATGTCTTTCATGTCTTTTATTTGTATCTGTGCACTGGCATTTAAATGAGCCTTGTGCAGGGATTGTGTTGGAAAGCTGTGGGAACAGAACAGAACAGTGGTCTCTGACCCAAAAAGATACTATCAATGTAGAGCATGAAAAAAGATGGAGGTAACTAGGTATGTACAGGTGATGGGGAAGCACAAGCAGAAAAGAAACCAATACAAATCACATGGAAATCTCTGAAGGAGGCAAGGATTTGAGAAGCAGTAATGTGGGTCACACAAGGGTAACCTAAGAGGAGGTCAGATGGAATGAGTGGAATTCTCTCAGCTGGAAGAGATGAGAAAAGACTGACTTTTCATTTATTTAGGCAAGAAAAGCCATTTTTTGCTTTTAACAGTAAGGGATAAGAACAAAGAATAGGATTCTCTTTCCTTGAGAAGTCAGTGAAAACACAGAGGAGGAGAAAGAACTGTGTGTGGTTGATTGAAGAGAAGTTTTTATTATCGTAAATGAGCTAGTCGAGCCAGATAGGGTTAAGATTATGCAAGACTTGTCCTCATTTCTGTTACTTGTAGCTTTGCCAAATTTTAATTATCCTGGCTGATTTTTTTCGTGCTGGGTGTGTGCCTAAAACTGAAGGGTGTGTATGTCTCTCTGTGTGTTTTACTATTTCAGTCATTCTGAAAACTGAGAACCGAAGAAATAATTTTTTTCTGTGTGAAACAGACACCAGCCTATTTTATTTCCTCAAGAGGCTCTAATGCACAGAGTACCTGAAAATCCAGTTGTTAATATCAATGTCAGAGATGTGTCTTTCGGCTGACTGGAAGCAGATATCCAAGTTTGTAAATTTTGGAAAACATGGTAGAAGCAAAAAGGTCTCGACATGGGAGCTCTCCCAGCACCACCATAAACAGGGGTAGCACCTGCACTCCCACACATTGAGCAGGATCTTCTCTTCATTGACCCTATCACAGGATTATCACAGGACCCAAGGTCTTTCTGAGAGTCAGCATCCATCTCAGTTATGTGAAGGTTCATCCAGAGAAGTGTTAACATGCACAGATAAACCCAGAGGAGAGATGAACTGTTCTCTAGGCTTGATTGACTAATTGGCCAAATCTCTGTTAACTTCAGGGAAAGTTGGACACCTACGTGTTGACATCTATATGTAGGTGCTTGAATCTGGAATTCAATCCCATCCCTCCTATCTCTGGAAAACTGGAGATAAAGGGTGTTGACAGCAGAAGGTGTTGACAGAGAATGAGTGCTGACAACAGAAAGCCTGTGGCTTGTGTTCAGGGCTGCTTTTTGTGCAGGGACCATGATGAAGGGAAGGAGATCCTGGTAAAAGCCAGCAATGGAGGGTTGCAAGCCAATAAATCTGAGGGCATCGTCCAAGGACCCCAGGTACCAAGGGACGTCAGACTGGAGGGGGTAGAGTGACCTGAGCAAAGAGGTGTGGAAGGAAAGACAGTTGGAGTGAGCAGGCAACAAAGCAGATTAAAACAGAGCCAGTAGTAGAGGACTTTTTATTGAAGGAAACTACTTTCTAGAGAGAAGGATAGGAGCAGCTTTTTTTTCCCCCCACAAAAAAAGCACAATAAGACTCAAAGGATGCCCTTGTATAACATGCCACAGAAACAAATTCCTAAACTTGAGAATATCTATGTCATAACCTCATTTCTTCATAAAATGAGGGACAGATGGAGGAGAAAATAACTTTTAGAATTGTGGGTTTCATTAAAAGCTAAACAGAAAAAAGATCATCAACAACAAAACATGAAAAAGTCTTGACAAAACATCTTTCACACTCTCCATAGCCACACAACACATGGTGCTCCCAGCTGGCAATGATCCTATGCAGGGTTTTGTACAGACAAAGTTCAGATCAGAGGCTGAGAAACAGCACAGATCTGAGCAACTCGTCCACTTATCTCTCCATCATTCCAGAGTGAATCTTTGGCCAATCTACATTTCTTTCTTAGTCTTTTGCAAAGAAATCAATTAATTTCATTAACTAGTTGTTACAACTCAGCAAAGCATAAGCAATTATTTTGCTGAATTACAGCAAGTCTTACCTAACATTTCTGCAAGCCCATTAGCACTTACCCAAAACCTGACTTCAGATAGCTTTGTGGAATCCTTACATTTTAGTGTTTCAGACTGTGGTTCATTCTAAATGTAAGAAAGTTACTGAGAAGTGCTTCAGCTTGTGTTTTTAGACTTGGCTTGTCACATAGATGGATTTTATAATTAGTATTTTGTAATGCCCAGGAGTCCTGGTCATGGATCAGGAACCCTCTTGCCTTAACAGCTGTACAAACACAGGCACAATGAGCTCTCTATCCTTGTGGGTAGCATCCCTTCCCCTTTAATAAGATGTAGTTTTGTTGAAGGCAGGTCAAACTCCGTTGTCAGCTACCCTGGAGTATATCTAAAGTCCCTTTGTTGTTATTTCAACAAAAACACAGAGTACACAGCAAGGTTTTCCCTTCAAAGTGAATGCCCTTCATCAGTGTGAAATTGCCTCCTACAGCAGAAACCTCTCTGAGCTCTGCTGCTGGATCTGCCAGGCACTGACAGTTGATGCACTTGAGTGCCAGCAGTGCCAACTGGCAGCCGAGTCCTTGGGTGGATTAAACCAATTACTACTGCTCTCTGTCTTCCTGCTTCGTGCTCTCCCCTGACTTCCCGTGTCTTTCTGTTTACACAACTTTATATGAATGCTGTAGAGTTTTGTTGTCTCTGTGTAAGGATGTTCAGCGTGGCTCAGTGCTCCTGCATACACTGTTGCTGTTGTGCAGACTGACCAGACAGAGGTTCTGGTGCACTGGAAGATGCCCTGTGTGTGGCTTTCTGCTTCCCTTCCTCTTTCAAAACCTGATGTTAGGTTGTTTTTCTGGTTCTGAAGGCTGAACTGCCCAGTGATTACTCTTGCTTGGATGTTCCTGCCTCTCTGGGTGTTCCCAGAGTCAGGGTACTGCTGAACGGGAGTGTGGATGTTTAAAAAGAGGTTGATTTCTGTGAAGGTTTTAGGTCTTCTTTTCACCTCTGGTGGGGAAAAAGGGGTGTTTCCTAGTGAGGGACTGGGGAGGGTGGTGTGGTCTGCCATTGTGTGTGCACTGCACTGGGCACCCTCACCAACTCCTCCTTATGATCCACTCACTGTAGACCTTCAGTGGGCAGAAAAATCTTCCCAGTAACACTTAGAGATGGTTTAAATATTTTAATATCTGAAAAAAACCTAGATTGGCAGAAGTATTCTGAAGAGTGAAAAATTAACTGGTTTATATGATAACTTCCATTGAATGCTACTGGGGCTGTTTTTCTCACAAATAAAAACAATAATGGTCCCGGGACTGTGCTCTGCTTTAAATGAACATTTGTGCACTGGACTGTGCAAAACTAGTTTATATAAAAAAAAAAAAATAGTACAGTATTCCATTGTATCTTCATTTCCTGTCTTCAAGGCATTATTCTGTAAGCATTCAGTTACACAACCTGTGGCTGAGCTAGAGAATATTAATGAGTTTATCAGTGCTACATCAATCTGATGTCTCTAGGCCTTCAGCAAATAGATTTAATCATGTTTGTAGGTACATTTAGTTGGAAAGACCAAGAAAGTTACTCCTCCAGCTCTCCAGCATGACAGTCTTCCAGAGCTTCCTGCCAAATGGAATGTTTTAACATTGATGAATCCTTGTGATTTAACATGAGCCATACCAGGTCTTCCAGAAGCAGCAGCAAAAACATGTTCCTGAAAAACCAGAATATTCCACCTACACATGTCCTGTGTCTCTTTGCCATGCAAATAGAAAAGTGAGGGCTCATACCAGACACAAATCCCACAGAAACATGAGAACTAATATTTCACACTTCTGAGAACTTATTATAATTTTTTTCACAGTCAAATCATTTTATCAAATGTTCTCCAGTGGACAGATCAAGGATTGGAGGGTTGGTTTAGAGCTGATTCTGTACCATCACTGCTACAGCATGACCTCAGGATATGTCTTCATCCTAGCTCCTCCTTTTCCTAGATAAAAGTCATTTAACATATACTGCAGTGAGTCAATAAGTGCTGCTGTAATTTCATATCTTCATATATGTGGCAGCAAAATGGGGGAAAAACGGCCTGATTCAGGATTTTTCATCAAACATTAAGACTTTTCAGGAGAATGTCCTACCTACAACTGTTATGGCTTACACATATGTAGTATCTTGTAGTCTTGTTAATGGGAGTAAAAATTGAGCAACAAAGTTCCCATGGCAGAGAACCAGGGGACTCAGGATTCATGATGGACCCTTTAACTTTACAGTTTCTACTTGTCTGGTCTTCTTCTTATCCCAAATGACCGCCCCTGTAGAAAAGGTGACAAACCAGGCAATGTCCCAGCTGAACCCACAAGTTCAGCTGTCATCTGTTTAAGCTCATGCTCCAGTGTACCACCACAGAATCATAGAGGGGCTTGGGTTGAAAGGGACTGTAAAGATCGCCTTGTTCCAATCCCCTGCCATGGGCATGGACAACTTAACACTAGACCAGGCTGGTAAGAACCTCATCCAACCTGAGCACTTCCAGGGGTGGGGCATCCACAGCTTTTTTGGGCAGCCTGTGCCACAGCCTCACCACTCTCACCCGATTTGAAGACCCCTGTATGAAGCACCTTTTTCGGCCACAACCTCTCCTCTCGGAGAGAGATGCTGATCTAATCCTATGCTTGGACTGCACATAAACTGCAGAACAAAGAGAAGTGAATGCATGACATCAAGGAGCTGTTAAAGTGATGGTACTGAGCTGGCTGGTGATCTTTTCCTCAGTAGCCTAATGACTGACAACAAGTTGCAGCTGTTCATCAACATTTACAGGTGAGACCTCAGTGCAAAACATCTGAAGGATTTCCTCCAGGTACAGTAATTAGAGCACAATTAGAGCCATTTACAGAGGAAACATATACTGTTCTCTCCTTGGGAACGTGGAGATCTCTCCTCCCTGTGCTACAGCTCAGCTGCATCTGTCAGTGCAGGGGCTAGGCTTCTCATTGCATTTCTTTCCTATTTCTGACTAATTGTTTAAGACCTCTGCTGCACAGAGAAAATAGAAACATAAAAAATCTGGAAACATGAGATTGGCATCTCTCAGTCACTCCCCTTGCCAGGTGCTGAGCCTTTCCCTTTGCTCTGTGTCTATAGGGAAGAGGCAGCAAGTTTTCCATCTGTGCTAGCTTTAGGCCTCGTTAAATCATTTGAGTTCACTGTTTCCTGTATATATAATGAGTTTCCAAAGGAAATCCCATTAACAGTGTTAGCAGCTAAAACTAGAGGACCTCTTCCATCTCACCAAGTAAAGCCTCCTAGAACTAAATTTTTCTACTCTGGAGGTAGATTTCTAATCCAATCTCCATCTGGAGAAGACATCTTCTATGTTTTATGTGTTGCTTTGGTCTTCATAATGGAGGAGATGGGTGTTTTAATAGTCAAAAAACCTTCATCTTCAGCCTGATAAAATTGCCATACTTCCAGCTGGGGAAGACCAGAAATATTCCTGGTGTTGGTGAAGAGGGTGAAAATCACCCTGTGTTTTCATTTGCACTATAAGCACTCTCTTGCTTGAGGGTATTGGTCCTACACAATTCTGTTGATGACATTTGCTAAATCCCTTTGAGTGCTCAGCGATAACAGCAGCTCTCTCAGCACCAAGAGTAGCCTGGGAGTTTTGTTGGGTGCCTTTTCATGATTAAATGGCTTTCAGTGTAAAAATGATCCTTTTTATTGACGTTTTCCTCACCTCAAATGTAAGGCAAAAACTTTCTGGAATATACTTCAGGGCAGCCTGGTGCAGATTGCTCTTGCCCTTATCTAATTTTCACTTGACAAATTATCTCAGATTTTCATTTTCCCTCAACCTTACCTTCCCTTCACTTAAACTGCCTAAGTCTCTTTATGCTTCCTCTCCATTTCATCCCTTGCAGGCCTTTTACCACCTGTGCTATGGATGATGCTTTATTTCAAGCTATTTTAAAACTTCACTCCTTCAGTTTCTTCAACTCTGAGCAAAACACTAGCATGCAGACATCATTAGCAAGATTAGATCAAAACTATCCTTTCATAAGGGGATGTTGCAGACAGAAGCATTCAGCTCCCTACATTTTTCAAAACAGGTACTACTTGAACATCAGAAGAGGAAGTTATGTAAGGTGTTTTCCTTCTCCAACATGTTGCTTTTTCAAATATATAGCCCTGGCAGGCATGCTAAACAATGTGCACAGAACAGTATTGATTAGCATGTCATTAGTTTCACAAGCAGAGCCTGGGACTGCGGGTATGCTGTGAGTAAGCCCGGAGATGCTAATGACAGCTGTGAGCAGAATGAAGATGAAGATGGACCCTGCTCAAACATCAGCTCTCAGCAGCAGCAGTGGAACAGTTCAGATGTACAGCTGGTTATGAATGGGAGCCTGTACTTAATAGGACACACTGTGGCAGCCTGATTAAAATCTGTGCTGATCTGGAGCAGCCCCACTGAATTTAATGTACATGGAATCATAGAATCATTTAGATTGAAAAGGACCTTTAAGATCATTCAGTCCAACTATTGACCCAGCACTGCCAATTCAAACACTAAACCATGTCCCCAAGGACCACATCTACACATCTTGTAAATATCTCAAGGGTTGGCGATTCCACTATTTCCTTGGACAGCTTGTTCCAGTGCTTGACAACCTTTTTGGTCAAGAAATTTTTCCTAATATCCGATCTAAACCTCCCCTGGTGCAACTTGAGGCTGTTTCCTCTTGTCCTATTGATTGTTATTTGGGATAAGAGGCCAACCCCCACCTGTCTCCAGCCTCCTTTCAGGTAGTTTGAGAAAGGAAGAAAGTCCATCCTGAGCCTGTTTTTCTCCAGAGTAAACACCCTCAGCTCCCTCAGCTGCTCCTCATCAGACTTGTGCTCCAGACCCTTCCCCAGCTCTGTTGCCCTTCTTTGGTGTCACCTGAGATTGTTTGGTTGAAGGAGCTCTTTCCCAATCTCACCGTCTTCTCTCTCCTCACCCTCCCCTGTGCTTGGCTCTTGTGGGGCAGGTCTTCTCCTAACCAGATTAGATGCTCTATCTTCACTTCTGCTTTGAAATTTTCTGTAACAGGGAAGACCAGAATGCTGGAGTAAATAGGACTCAGCAGAGAACATTTATTAGACCCGGGAATAAGGCTGAATCAAAGAAAGAGAGTGGACCTGAGAAAAGACATGTCCATTTGTTTTCCCCAGCCCCAATCCTCCTCTCCAAATCTGCACACAGATTAAGGAGGTTAACACAGAGGAAGAAACAGAAAACAGAAAGTAACGCTCCAAGGAAGTAGTAATTTTTGCTTTTTCCATGATGGCAACTCAGACTAAAATATTTCAGGGATATCTACAGTGAAAATGATGGTGTTATTTCAGGTTTAGCCAAAGATGGCAACTATTTGTTGTGGTCTTTTGCACTAATTCCATGGCAATTCATCTTCCTGAGAGGTGGTGACAAGCCCTGCTCTGCTGTGGGGCGCTTACAGCATGTCAGCTGTCATGACAGGGGAAATGTATGCTTCCTACCTATCATTTAAGAAAAAACCAAAAAAAGGTGATAATTAGGTCTCTTTAGGAGGTCTGGGTGAACATCAGGTACCTTGTACACAGGCCGCTGGGAAGTTTTTATTAGGAACAGATTTAGTTCATGACTAATCTGAACCATATTTAAACCATGACCTCACTTATTCATTAATTTTTATCTCAATAGGATGCATTGGCATGAGGAAAATCATCCGTGTGCTATTTCTTCACATCACTTGTTTATATCTGCAATTATCTTTTATCATGGAAAGTATCAGCCTACAAACAAAAATTGTAGACCTTGAAAGAAACCCCAGCTGTAAATCTGAGTCTTGTGGGGCCATAGCGCTTTGCTTCCCCTGGAAGCACTTCTTTCCCTTTTTGGTGTAATCATGCAGGAAGTTTAACATGAAAACCAACAAAGGAAATCCTTATTGATTTATTCAACACTATAAAGGTGTAACAGCAAGCAAGAAGATATCCCCGAAGTGCCTTTTAAAGATGTACTCTGCATAGCAAATGGATTTTAAAGTGAAACTGTGGAAAAAATAATTAATTCAAAGTTTGTTCATGATACCTGAAATAGAAATACATAAAAGAAGAGAAAGTGGGAAAAAAAAGTTTATGCAGGCATTCCAGTGTAAGAGCTTCCTGAGCTTCCTGCTGTGGAGAAAAGGAAGAAATCAGAAATGGTAATATCCACAATCCAGAGTAGAATTTTATGATGGTTCATGAATTTACAGAAGTTTATATCCTTAAATCTCAACTGTAAAAATTAATGACTCATTTAAAAGTCCAGATTCATACTTCTGGATTTCAGATACTTACCTGAAACCACTGCACATGTCTGTTTGGCAAATGTTTCTTCTATAGAGAGACAGAATCTTTAGAGTAATTTATCCCATCCTGAGGTCTGGAGGACCCTGGCTTTCCTCACTTGCTACACAGGCTCCTTAGAGAGAGAACAGATCCATGTTTTTCTGCTTGTTAGATAGAGTCTGGACCTCGGTATTACTCTGGGTAGTATTTTTAAGAGTTCACATATTAATCCCAGATATAAAGACATTGGTTGTGGACTGGAAGTATTCATCTGATAAGGTGAAGTTTGTTTTTTTCAAGCCTTGATGTAAAAGTTACTCAAATAGCTCACATAGATCCTGTCAGATTCTCAAAATCACATATTTTCTAATGCAAATGGAGTCACTGGAGCAACTTATAAAGGGAAAAAAAAACCATAATGAGAGTGGTAACCTTTCAAATAAAACATTTAGCTTTATCTATTTGCTTTGGTTCATGGTAAGAACAGGTGAGTTAGAAAAGTAGTGATTATGAACCCCTGTGTGATTACAACTCTACCAGTGTTTAAATGCGATGCGATGGCACCTGGGCATAGCAGCACTGAGGAGCAGCAAAGCTGGATCCCTACTCTGGCAGCATCCTGCTCATCATGTCAGAGCAAGAGGTGGATGCCATCACTTGCAGGAAAGCTGGGAGCAGCACTGTACTTCCCTTACTGCCTTAGTGTTAAGTGGAGGAACGGCAGCAGAAATTGGTTTGGTTTTGAGATGTTAAAGAGACAGTTAAATGGGATGAGGCATAAATTATCAGTCTGCTTAAAAGATCTTGTTTCTGGTGTGTAGAGGAAGATTAAATGATCAAAGGGAGCTCAGTGAGAGCAGTGTGCCCAGATTAGCTGCAACCAGGTGAATGTGCAAAAGGAAACCTGTGGTAGCCAAAGAGCAGAAATGAGATGAAGAGAGGGAGGTTTTCACCTGTGTGCACAGCCAAGGGTGTGGAAATACCATTTGAGAGGGTTTTGTTAAAGAAAGAACATATTTAGAAGGAAGAATTTCTCTCCTGGCTAAAATTAAAAGGTAACAACCCTAAGTAGCAACCAGCTGAGCGCAGTTCTGCGTCAGAGGCAGGATGGAAAGAACGATCTGATCAACATTGGACCATAAGTTTAGCTGGGATCATTATGAAAAATGAATGATAATCAGCCTTGTGGGATAAAACCTCAGTAAAGCATGCTTTTTAACACCATATCCAGCTTTCCTGGTGCACAGCTGAGAAGCTGCTTTCATTCCCACTTTCCCAGGACAGTCACATGGAATAACAAGCCAGTAAATACCACATAAATACTGCCAAATGGGCAGTAGCATAAGGTTGCTCTTCATGATAGAACAGTATTTTCACTCTCCTCGGATATAAGGCAACTAGTGTAGAGATGTATTTCTGTTAACAGCATATAGCTACTTGAAATAAACCACAAAGGCAGAGGGACCAGCTCTGGAAAACTAGTGATGGACAGAGACAAGGGAACAGAAGGACTTTGGTGAGTAAACCTTGCTACCTGCTTGCTTTGGTGTGCCTGCTCAGTAAATCTCTGCTTAGCTCCCTTACTCTGGAAGTACCAAGGTTGCAGATACTGAGTTGCAGGAGGTAAATTACTAAGGCAGTCCCTACTCTTCTCTTGAATGTGTTTAGAAGCATCCCAGTTTTGTAAATCCTGATTTACTTATATGTTTAACAAAATCAACAGTCTCTCAGGGTGATCATCTCTCTATATCTCTCAGTCTGATAGAAAGGCTTGGAGTATCCCTTACAAAAATGTCCTGGAACATGACATATAGAGATGTTATAACATCCTTTCATCCAACACATCAGTAGCTAGAGCACTCACAGAGGTTTGGGAGATTTAACTCCTTCTTCTGCCTAAAGGAAACATAGAATCAGAACTCCAAATCTGAGGAAAAGAGCTTAAGCACCTGCTATTGCTCACAAAAGCACTGTGGAGTAGCTCCCTTTCTGTAGTTTACTGAAGCAGTTTCACTTTGATTTAAATAGTGATCAATTCTTTATGTTAAAAGAGAGTGAGTGTGATTGTTTTGCTTAAAGGTAAATCTCCCCTTGGGACGAAGAAGGGAAAACCTTTCCATCCTATGTTTCACTGAGCACCTAAGGGAGAAGATATAAATTAATGAAGTGTTGGGGGCAGGTGGACTGAAGTTCTGTGTAGTCACTGGGTTCACATAATGTTTTTTTAGGCTCTCTATTCCCAAATACTCCAACATGAGGTGCACACTACTTCCAAAGCTACTCTTAGTATTTCATGGAACAAAGCCCTTTAGGCAGATTGAGGCAAGGAGATGTGGATTAAGATCAACAGAAGCAGGGCAAGGGAACTAATCTTGAGAGTCTGCCATGTGATTGTGAATAGTTTATTCATTGAGTTTTTGAATGAAAGACATCACTGTGACTGCTCCAGCTGTGCTTTGTAAGGAGCCTGGAAACAAAATACAGTTATGAAGTGCTTATGTTTCCCTTGTGTTTTCCCCATGAAAACCTCTTTGGTAACAATGGAAGATGAATTGCTAACTTCTGTATCCTCCCTGGGTTAGATATCCTTTAGACGTTCAGCTACTGATCCCTCAAAGCAAAAAGCTGTACACAGGATACACATGATGCAGTGAGTTAAGTGCCTGGAGCAACTCCTGTTATTTCTGGGGCATCATGGATAAAATAGGAGCCAAAGAAGGAATTTGCAGCTTGTGATTTTGGGGGCTCTCATCCTGAAATCCTGTTGGCTCACAGTAGAGCATATGCAAGCACAGAGCACATTGTTGGGAATTATATGTATCTTATGTCCAACAAAATACAGGAATGTGTAGGTAGCTGAAAGGAAATACCTGGTCTGTTCAGCTCAACCCAGCACTCTGAACACCAGGAAAGGTCACATCAGTGTTGCCTTTAGATGAGTGTGCAGAAGGTTTCTGGCATGGATGCAGTTGCTCTGATACACGTGTGCGTAGGTACACATGGCTGCACCTGCAGTACCGAGGTACCAGTGCCTGAAGTCTTCACGTGCAAAAGAAAGGGATCAGAGCTGGTGTTATCTTGAGCTCCTGCAGGAGGAAGGAATCAGCTATTGGAAAATACTGCTGGATGAGGCTAGCAAGAGCTTCTAGTTAATAATATGTTAGGCACATCTTAGCCATCAAAGATGGATCGTATGTAACTAATGATGGGTGAATCAGCTGCAGGGGACAATTTTAAAGAGAAAAAAACTGAAAAGGTACACAAGAGGAAGCCATGTGTGGTCCAAAAGTCATTCTGGAGTAATTCTACTGCTGCAGTGTAACCTGCTGCATTCCCCCACTCTGCAATGTCAGTGATAAAAATGCTTTTAGTTGTCTCTTGCTTGTTTCTGCTGTAGGCTCAACCCCACAAGATATGCAGGAGAAAATGACAAAATGGCAAAACTGATTAACCAGACCTAGTAAAGAAACATGCCACTTGAAAATAAAGTTTGATCTTTATAAAGTTTAATCCAATAGCAGCTAGAAAACTAATCTACTTAAAGTTCAAGAACTAAAGTTAGATGTGTTCAACTTTGTGCATTTCACTGGGGTTGCTAATTTTTGCAGTAACAAAGTTGCATGATTTTTTTTTTTTTTTGTCTTAGCAGGAAATGAGTTTTAGCTCTACCTTTGGGCATACAATTGATTTCTCACCATACTGGTGTTCCTATCAACCTGTGCTAATTGGCACCCTAAGAAGTCAAATTAAAGAGGGAGGAGGTTTATTCTGTCATGCCTGGGAGCAGTTTCCCCAGAATCAGACCAGACCCTGCTGGCAGAGCAGCATGATCGAGGCAGGATGTACCATGCCTGTGCTGTACCCGTTCTGAAGAGCTACAAAGTGGGTCCTCAGGGAGCCAGTATATTAATTTGCCCTGCCCTAAAAGGATTTCAATCTGTTTCAAGGTATTATTGATCTGAATGTTAAAGTCATTAGCTACAGCATTTAGCTGAGGATATGAAGAAGTACATTGAGGTTAACACCACCAGGTCATAGATACATGTGAGACAGAAACCACTTCTGGAGTTCCCATGAATTGATCCAAAAAAAGATACTATCTCTGCATTGAGTCCTTGGTTCCCACACGTCACACTTGTTCTATATACAGTCATGTCTCCATGGTAAGCTGCTTTGAATTTTTTTTTTTTTTTTTTTACCAAGTCAGTAGCACGCTAATGGGAAACCAAGCAGGTGAGAAGTTTTGAAGAGAAGCTATTTTGAAGAGAAGCTAGAAATTCTTATGCCTGAGAGGCCAGCGGGAAACAACTGGATATAGTTTATCTTTTACTCTGGGCTTTGGGCTGACAAATAGTCATATACTATTGCTCATGGAAATATATTTTGAAGTAATGAGTAGCAATGTGTCCTGAGAACGTGCAGCTCTTGGATACTCTGAGCACAGGGACAGCATGGTTTGGAGCTCAACAATTCCAATTAGCTCAAGAGAAGAAGAGGCCCTGCCCCAATCATTTGAAACCATGGGGTAGGATGGAAATGTTACAATTAACAATTGAAAGATGTGAATATTTGTCTCTGTGAGCTAGGACTCATCCAGAGCCTGTAATATTTGGAAAGTCTCTTAAGCCCTACAGATGAGATTTAGTATCCTTTCTTAATATTTTGACAGGATGAATTATTTTAATTAAAAATTTTAATCATCAATAAAAATAACTGTGGATGCTTCTGATATCTATGTAGATGTTCTGTCTAATTTAAAATTATGCCATTTTTTGGCCTCATCCCCATCCTGTAGCAATTAATTACAGTTTAATCACACGGGTGAATTAAAAATGACATTCCTTTGATCTGCCTTTCATTCCTCACCTCTTAATTTCTTTGAACAACTATCTGGACTTATGAGAAAGGAAGAATGTTCTCCAGAGCTTTCATTATCCTATATTATTTTACCACATCCAGTCCCAGCCATCTGCTTTCTTAAATACAAAATTGCAGCCTTTCAGGGGTTAGAATTTAGAGTAGTCTGCAATGTCCTTTGAAAAAAATGGATCACTCACACTTGGAATCTCTTTTCCCATGAACAAAAACTGCTGTTATATTCATTGGTGAGCTACTGCACGTATTTGCATGCTGCTTTACTTTAATCTTCATGTTTCTCACTCGTCTGGGTCGTTTGGTTGGAAGGGATTTAGGTGCTGAGTTACAGCAACACTGAGGCTGAGATTCTCTCTGATTTAGACGTTGGCTCTCATTGCCTAAACTGCTCATCACAATTTGCTATACCTCAGGCTTCTCCAGACGCAGAAATGGGAGTGTGCTGGTTATTTGTTTTTGTGCATAGGGACCTTCCCTGACAGAGACCTCCACTCCATAGCAGTGCCCACATCAAAATCAATGAAAAACCTTAAACAGAGCAAATGATTTAACTGTTTCTCTCCTTCCTGGCTCTGCTCCCATATGACTGAGAAAACCTTAAATAAAGCCCATGACCCAGGAATTACTTTTAAAGCAAATGTTAAATCCATCACTTAATTCACACACACACCTGGAAGTGCTCAAGGCCTGGCTGGATGGAGCTCTGAGCAACCTGGTCTAATGAAAGTTGTCCCTGCCCATGGCAGGGAGGCTGGAATGAGGTGATCTTTAATGTCCTTTCAAACCCAAACCATTCTGTGAGTCTGTGATTCAAGTTCTATTATATAGCTGAAGGTTTGAAACTATGTAGGAATAGTGCCAATAAAAGGATGCTGTTCTGGGTTAGAGTATTGAGCTGTCACCAGCTGATTTGGGACTGTGAGTGGAGTTACTGTGGTCCTGCAGCTGTGGGATACAGAGCACCCATGATGTGCTTTCTTTTGAAAGCAGATAGTGTGGGTCTGGGCTGTGCCTGCTGAAGGATCAAGAACAGGAAAAGGAAACTGCATGGCTGCTTTCCTAAAACAGGAGAGCTCATCCACGCTCTTTCCTAGGTCTCATGTTAGATGGAGAGCCATGCTTCAGCCCTCAATTATGGAGCTATGAAGAATAGGATGTGCAAATACACTAAGACAATTGGGAGTCTGAGACCTTGCTTAATGAAATTAGGGTAGAGATAACTGCCTATAAATATACTTGGAAGAAAAGAAAGGTAGCACCACAGAGGGAACAGAGGTATTTAAGCTAGGTAATAACACACATTAGTAAATAAATGTTGGAAGTTAGAAGGATGGGGTTTTGATTTCTTTTTAAACCAGTGAAAGTACACACAGGTAACCCTCTCTGAAATTACTCAGAAGAGTACAGTAATGAAGAAATTAAATCCTGCAGAGGGATAAAAATTGACTGATTCATCTTCTCTGTCCTTCTGTTTGTTAAAGAGAAAAAAAAAAACACAGAACAAACAAAAAAACCCCCAAACCAATCTGCTTCTATGTGACTGCAACTTGAAAAGCTAGGACAGGGATAATGAGGAGGGGCCAGGAAAATGTTTCAGGAGCAAAAATAGAAGAGCTAAAGGTTAAAAAAAAAAAAAAAAAAAGTTTGAAATACGTTTCTTTGGAAATATGACCTGCCCTCACAGCAGGGAACAGAAAGGAAAAGCTCAGCACCTGAGATTGGAAAATGCAGGAGAAACACAACAAATGGCAAGTCCTGACACGAGGCACTTGCGTGGTTCTGTGAAGAGAGGGCAAGAGGAAAAGTCACATTGCCCGGGAGCAGAGCAGCTGATACCATCGGTGTTTGCACATCACCTCATTAACACCAGCAGGTTCTTGCCAGGTGCTGTCTTGTTTCAGGGCTGGAGAGAAGGGCTGGATGCAGCCCTGTCACCACAGTGATATTTTTTCTGTAAACAGATTTCTGAATTAGAAAAGACTTCAGCTGGCAAAAGGTATCACATCTCTTTGATTTCAGGAAACACAGCAGCTCTCCTGATCCAGGTGCAACAAGCAGCTCTAATGCTCGTTTTATTCCCCAAAACCGCTGCACATTGTTGAAAATGCAAAAAATATTATAAAATACACTAAAATCTCAGTGTATTGTTTTATTGTTGGTTTTTTGGTTTTTTTTTGCTTTTCCAGAGAAATGAATCACTTATAGCTCCAACTTCAGATGTTAGACTTTCAGTTTCTCAGATATCAGGTCTGACACATAAACAGAAAGCAGAATAGTTCTTTTCCACATAAGAGAAAGAAGAAAAAAAAACCCAACAAACACACCTGAATGCCATTTTTCCAGATCTAACTCAGGCTGATAGTCACGGTGGTCATTTATATGTTTTACCAGAATCTCATTATTGCAAAATGTAGTTATCTCAAAACAAAATTCTATTCAGCACTATCCCCATTGTTCATTTCAGAAGAAGAAGCAAAACAAATCCAAGCTTCAGTATGGTACACATAAATTAAATGCTTTGACATGAGCCAGCACCTGCAGCAGGACGAGCTCACCTAATGCTGCCAGTGATGCTGTGGGTGTAAATGAATATGTATGCACATGTTTGGGATCTTAGTCCTTCCCACCACTTAACATAATCTAGATTGTGGTGGAGCTTCTCCTATAAACACTCTGCCTCCTAAGGCACGTATTTTTATTTTTAAGAGACGCCACCCAGAAGAGCAAGCTTGCTGAAACTGGTAAGTTATTTGAATTAGGAAAGCATGAAGATAGAGAAAAACAGATTTAGAAAAGAAAAAGAAAAAGTTATTTTGCATTAGAATAGGATAAAGGGATAAAGTAAGGGTTGAAAATAGATGTTGCAGATCAATATTGTTCTCTGTGCAAGGAGACACCTCAAATCTCCAAGCTGTCAGTCAGTCTTGACGTTAGCTCATTATTGTGCAAAATTTTGGTTATTGTCTTCCTGTAATTGAAATGCATTGAAGACTCCTCTTTGAGTGAGGTGTCAAGATCAGCTGTCAAAAGCTGACAAAAAGGAGGTGAAATACCACATAATCAGTAACTTCGTTAATGTATTGTCTTCCCATGATGATGGCATTGTGTTCTCACCATCCTATTGTTTAATTGTCTAGTTGAGACAAAGGTAACAGTGTAAGAGATTAACTGATAAATAAGGGTTTTATGGAACTTCCAAAATATTATTTCTTTTGTACTGCATGTGGAAATTGTGATGTTAGTCTGAGCTTTCCTTGAGGACCTTGGTATATTAGTATCCATAATGAGGCATGATATAATAAAGCCTTGTTGAAACAAATTATTCAAACAAAATGAAAAGAGTAATCTGTTTGTTTATTTGCTGATTCCCTGCTTGACTTTCCAGCTCAGTGGCTTGTGTAAAGTTGCCCTGTAAGTTATGGGTTTATACACAGTTGTATTATGCTAATCATAGAAATGGAATTAGACTTTCTAATATGAGACTATTCAGATTTGTTTGGGGTTTTTTTCCCCTCTTCCTGGGAAAATTATCTATGTGTCTGCTGCTTCTGGAGCAGCAAAAGTTATTCCAGAGAGTAGCTGGAAAAGGAGGATTTCTGTAGTGGTAGATTGTAGTGAAGAGCTAAGGGAGGAATAATGATGCAGTCTGTGGAAGGGTAGGTTGTATGTCTTGGTGGTTGAATTTTTTTAGGGTGTTTTTGTATGGCTCATTAGAATTTCCTGGAGTCATGCTGGGAGAGCCATGGCAGAATCATTTCCAGAAGGAACAGAACTGTGGGCAGGTACTCGGATGGTTGTACAGGCTGGTTGTGTCAGCAGTGCTCACAGAGGAACAGGATGTGGGCAGAGGGATGGGTGGCATCCGAAACAGACCATTAAAATGTTTTTATTATGGAGGGGTGTCCCACAAGAGAGAGATGACCAACTCTGCTCCCAGGGAAAGCATCTTCTCACCTTCCCCTGCAGCAGAATGACTAAACTTTACATCTGTTTGACTCACCTGAAGTCTTGGCCTCTGTGGAGCTTTTGCTTACCCTTTATCTGGCTTGGCTGGAGTTTAATGGTTCACTCATTATGGGTGAGCTCCTTGCTGCTGTGAACTCAGGTAACTTTTTCCACAGACCCTTCAATGTGCATAGCTCTTGTTTGCTGGACTTGGTACACACCCTTCTAATCAAAGGCAATGTCAGGGAGAACTTGCTGGAGTGTCTGTGGTGGTTTAAACACAGTGAAATGTGTGTGAAAGGAGAGACTTCAAAGGATGTTTGAACTGATGAATGTTTTGAGTGTTTACTGATGTTATACATCAGAGAAACTGCCAGAGATGGAGGGGCATGGTAAGAGCTACTGAAGGAAGATAGAAGGTTCTGGGTGCCCTCCTGGGTGTTTGGAATGTCCATTAGTGAGCTGGGATGCTCTGGCATCTAATCTTCTAATCTTGCCTTGCTCTTTTTAACTCTCCTCTGGAGATCAGACCTTCACTGATAAGGTATTCTTTAGCCCTGCCATCTCTCTTGCTGATATTTATTTACAGATTCATTAAGTACTATTTTCCATAGTTAGCTTGATTGGGGACTGCTCAGCTCTGATAGAAGATTATATTAAAGCTTATATAATCCCTGCCTGGCTTATTTGTTTGCAGGATAATTCTCCAGTCATGTTAATGTAATAAGACATCTTTTAATATTCCGCTCCTCCTGTGTTTCTGTGATCCTAGTGGAAGGCTCTGCTGGGAAACTTGGCCAACCTGTGGGAAAAGAGACTGCTTCAAGCTCCAGATTCTTGCACTTGTTTCAGACTCTCTGCAATTTCCCTGTAACACTGAAATCAGTGGAATGGACCCTGATATTGGAAAGGTCCGGGCGCTTCCTAGAGATGGGATCTACACTAAGCACTTGGATAATTTTGGTTATTGCTTATTTTTATTCATGATATGTACTAGATAAGATTTATGTGATGAAATCCTGTCATCTGAAGACTATTTATTGACTCTGGTAGTGGCAGATAGCATTAGCTCTCAGGCCCCTCACTTGGGGGTTGATTGTTCTGTGAGTTATTCACACAGAGCTGGATATGACACAAGAGCTGTAGGGGCTCTGATCTCCTCTGGAGTAACAGCTGGAGGCCAGCAGGGAAGCCTGGTGCATCTTCAGTGGCATCAGACATCTTCATGTAGGCAGGTGTACCCTGCCATGGGTGAGAACCCCTCTGATGTAAAAGCACTCCCTCTTTTGCCATAGAAGAATCTTGTATTAAAGCAAATTCTATCTAAATTCAGTAGCTTATATTTGAGATTGCATGCACTGTGAAGAACAGTGCTTCTGATGGCACTGTTGTGGGGACTAAAAACCAACACAGCTCTTCTGGAAAAACAAAAATGTATTAAGATGTGAGGTTTTAATACTTTGAGACCAGAGTAAAATGTGTTCCAGTATTAAAAGGGGCTTACAAAAAGGAGGGAGAATGACTTTTTACACAGGCAGATAGTGATAGGACAAGGAAGGCTGGTTTTAAGAAGAGGAGAGATTCAGGTTAGGTATTAGGAGGAGGTTCTTTACTGTGAAGGTGGTGAGGCCCTGGCACAGGTTGCTCAGAGAAGCTGTGGCTGCCCCATCCCTGGAAGTGTTCAAGGCCAGGTTACATGGGACCCTGAGCAGCCTGATCTGGTGGCTGTCATCCCTGCTCCTGGCAGAGGTTTAAAACTAGATGATCCTTAAGGTTCTTTCCAACCCATACCATTCTATGACGATTCTATGATTCTGTGTTATTCGACATTTCTGTGCATGCCTTTTTAATTTAAAATAGCAAGCTATCGTATAATCAGAAGACTGTGTAAAATTCCTTTCTTATCTGAAGTTTCAGAAAAGAAAAAAAAAACCCAAACACATGGAAAATAATATGAATAAGGTAGGGGAAGCAGCTGAAACCCTGTGGAGTTTGTTTGTTGGAAGGCTTTCCCCAGGCACTATACTTTTAGATGCTTTCTTGCATAAGCATCTTGTAATGCAAGGTTGGGCTGTGTTGTCATGGAGACTTTCAGGTTACCTCGTCATTTTGCTAGAAAAGACAAATTTCAGAGTGGCTGTCATTGTACTAATTTAGTCACGGGACCTGACATCCCACTGATTCTATGCCTTCAGTCCTCATCCTTGTTTACACTGAATCTTGTTTATGCCATTTCAGGCATAAGAGTGGTTGCATATTCTTTTATGAAGCCGTCTTCATGTGAATTCACAGTGCACAGCACAATAAATTAGTGTGAAGAGGGATTTATGGACAGGCTGAGAAAAGCCTGCAGAAAGACTTCAGTCTGAGGAATGGAGAAATTTGCACTGCCATTGTCAGAAAGCTGGTGGACTGTTTGCTCTGTCAGGCGGCACTGACTACCCAGAGCCTGGGGAAAAATCATCCAGACACTGTATATGTGATGTCTAAGCTAAAACCTGGATAGCATCATTATTTGTGTCTGTGGTGACTCCAGGTTCAGTACTGTGACCAAAGGATCTCCTACTGACACTGGAAATGATGAATTTGAATGCATTCTGTTGCAAAGTGGTTTGTGTGTATTGGGCTTTTTCTGCTCTTTGCCTACCTCTCCTTCAGATGGGATTTATCCTGCAGTTACGTGGCAAAATGGATTTTACTCCTGGTGTCTGCAGGGTTGGCCTCAGGCAGCTGCCCACCTAAAAGGATTTAAGAGAAAATCAACATCTAACCGCCACAAGCAGCTTCCAAGCATGATTTTTGCTCTGACTTGCCTTTCCACTTTTCAACTCCCCTCACCTCAAGGTTGCTGTAACATCCACCCCAACCCTCATTTTTAGGAATTCATCAATCCTTCCTTGCTTCATCCCCAGCTTTCCCTCCTCCAGCTTCATGCCCCCTTCAAACCTTCGTGATGCTCTTGCTTTCTCTCTCTCTCTCTCTCTCTCTGTTTTGCCTGTCATCTCCCTTCTCCAGGAAACCATGGAGGTTATCAGATGCTGCTGGTATTAGACAGGTATGAAGAATTTGCAGGGATGCCAGTCTCTATCTGTGCCCTTCCCTGGGAATTATATGTAGGTGGAGGTGACAAATGACATGAAGCCCTCACAAGGCTATTTCAGACAGACAATGTGGGAAGAAAATGGACCTCTGGTTGTCTGGGTTGTTGTGTCCTGTCTGCTGTCCCTCAGATTTATTTCACCTTTGTAGGATATAAAAATTACGTGAAACCTATTTCAGGCTGATGTCCTGAAAGGACTGTTTGTCCCTATGTCTGCTGGGTTTTTTTTGTTTGGTTTTGTTTTTTGTTTGTTTGTTTGTTTTTGGTTTTTTTTTTGGGTTGCTTTTTTGTTGCTGTTTCCTTGTTTCTTTTTTTTTCCTGTCCTCACCTAGAGGCAAATCAAAATGTTTCTGGACTGTTGTAAATTGTCAGTGCACATCCTCATCTCATTTTTCCACGTCAGTTGATCTCAGGACTATATAAGACACCCCTACCCTCCTGTTTCATGGAGCATAGGGATTACACTTTTTTTATATATACTTGATAAAACAAAAAAGTCTCTGCTTTGCCCTTCTGAATGATATTTTCTTCCATGTTAATCAATTAAGGGGGAACCAATAAAACCCTAACTGACTCTAGAGAGATAAAAGGTTCTCCAATGGTCAAAGGCCCTTCCCTTCCTTTTTTGTCTTCTAGCCTTCTCTTTCAAACATTTCCCCAAATGTTTAATCCTCCTTTGGATTTTTGCAGCATCCCAGACACACCATGATGTAAGAGGGGGGCTGGGTTCTTTGGTTGTGATTGCTGAGGTTGGAGCAACACCCAGATCTTCACTGTTCAGGGCTAAGGAAATAAGGAAAAATTTTGCCTGCTAAAGAGATGATACATTTTGTGAGTCTCCCTGTGGTTCCTTCTTAGCTTCAACCCCTGGTGCTGGATGCATTGGCAACGCTGAGGGAAACATCATCCTTAACATAAGGATCTAGGAAGACCCTGTCATTCTTGAATCTTGACTTGATAATCTCCCAGGAAATGACAAACTGCTATTAAGTCTTCTCAGATCTGCTGCTGGTATTCTCACACATAGTTTCCCACAGGTTTGAAATGGCACCAAATGCCTAGAGGAGGTCACCTCCCTGGGAAGGAGAGTCAGGTCTAAACTGTCAGACTGATTGCTTTTGTAGATCACCTTGACTTCTCCCAGCTTAAGTCAGCAGATACCTGTCAATTTACATTCCCTGGGAATAGATCCCAGAGAATGCCATGTTCTGCTGAACGGCCTCATCCCATTCATCTTTACATCAGGGTTCAGCTTCAAGAAATACAATGAGGTAGGAAGAGAAGTATTTGATATCTGTCCTGACTTGCAAGTGTGTTGTGCTCTGAGGTAGTGAGTTCCTACAGAGGATGGATCCCTGCATTTCTTCTCGAGAGTAACCAAAGAGCAATCCAATTACTATGTGTTCTCTCAGTAGTAGGATGCAAAAGCTTTTATGCCTTTATTTTATTTTTTTGGTGATTCTGCAGGGATTTTCTAGCAGAAAGTGTTTCCGTTGCTGCTTTGCTGTCACATGTCTAAAACAGCGGTTTTCCCAAAGCCAAAGAACCGGATATACATCAACAAGAGGAACCGTAATGACTGGTAATGGTCTCACTGCAAGAATCTAGGCAGATTATTGAAGGCCTTTTGACATGATACTGTTGAAAAAGGCATTCTGATTTTAAATGCTTTGAATTCAAACGTGTTGCCAGTCCTTTGTCCCACTAAAATGCTTCTAGGTCTCAGGAAAGCTAGGCTGGGCTAAGTGCTTGGTGGTTATTTTAAGCAATCTTCTGCATTTAGCAAGCTGCCATAAATCTTACTTAGAAATGCCAGCATACACGTTTGTAAAATACAGACACAAATAAGCAGGCTGCAGCTTTTAAGAAGTGACAGAAAAGCTACCTCATGTGGCTCTTTACCTGACCCTTAACACATTAACCAAATTATTCTACTAATGCAAGGTGTACTTATGGAATAGGCAGAGATATTTCATAACCCCTAACACCATTCCTCTGCAGGCAGAGATAAAACCCCCTTAAAATATATAAAATCCTGCAGTAATCTGTTTCTTTAAGAGATCTTTAAATCTCTTGTATGTAGTTATTGACTAGAATGTCCCTTTTGCCTGAAAAGACCTTGGAAAGAGTGGATTAAATGATTTTGTTAATTGCCCACCCTGCTTGGCTCAGATGGGTGCATATGTACCAGTTATAGTTATTTGGCAGGTGTTCCTTTCGTCTCTGTTCTTTGGACTTCTTGTTCCCTGCTCTGTTAATCAAGGCTTATAGAAAAATGAATAAATAAAAGAAATGAGTATGATGCTTGAGCACTCTGTACCAGCACAGCAGTGTGGAAGGTACACAAGGAGCCCTCAAGAGCCCTGAACATCTGACCTCTCCTTCAGGTGCTGCTGAACTCCTTGCTAGATAGGAAAGCTGAGGTGGAGAAATTAGGACCACAGCAATTAAAGGATTATTTCACACTCAGAGTTATTTATCTAAATGCAGAATTTAGGTAACATTTAGGTCATCATACCTATGCAAAACTCATTAATTTGATGTATGCTCTACTTCAGAGCATGCCTACAAAGAATAGAAGTTCTTTTGCCACATTTTTAAAGACTGCGTGTCATAGTATGTGACAGAGAAGTGGCTTGGCTCATATGAGCAAAGAAGTCTGGCCTGGGCTGGGATTCAGAGCTGTCTCTTGAGCAGTGAACAGGAAACTGCTACCTAGCAGATTGCCAGCTCTGACTTCATGTCATGGAATACGGCAATCAAAGCTAAAGATACCAGCCAAAGATCCTTAGAAACCCACTGTGAGCAGACACAAGTCCTGTGGCTCTCTTAAGCCACCTCTGCAAACCACTGAGTTACCAGAAACCTTGAGCAGAAGAAAGACAGGTTCAGGCATGTCTTGGGGTGACTTTATGATGTGTATTCCATATTGCTGTCCTATGCCCAGAAATTAATTTTTGTGCCTTTCTATGCCTTTAAACTGAGCCTGAGAGGGGGGAGGAAAAACTGAGCAAAACTTTTTCAAAGCAGTTTGCAGCTTGTTCAAGGTCACACAGAGATAGAGACTTTTTTTCAACTGCGGGAGGAGAGCGAGAGGGAAGGGAAGCACCTGGCTTGCTTTTCTTTCCAGCCAGCTTTTGGCAGTTTTTTCCTCAGCTTTTTTTCCTTTGGAGAGTCGAACTTTTGTTTTCCTGGGACTTCATTTTTTTTCCTTTTCTCTCTGCTGGATTGTTTCAACATCAGAATACATTGGGAGGACTTTCCAGCGAGGCCTTGGCCCTGGAGGTGGGCCCACCACCCTGTCCCAGCTCCAAGGAGGGGGAGACAGAGACACTATGGAAGGACTCTGAAATTTTCCCAGGTTTCTCTCAGCAAAGTGAGAAGTTTTATTATTTAGCATCATTATCCCTTTTCCCATGTGTTTGTTAAATAAATAGTTTTTATCTCTTTCACTTTCCTTCAAGGAAAATTTATTTTTTCCTGAACCTGGTGGGGGAGGGGTGGTTATAGCCTGCCTTCTCTCAGAGGATATATTTCTAGATTTGGCCAAACCAGAACAAGGCAGGATTCGAAGAGTTAACTTCAGACACAAAGATTGTGATGAATGGGATGTGTGGATGAATCCCCAGATGAGTTCTGATTTTATTAGCCAGTGGTCTGAGACTTCACTATAGAGCACATGCAAGATCACAGTGTTGACTTCTGTCCTTTCCTTCCTTCTGTATTCCCAGGATGAACATATATCTGTAATTTACTGAGACAGGTGCTTTGCTGCCATAGATTATGGCAGCCCAAGGAAAGTCTTAGAACTGCATGTATAATACCAGCTTACATCTCCACAGCCAGCTCTGCCAGCTTGTGTGGGTGAGGGTTTGACCTTCTGTTTTGAGATGCCATTCTGGATGCCAGAACAGAACACCTGGGCACTGTGATCATCCTCAGCCTCTTCTGAGATGGAGAATAATCTTATACCCTCCTGTCCTTTGGTGAATGAAGCCGGCCAGACACTCTGGCTTCTGTCACCTGAAATCCTGGGAAGATTGCCATAACACACTCTGTTTCATCTTCCTTTCTAGCAGTCAGCTTTACTGCTGCCTGACATAGCACACAAGACACTTCAAAGTCAGACAGCTCTCAGGCAGTCACACTGGAGAAGTAGCAATGACATTTCTGTGGTCCCACTGATGCCCCTAACCTAATGATCAGTTTTTTGTGTGTCTACGTAAGTTGTTTTAAATATCTGATGCTATTATGAAACACCTACCTGCCAACCTCAGTGGGACATCATAAGGCTTAATTAAATGCTTGCAGTGTATTCTGCCATGCTGAGAGGCAAGGTACTGCAGAACGCAAAATATTATTACAAATAAAAAGTCTATCACAATCTGGAAAATGGATAAAAAAATAAAACCAGAGTCTAGTACAATCACTTTCTGTTGCGCTATGCAAGCACAGTGTAACTCATGAAGAGATTCTCCCCAAAGGCAGGTCCTTCATTGATGTAAGAAGCTGTCTCACACAAAGCAAGTAAATTGTGAGTGTTAGACAGATACAGAGCCAGAAATTGGGAATAATTCTACTTTTGCTTTTTTTTTTTTTTTTTTTTTGTGGTTTTTGGTTTTTTTTGTTTCAAATGCTTACCTTGCTGTGCTCAAGATCTGAGTGATCCTCTTAACCTCTCTCTAGCCAGGGCAGATAACTGAGTTCTTTTGCCACAATACCCCTGGCTGGTTAGGGCTCTTTTTTTAGAGCAATATGAATTTTGACATAGGTTGTAACTAGAAAAGTTTAGGCTTTCAGTTGTATTTGTACACATCTAAATAGTCTGTGTCTGGAAACATGGATTCAGTCAGCCAACAATGCCGTAGAAGGATTTTGTATCTGAAGTGTTCCAGTATGTCAAAATATCTTCAAAAAAGGTGAAATCTGGCTCATGCTGAGACCCTGAAGCTATCCTTATCTCAGCCACTGAGTCTGAAAATGCCTTGCACAGAACTTGTCACCCAGGACATGAGGTGGACATCAGTATGCTGCTCAGATAGTCCTGGGGGTTTTTTCTGCTGATGGAGATCTTCAGTTGTTGTACATCATATCAGCAAAATGCTCAGCTTGCTAAGGATGAGACCCATGGATTCTGCTTGTTCATTCACTCTCCATGCTGTGACTTGTTTTGCATTTGATATCCTTCTCTGGGTAAAGCAACTGGCACTTATGTGTCACTAAGTGGTAGGCATAAAGAAAATCAGCTACGCTTGTCTCTGCTGTCACCAGAGGGGAGCAATCCTAAAGGCAAAAGAAGATAGTGTGAATCATAAGAAAATAAAATGCCCATCTCCTTCTGCACAGTCTCCAGGCATCATTTGTACTCCAGCACAATCACAGCCAGTGGGAAAACTCTAGACATTATTACCACTCTTGTTTTTATTAGCAACAATCTGAAATTAGAGCTGTAGGTAGTGCTATCTGTCACAGTGCTATCTGAGAACAAATTACAGGCATCATGATGGGACACCGGGGCAGATAAAGTGAGGATCATTTGAGGCATATCTCATGTGCTCTTGCTGGGACAAGAAAGCTTGTTTTGATCTTTAATATCTTTCAGGTATAGAAGCCAACAGGTTCATGTTGCTCAGAAGGCATTAAATGAAACTTTTTCCTATAGCAGCAGTGGAAAGAGATAATGGCTAAAATGGTGGGGTGTGTTAGGGGTAAATAGACTTTGACTAGTTGGTAGAGTCGGAAAAGCATTAAGATATGATGTGTGATCAGTGATGCTGAGCTCCTGTTTGTCCGGCACAAACTTCCTGAAAGAGACTTGATTTGAATGGGGAAGCTTCCTGATGTTTACTGAAAACTGATCTTACTAAATTAATTTGATTGGGTTTTATCAGAACTTCAAAACATCTGCCACTGTTGGCTCTACCAGTACTTAGGAGTTTTATAGGACAATAAAGGCACAAAAGCAATTAATATATGCACTAATGCAGAAGCTGTAAATATTTTCAGTCCAGTCAAGGTAACTTAAATAGCACTTACAGCATTGCTCTTGGTGTTACTCCAAGAAGACAACTATAATTCATGTCAATAGGTGTTAAAAGCATCAGTGCTTTTGGAAGCATTTGGAATTATGATGATTTGTTCTTCTACCCTGGCCTTAATTTTCTGCTTTTTTCACTAGTATGCGTAGTCTAATCCAGAGTACCCATCCAATAAAGTTGCAAATCTTGCAGGTACAATGCAGGCTGGGGGGGCTCGATAGCTCTGCTTGCTTCTCCCTGCTTTTTCTTCCTGTTCTACCTCCACTGTTGTCTTCATTTCTCCAGGGAGGAGGTGGGACTGGGACTGGGAATGATTTGCTATGGCAGCTGTGCCATGTCCTCACGCAGCCCCCACCTCTGCTTAGCCAAACACCCAGCCCCCAGTTAGAGCCAGCCCAAATCAGGTGAGCTGGAGGTACCTGCAGTTCTGTGCTTTCTGTTCCTCTGCCCTCATCTCCACTGATATCCAGCATCACCTGCTCATTTTGGAGGTGAGAAGAAAACAAAGTGTGGAAGAGAGTTAGTGTTCTGGGGAGAGGATGTAAATCAGGAGATGAACCTGCTGAGACAGAGATGGTGGGAGGAATTGGGATGGATGGACTTCAGACCGATAGAAATAATGGACTGTTGGGGAGATTTTCTTTAAAAAAATTGGAAACCACTTTAAGAGTTTCTTTTTCCCACCTGGGATGTAGAAATAGTCCAGTGGTGTGCACCATGAGTTTTTACCAAACAGAGATGAATCTTTTTGTGAAAAATGCATAAATAGAGTTATTTTTCTTCTGGTCTGAGTGTTTGTAAAAGCAATCTTTTTTGACAGGTGTAGTAAAGCAAATTTTTAAGCTCTTTGAGTCCTTCACTTCAAACATTTGTTTCTAAATCTTTCCTCTTTATCTTTGTGTTCAATTCAGCCTGTTCACACACTAACTGAAGTATATTTTATAAAGAGATGGACCTTATAAAAATGTTTTCCATGGTGTGTTGTGCATCCTCAACTTGGGACTGAACTGAAACTTTAACCATTTCAAGAAAAACTTGAGAGTTATTCTTAAGAGTTCATCAGTAACAAAGACCAGCTAGCGGAGATGAAGGCAAACACATTGAAAAGGGACAGAAATCAATGAGCGCATAGATACCTGTGTTTGTCTGGGGGGGGATTTCTTTTAGAAATAGTAGCTGTAATCAAATGCTCTAATTTCAGAGTGGTCAACATAAAGTGTTAAAAATTATCAGAGCCAAATTATCCTGGGTTCTTTTTCTATCTATTTTTTTAGAGATTACATTTGAAAGATTTTTCCCTACAAATAAGTATTAAATATGCTACATGAGAACAGAATTTTCACTTCAGACCTCTGTTTCTATAGTGGGGTATTTTAAGAAAAATGGCAAATATTGTCAGATTCTAAAAGAATATAGATAATGTGTGATAATAGTACTGCAGTTTGTTTGAATGTCAAGAAAATAATTACTAAATAATGCTAAACTATATGTTTCATCAATGCCAGCTATTAATGATGCAGAGGAATAGCTCTCAATGAGAGTATGTGCATGTACAGCCATGTGCCCTGGAGACCAGCTGTGTCACAGTAATGACCAACACACGAGCTGTGCCTGTGGTGAGCTCAACCTTCATTTAAATAGTAATAGTTGCTACAAAGTTATCATGGTAGAAAAGCAAGTCAAAAGCTGAAAGCTTGGTTGAACATGTGGATATGTGAACAAGTATGTGAATGAGGAAGACAGTCTTCTACACAAAATTTGTCACTGTGATAAAGGCACCAGTTCATAACTTAATAAAAATTAAAAAAAAAGAAGCCATGTAAACAACAGTACTTTTTTGATAGCTACACCTTCATACAAATTTGATATGACTATCTAATCTGTTCCAGACATCCTTTTATATTAAATGTCTCAGTAATGGTGATTTCCATTACTGCTGTGAAGATCTAGTACATAATCAATATGAAGTAAAAGCAAACCAATTATTAATGACCATGTTAATGAAAAAAAATAGCCACAAATATGGAGATTGCAGGTGTCCATTTATTTTGCATGGATGCATCATGGAAGCATCTTTCAGAGTTCTCTGGAAAAAAAGGAATAGAAAAAAAATTGAGGGACTTGAATATGAGTTGGGAGATTTACTATTTACTATAGTCAGTCATTCATAACTCCAACCCAGTCTCATTTTTGGGTGAGGAAGATGTTTCATTGTCTTATATCTGTGAGGAAGAAGAGTGGGGGTCATGGTTCAGTTCCAGGACATATCAGAAAGAGCCCCAAAAAACTTGATCCCTTTGTCTTTGTTAAATTGTTGGGAAGAAGTCATTATTAGAACCACAGCATTCCCCTTAACAACATTATTTTGCAAAGCTCAAAGACTAAGGAAAATGCTGACCAAGCATCTTTTTCAGAGTTAATCTGTCTCAGGAAGTTGTCTGGAATGTCTTTTCCCCATGGATTTTCTTCAGAACAGTTTTTTTTGTGTTAGTTAACATATGTCTGCTTAGGATGAAACTTGGAGAAGCATTGAAAGGTCACTTGGAGCAGGAAGAGCATGAGTGGAGGAGGTTGGGAGTGATGTAGTGGCTGTCCGTGCTGACTTTCACCTTGAAATAACTTTCCTGTACAGCCCAAGATCTGACCATGGACAAAAGTAGGTAGTCTGGGAGAAATTTGCTTTTAATATTGCAGGCACAAGGAAGACACCGTTTTCCATGTCTATTCATAGAATAGAATAGAATAGAATAGGATGGTTTGGGTTGGAAGGCACCTTAAAGATCCTCTCATTCCAATCCCCCTGCCATGAGGGGCACCTTCCACCAGACCAGGTTGCTCAAAGCCCTGTCCAACCTGACCTTGAACACTTCCAGGAAAAGAGTGTTCACAATTTCTCTGGACAGCAACCTGCAGTCTTCTGATTTCATTGCATTGTATCTAAAGGTAGCAAGAGCCCCATTAGTTTCTATATTTATCAGAACTAAAAATGAGTTTTCTGCATTTTTGGGGCCTCTTTGAAATCATTCAGCTGTAGGTGTATCCTTAGTGAAATAAGAGTGGGTTTAACCTTACCCTCAGACTAATAGTTTGTATGTGATAGACTCTTTCACTCTAAAGAAGTATCTTTGCAGGGGGAACTCTTTTGAAAGAACTCATATTTCTTGCACAATTTTTTCATTGCATTGTTCTGGCAGGGGTTCTTTTACTACTGTATCTCAAAGGTCTTGAGAAAGTTAGTTCTAGCTGTATCATGCTCAGTGCCTTACCACAGGTGGTAATCCTGTGATAGCCTGAAATTCATAAATCTGTCATGCACCAGCTTAACATACCCAAATATCATGGGAGTTCCAAGTCTGTGTGTGGGATAAAGAGCAGATGCAAAATGAGATGGTATCATTATATGTTTGTGTTGCAAGAACTCACACTGATATACAGGTGTCTTAGCGCAAGGCTGTGTGAAAAGCAAAAACAGTTCCTGAAACTTCAATTAAAAAAAACATCCCCTCTTTTCACAAATTTACAGAACATATTAGTCACCTTGCTGTCGAGCCTAATAATCTTTTCTGTTGTGATTGTAAAATCAGCTCCCTCCTTGAACCAAAGCTAAAATCCTTCTCACAGGTGAAAAAGCATAAGCTTTAACAATATGAGAAAATTCATTTTGTATTGCCATCTGCTTCTGGGATGTGAAGAGGAAGGGAGTTGATGCTGTACGGACTCTGCTTTTGTGGTTTAGATAATCCTGCTGTGATAAGGTCCCACATCTGAAGTAGTGACTGTCAGCAGTTCCTCTGCAATAATGCACATTGAAAAGCAGGTGAACAAAAGAAATACAAAGCCAGAGGAAAATGAAAATGCAGAAATTTCAGTAGTAATACTGCATGTCAGGTTCCTGAGAAAATTCAACCTTCTCTGTTCTCATGCCCACTGCTGATTTTCTACATTCAGTAGACTTTCATAGGAAATACAGTCCAGTGCTGTGTGGAAAAATGGGAGTTTGACTCATTTCTGTGTCATGGGCTTCTGCCATGACCCCTGGCTTGTCACTCAGGCCCTCTTGCTGAGGACAATGACTTAATTACCTTCAACCAGAATGAGATTTCAGCAGCAGATTTGTGTCGCAGGCTTCTTCATCCAGAAAATAACAAGCCTGTGTATCCACGCTTAACCAGGATGCCATGAGATGCAACTGCCCAGCAGCTGTTAGGGGAGAGATATAGCACAAGTTTCTGTTATGTGCACTTAAACACATCTCTGTACATTATATATCTGGATCTCTCACATAGAGATATACATATAAGACCATTAAAAAGTATATTTTCTTCTTCCATGAAATCTGAACTGATTTCTGAGACTGTAATCCTTTGTTTCAGTCTTCCAGCCTCTGTGCAGCATGGAAGGAAAGAGTCACCACAGGCATCAAAAATTGTTCTGACTGTTGTGAGAGATGCTTGGCACTGAAATTTGAAAAGTCAGAAGCTTCATTCTTCTCAAGGAAAGCAGATGGCATTTTGGTCAAAGACAGGGCAAGATCTTGTGACAAAAAAGCTGAATTTTTATACCATTGTTTGAAGGTGCTGAACTTTAGTCTTCCTGAAAACTGCCACACAAACTGAGAACAAAAGATCATGAACATTTATTTTAGAAAGCTCTTTGTATGAAACACCAGACTCGGCTGGCCCAGATGCAATCTTAAATAGGGTCAGTACCATATCTCTTAGAAAATATTTGACCTAGTTCAATGACAGTTTAAAGAATTCAGAGGTAAGAATACATTAAAGAAAAAGGGTTTTCCCTGCTGCACCGAGTTAAAGGGTCTAACGTCATGGAGTAGCTAAGAATAGATGATTGCATTGTTCCTTCTGGTCTTATCTTGGAAACCACATATGCCTGCAGTGGGAGATCTGTGACCTTTGCTAAACTTTGTAATTCTCTCTTAAATGTAGCCTCAGAGTAGCTACTACTCTGTCATATTTGTTAATATTGCACTCAATTCCCATCAAAAAACTAAGTCTGTGTCAATGAAAAATATATTTTTAACAGATTGCAGGATCCTTGTGTTAACTCTTGTAAAGGTTAAAAATGCAGTCTTTGATAATCCAAGGACACCAAACTTTAAAAGTAAATGTGAATGTTTGGATGAAGGTTGACTTTGGACTGTCTGCCAGGCTTGTGTGCCCAGCACTGAAGACGTGCTTGCCAGCAAGTCTAGGCTGGGAGATGGTACCTGCAGCAGGAGACACTTTTGCCTAAACTGGAAAACATCTGAGCTTTTTGGGCGTGCTGGGCCTCCTGTGTGAAGAGCAGGAGCTGGGAGGTATCCCAAAGTGCTGCTTGTCCTCTTGGATTTGAGCCTTATGGCAGAAAACCTTCAGTGCTTTATGGTTTCTAGTGCTCATGGTGACTGTGGGATCATGTCTGAAGTGTCTCTAACTGGAGCTCCGGCACAGCTGGGCACTCTGTACCTGGAAAAGGGGATTCCATATGCCTGGCTCTTTTAAATTATATAGTGTGGTTACTGGATAACATGAAACATAAATTGAAATAGCAATACGTATTGTTAAATTGACACTAGAGTTGACTCAGGGTAGAATTCACAACTGAGGGCTGATTTAGACATCTTTGTGCTGTACTCTCTCTGTTCAAGAGACTGTTTCTACCTTAACCAGCAAAAAACCCCAAAAACTGAATGGTATTATTTGTTTCTTTCACTGGAAGCATCTTTCTTAATTTATTTTAACCAGTTGGTGTCAGATACTGTCCCTCTATAACGATTGTGAAAGGCAATAAATATCTACCATGCAGACAGCCAACTCAGCCATGGCTGTTGATTTATTTTAAACAACAGCTTTGATTTTTTCCTTCAAGAGCTACATTGTAGTAGGAGGTGACACTGTTGTCTTGTGCTATTAGTGTTCTTCTCTTCCAGTGACACAGCCTGTTAATTAGAGAAAGGAGATAAATTCAGAGCCAGGTGGAAATCAATAGATCTTGATTTTAAAAGATTATTTTCTTTGTTTCAGGCTGAAGCACCTTTATTTCAGGACAAAAATAAAAAGAAGTGTGTTTTTTATAATTTTTGATAGCTGAGTTTCAATACTACTAATGTTACAGTAGTGTTTAAACCATCTGACCTCTCAATGCCTCTTATTATTTGGTCATGGTTTTTCTTAGGTTCTTTTTCTGACTTAGAGATTTCCACATGTTGCTTTATATTATTTCAGTTTTCCTCACAGTGATTATTTTTCTAAAGCTGCCTGATTTTTTTTTTTTCTTTTTCCTCAGATTTTGCAGGAACAAATAATTTGGTTTGGCTCCAGTGGAAAGCATGAAATTCTGCTGCAGGTCCTTGAGGGTGTCTAGCTGTGTCTGAACCAAGGAATGTTATTTACTGCTCAGTGATCCTTTAGGTCAAGAGAAGATCTATCCCTTTAAAGCTATACCTGAGCAGTAGTGTGAGAGCTGTGATGGGAGGAGGAAATACAGGAGCAGTGATCCAGAAATCATTGCTGCCCTGACTCATTCCTCCTTTTGGTTCGCCTCAGAGCCAGAATTAGCTGACCACTTGGTCAGAGCACAGAAAAGGATGATTGCAAGTGGGAGAAGGCACAGAGAGAAGGATTCTTGACCTACTGTGGAAACTTGGTTGTGTGGATGATTTTTTTGATGGACTGTAAGCTCTCATTTTCCAGCACATTTGACTCTGACAAGTTTAGTGTGCACACAGAGACTCTCCAAGCAGGCTGTGGGAAACTGAAGGAGTGCACAGCCACTCTTTGTTGGCTAATATACCCAGCAGACACCTGTTTAATGAGCTGGCAGGCTGAGCATTAATATGCTCACCACAGTGCTCCTGTTGGCCAGGCGCTCATCAGTCAGGAGGGGAAGGGCTCATCTCCATTGCTCCCTGGAACAGCCTGGTCCCTGCTGCTGCCATCTTCTGATTGCCCGTTTTTTAATTAGGGTCTCATACCTTTTTGGTGTCAAGACTTTTTCCCTCTTGACTGCTAGCACTGCTAGCTAATTAGCTATTATTTTTCTGTCTTTGTTTTCACCTTTCTGGTCTTGCATGGTTTTAACTCTTGGGTGTTCTCACCATGAGGATGGACTTATTCACTACCACCTCCCAGCACTTTTGTTAGGAACACAGAACCAGGGTTATGGACCTGTTCTGCACCAAGATGGGTCTTGGTTCATAAATAGCTGAGTCTTTCAGCCAAGGGCAATAAGAGCCATCAGGAAAAAAGGAAAAACCTGGCACTTATAAATTAGAATGGGTAAGTTTCTACAAAATCTTCTAATAGCTCTCCAGGCTGCAGCAGATTTTGGATAACTGAAAGAGAGTAGGTTTAGAGTAGATACTACTCTAAGGGTGGAGAGGTGCTCAAAGAGGTTGCCCAGAGAAGCTGTGGATGCTCAGTCCCTGGAAGTTCAAGGCCAGGCTGGATGGAGCTTTGACACTGGTCTAGTGGAAGGTGTCCCTGGCATGGCAGGGGGTTGCAACTGGATGCTCTTTAAAGTCCTTTTCAGCCCAAGCTATTCTAAGATTCTATGATTCTACAATTATATGATTTTACATTACAGTATTTAAGAATAGGTTATGGACAGATTTATAACCTACTACTATTGGAGGTGCAGAAGAGGTCAGTGAACTCTAATTTGTTTTAACATTTTGTGTGTGTACACTGCTTTATGGTCCATTCTTGCCACAATCAATTTGATGATTTGCTAATAGACTGCTTTTAGGGTTGTATCTGTAATACCGTGGGATCCATTTGAGCTGTTTCTGTTCACTCAGAGCTCTTTGAAATTGGATCTTATAGAGTTGAGGAGTGGTTTCCAGTTGAAAAGGTAATTTTCAAGTTGTTCCTTTCTCCTATACCATCTGTCTTCTTGACAACAATCTAAAATGCTCTTTGTGTTAAACTTGGAGTAAATACTATGGATCTGATAGCTGTGTGCATAAATCCTTGCTGCTTTGCTGACTTGGATTTATGCTTGGAGTTACTGTATTGATCGCTTAAGATGACATCTGATTTGTTCTTTGAAAATATACTGTAAGAAACAAACAGAACTGGTCTGCAGCTAAAGGCTGATCTCTGAATCTGTGCCTCTGTCCTCTTCCTCTCAGCATTTTCAGTTCAACATGTATTAGGTGGGAATGGACTCACTGTAATGTGTTAAGAAACCATGCAGATACAATGCCTGGCAAAACAGCAGGTCCAATTGCACCCTGATCTTCTTTTTCTCTATTTTTTTCATTTACCTTCACTTCTGATCACTGGATCCTGATGTGAACAGGAACTTAGTGCCTTGATTCTTGGCTGTTCCTGTGGCTATTTTAGTCTAGAAAGTTACACACAGTTTATCACAAATTAAAGAGGAACAGGGTCCACAGTATCATATAATGGTTTGGACTGGAAGGGACTTCAAACATCATGTCATTCCAACCCTCCTGCCATGGGCAGGGACACCTTCCATACCCATGGTATGGAGGTTGGCATTAGGGTTGCTACAGCACTGTCAGAGTGAGACTCTTGGCTTCCAGAGAGCAGCCTGTATCAGCTCCAAAGCAGGAACTCCAAAGCCAAGGAACACCATTTTCACAGTGGGAAACAGATGTTTTAATACCTGTAATCCTATTTCTGCGTGTCAGAATTAGAACCAAATTTTGTGGCCTTAAATGTGTTTAGTGAGTTGGCAAAATGTTTAGAGCTACCATGTTGAGCTAAAATTCAAACCTTTTCATTGCTGCCCTGAATCAACAAATCTTAACAGGAGTAGAGGGCCCAGAGCTGTAAAATGGGAAGCAGAATTTCTACATAACAGATTAGAGAGCTGATGATTTCAAATACATCCAGAATTCACTGTTTTTCCAAAGGAGTGAGGAAGATGCACTTAAGCACTGAAGTTCTTGCTGACTTTCCTGTTTATGCCCTGGTCTGGCATCACACACATCTGAGGCCATGTCAGGAGCTCCCTGCAGGAAAGCAGGAGCCTCTCTGCAGAAAGAGACCTTCTGTGAAACTAAGGTTATCTCTGAGATAATTCACCTTTTGGGTAATTCAGGGGCTGCCTCACGGGTTCTGCTTGGGTGCAAAGAGGCAGCTGGACTTTAGATGTGTCAAGGTAATTTGACCTTCCATTAATGAAATCCCTACATACTCCTGGAGGCAGAATGTAGGCATGAACCAGGGTTTGGTGGAGCTGCCCTAAGACTGTTGAACAGAGTTTATGATCTCTGTGCTGGACTTTGTGAAACTGAGATTTTTTTTGTTTCCTGTGAACTGGACGTAAGATAGTCAAACACTGGACAAATGCAGATTAAAGCACACTTTTCTAACAAGAAAGATACATTTTGAAAGGGGTGAAAAAAGCTATTGCTATGTAGTGCACCCTGCAAAAGCATTCACAGATGGGATATTTTGATGAAGCAGCTGTCCCGTCCAAATGTAGCTGAAGCAGTTGGTTAGTTCCCACTGAGACCAGAGACACACTTGGCAGGATTCTAACAAAATGTTCATGTATTGTGAATGTATCTGCCAGCCAGCCATTTGAACTGTCACCATTCTTTGTTACAGGCTGCAACACAGCAAGGGCAGGGCCACGGGCACTGAATTTCAAGGCATTTGTCAGAGCTGTCGTCTTGGTGCTGTCTCAAAGAAGAACTCACGCCAGCAGCCAAGTCTTGCTCAAAGGGAACATCCAACTGCATTAGTGTCAGCCTCTTTGCAGCATTGCAGGCTGGCTGTGCCTGTCCCTGGGTCATTTGCTGTCTGAGGAGAAGGCTTGCTCACAGGGAAGGAGGGACACCTGATGATCCCTATTTATTGATCTATTTTTTTAAAAGTTTTAGGCAACTTGTAAATGAGGAAGTTGTACTTTCTGAGCAGCAGTGATTTGGAGGAGATAAGAAGCACAGTGTTAGACTTCACTGGCTTGTGCTGTACAGCTATTAAAAGACTGGATCACAGCAGGAACTTGGGCATGGTGAACGGATGCATCTTGGAGAGGTGGAGGGGACCTAAAATAGGCACAGCATTTGATGCAGCTCTTCATGACACCCAAATTAGAATAGTGGTGGGTGTGTGCCTGACAGGTTGTCCCTGCTGAAGATGTTACTGTACCACTGTCATCAACAAAGATTGAAACTAGGTAGAAAACCTGGAGGATAATTGTATTTTTGAGAGATGACTGGAATGGCTTAAAGCCTAGGAGAAGGCCACTCTGGTCAGGTGATGCCATGTGCTGCAGGCATCCAGAATTGCTGGCACTTCCAAAGGGTGATTCCTCTGTTGAAATTTTACAGAAGTCTGTGTAGATGTGTCTCCAGTTGAAGTTCACTGTGTACTCTAATCCATGCTCTATCCTGTGGTGTCCTACAAGGTATTGCAACATTTAGTTTTAGCATGAACAGCTCCCACTGTTCCCAGAAATGAGACTAACCTTGATGCATAAATCCATGCTCATTTTATCTGAGCTCTCTAAAGCAGCATTGTTGCATGGCACCATATAATTTTTTAAGTACGCACCAAGAATGATTGTAATAATGATGCTGGTTGCTGCTCAAACAGGTAAAGAAAGCATGTTTTGTTGCTATTATTGTGGATATTGATTCAAAGGTAGGATGTCTAGGGTGAAGTAAATGTGGGCAGAAGAGCAGAGGCTTTGCAAAGATTAAGCAGTTGAATTTTGATAGAATAATTGCTTACCTTTTCTAAAAATGAGACTTATACATATGTATTAGGATTGAAGAATCCCTTTGTTGGAAGCATACTCAGGAAACTGAAATTACTGCAGTACTAAGGCTAACATACCTTCAGCAGTTACTAGTGCCAATATAACTAACCTCTTCTTTAATTAATGTTTGAATATAATTAAGCAACAGCAATGGGGAAACTTAATGGTGAATTTATCATTGAAGAAACTTTCACTTCCTTGAAGGACAAGAGCAGAGATAAGAAGAATAAAAAATATATAAGTCCTCTGAGGTTATGTGAGTGTATTAATCTGTATATTGCTTACCATACCTCCTTTTCTGAAACAACACCAACAGAAGGTTGTTTTCCTTTCTGTCCCTAAACACAGTGAGCATCATTAAATAGTTTGATGCAATTAATAAAGAAAGTAGCTTTATCTTAATCATTCTGTATCTTCACAAAATATCCTTTCAGTGTCATATGAACTGCCATTACAATATGGAATGAAAACCAGTGGGCACAAAACATGAAAAGTTAGGTCATGCAGCTTCTGAGATAGAAGTAGCAATATAGGAAAAATAAAAACTTGCGTTTTCAATTTTAAAAGGTCCTAGAAAATTCCTTTATGTGAGTTTGTTGCTAATGCAGAGGAGACACCTCTCTGAAGGTCAAAATACTGTGAGTTTCAGGGTGTCTGCTTAAAAACATAAACATGTATTTATTTTAAAATAAAACATGGATCTTCTTTCACTCAAAATTGTCATGTGTACTGTTTGGATTTGATTTTCAATTGAATCAGGTAATGTTTACAAGATAACCATGTTTATTGTGTTGTGTTCTTGTGTTTTTAATGAAGAAGATAGATAGGTATACACTCCCAGAATACATCCCTGTGGTAAAACACAGTGGGATGTCATGAGAATGATTCAGGAAGGAACAGTGAAGAAAGATAGGCAGGCTCAGAGCTGCGGGAGCAAAAGTTTGGGGAAGAAGATAGAGGTGATGCAGGCAAAAGGAAGACCATATAAGTCACTAAAGAGTTTGGATGACAAATACTAAACTTTGGGAAGGAGATATGATTCTTACCTAAATGATTATTCCAAAACTGTTGAGCTGAGGTTTAAAACCCCAGAAAGAAGCAAGGCCTGCAGTAGCTGCAGTGATGGAGAACACCTGGCCAAATGCTTAACATGGAAGGTCCATGTTTCCAGATACTGCAAAATAATCAGAGAATTTAGATATGCCTCAGACATTTGGAAGGCAACACAGAGGATATTCCATCATGGCTGTGGAAGAAAAACAGTAATTAACAGACATTATTAGGGAGGAAAAGGCCATTAATGTACAAATTTAAATTTCATGCACAGAAATGCCCTTGATCCCAATCTATAACTATTTTACCCAGTTCCTGTCTGAGCTGCAATACACATCTTAGATGGAGATGTCAACTGATAATGAAAGAAGGTTGGAAAAAATAGTTGGGAGGCATGGGGTTATTTATTTTCTTATGCAATCTTGTTGGAAATTTCTACTGAAAATTATATTTGATTTCTCTGATCTTGCCACACAAGGCTGTAAATTAATCTGCCAGTCATGAATGAAAAGTGTACTTCTTGTTAGATTTGGCTGCTGGATAGTCCCATAGAGATGTGACAGCAAAACTGGGCGAAGGCCAGTGCAGCTTTTGGGAACTGGCAGGTTGGGAGGCAGAAATGGATGCTGAGTGATTGCTTGTCATCAAAGGAAAGCCCAAACATGTTAAATAAAGGGGTGAAAGGAGGGCAGATCCTGGAGGGACATGACCAGAGGTGATATGTACAAGAAGACACGGGAGTAACAACACAAAACAACTGAATGGTGGCCCAGTGCAGTAGCTGAAGGAATTGTCACTACAGGCAAATAAGACCCATCCACCAGCAAATGGACCCATCAATATGATTGTCAATGGCAACAGAAGAAACCTGACTGCAAGGGTGCTGCTGCATTGCTAAATAAAACAGGTTAGGCATCGATCTCAAGCCCAGAGGTCAAATGGCAAGAGGTTGCTCCTCCTCTCCTTCTCTCAGCTCACACTGCCTTCAGGAAATGGTCCCTGGCAAGTGCTCATCCTAAACCTGCCTGAAAAGCTGCTAATTGGCATTCTAAATACACCCCAGCAAGCTTGTGCTAACAATTAAAAGCCAAGAACTACAGTTAACATTTAAGTCCATATTTTTATGTACTAACACATCTCACCCAATGAAACAGGACATTGAGGACATTAAAAATGCGAAACAGGTCATGCCATCAAAGTTTGAATGTAGGAAGAGGGGCTTATATATTCAAAGATGGGGGGTGAATAGTATGTTCCTGCTGTACCTGGGAGACAGGCAGGAATACAACAGGCATTAAATAAGGAGAAGAGAATTAGGCTGAAAATGAGACAGTCAGAAACCCTGGAGTGATGGGGTCAAGAGGGCAAGCCAAAGAAATAGAGATCAAGGACAGGGGAGGCAGCTCTGAGTCAGCAGCACTGGAAGGAAATCAAGTGAATTTCTCTCTTATGGCCCGGGGTCCTTTTACATCATTTCTCTTCAGTGCTAGCAGCAGCAATATTTGCTGTAGCAGATGTGGATTTAATTAATGTACAGCTTCTTTCTTTCTTTTGGTCACTCTGAAACCTCAAGTGGAGGGCAAGAGTGTGTAAGGGGAATTGCTTGCAAATACAGATGGGGTAAGGGAAAACTGTAGGGTCAGTCCTGGAAGTCAAGGGGTAAAGGAAGCAGTGACTGGTGCTTCTCACCCTCATCTCTCTGGTGAGGTCAAGAGTAGGAGTGAGACGGTTCTTTTTTCTGAAATTGGAGCTCTGGACACCATGGCCAGAACAGTCTTGAGGGACTTTTACAGCAGCTCATTAACCTCCAGACTGTCACGTTTGCATGGCTGTGCAGATCACAACAAAATATGTTTTCCCCTCAGTTTTCCTGAACCCACAGAAGTCCCCTTCCTCAGGAGGTGTTTCTCTAGAGAGTGCTCTGTGATAGCAAAGAGATCTCACAGAAATTGATTGAAGGGTTAATGTCAGCAGGAATGGTCTACTTTTTTTTCTGCATGTCTCCCCCTTGTCTCTTGCAGGCATTTTGACAGAACTGCCACAATTGGCATCTAAAAATATGATTTTAAAATGATACTGGAAAGTTAAGACCCTGGGGGAAAATACTAAAATTTGTCATTGTCAAATTTTGTGGGAGTAAAAGGTCAATTTTTAGAATGATATGAAGATTCTTATTTTGACAGATAGACATATCTCTGTTGAATGGGATTGCAAAAAATTTTAATGGAAAAATTCACTGTATAGAAAAGGTTGGAGTGTACAGTGAGACTGGAATAAGCATTTCTATTTAAATGCCATTCCTACAGGGTCAATGTCTGATCTTCACGGCAAAGAAACTCTGTAGGCAATTCCATCTCAGAAAGGCTGAAGCAGAGGTAGCTGGGCTTTCTCAGAAGGGATTGAACATTTCAAATATGTTTTTGACTGATGCAAGATTGATGGAGTGTGGTTTCAGTTCATGTGTCACTGAATGGAAAATGACAGCAGCACTGCAGAACTGCTAAATAGGGGGCTGAGAATAAACTGGTCAAGTAATACCAGAAGTTGGAAACATTGGTAAAGAGGGGACAATTCAGGATGAAGGCTTAGGTGAATCTGTAGAGGCAGTATAAGTGAAGATTCTTCTGATTCCTCTGCTTGTTACTGTCTGCATTCTTGACATCATTTTGCAGTTCACACTCCCTGCTGAGCCTGCTTCTGCTTCATAACCCTTCCATGATGACAGCAGGCTTTGGCCAGGACCTACAGATGTGCCTGCTAGCCCAGATCTATAGGTTCATAATCTGACATAGTGTAAAGGAAGCTTTGCAAAGTCCATTTCCAAGCTCTGATGTGAGGCTCCAAAGAGTGACTGATTACCTTCTTTTGCCAGTAACTTCATAAGGCACATTCTGCTGTAGGTGGTTGGCATAATAATTAGTTGGACTGAATTTGGCTTGGCTGATTTATAATAAGAGAAGACAATAAAGTATTTTGGCTCCAGCTATGGGGTCATTAGTTTTTTAATTCCCAAGGCAATGCAGAGCTGTCTCTGATAACTGATTTCTTGATCCCTCTTTCTTTCTCTTTAGAAATATCTCATTTGTTAAGTGGCTGCCCTGCTCTTGAAGCTCAGCCAGGTAACAACAGAGAGATTATATTGAAGTGTTCATATTAAAAGAAAGTACTTAGAGCTAAAAACACTGCCAAGGGCTTGTTCAAACTCCAACTTTAGGAGGTTGATTTCTCAGAGAGGATGGGTTGTTCCCTATTCAGATCTCAAACGTGAAGCAACATTTATGAAACCCAAAAATGTCTAGCGTCAGAACAGAGAATATCAGTCCTACTTCATAGATAGAAATGAACTGTGTTCATTTTTAAGGACTTTAGGGACATGGTTTAATGCTGGTCTTGGCAGTTCTGGGTCAACAGTTGGACTCAATGATCTTAAAGGTCTTTTCCAACCTAAATGAATCTATGATTCTAAGACTGATCTTTATAATGAGGTCATTCATTTTGACGATGGTTTTGCTATGGAAACTCCTCTCTAAGGTTGGAAAATATTTCATATAAAGAGAGAGAGATGAATTAGTATTACTTACCAAGATAGACAGCCCTCCAGGCACAGAATTCCTTTAAAAAAAGTGACTAAATATAAATTTGTGCCAAAGAGTTTCCTGCCAAGCTGTGAGGATACAAGTGGGTAGATGGATTGGAATGGGACACTGGACTCAACATAAAGCTGAGACTCCTTTATGGCTAAGCAAGGACCCTTAGGGATGTTTTCAGGGCATCACCCACACCCTGGGATAGGTGTCCATGTCTTTCTATCAGTTGTAATAACACTAAAGTGACCCGGCAAGCACTGTAAAACCTGCTTGTCTTTGACAAAGCAAAGGTGCTTTACCTCCTCACTGGCAAAAGTGCTGTAAGTCCTAGAGGATCAGATCAGGGAAGATGCCACAGAGCAAAAACAGCTCTGTCCCTTTATTCCAAAAGTCCTTTTTACACTACCAGTTGGCTCAAGAGAAAGTTCAAATGCACCTTCAGTGTTCCATCCTCTTTTGTGAATGGGTCGTTCAGAACCAATTTTTCTTCAGTAGGTGCATCAGCCCTGTTTTTTTCACTCCATGTGTTGAAGTATCAGCCATTCACTAGACCCTCATAGTCAAGGTGTGCAAGATCAAAGGTTCTGCTGGGCTGGGTTTGAAGTGGATATCCAAGGGAGAATAAAAAGGGGTGAGTATCCTTGTGAAGTTCTTCCCTGAGGTTTCTCTCCCAGTGTTCTACTGCTTTCCCTGTCAGAGACTTCCTGAGTCACAATTTGTTGCTGTGCCTCCTCAGTGCATTTCTTTTCAATTGACTTATCTCACTTTGACACCATGCAGACTTGTGCACTCAAAATTAATCACTCTTTCTCTGCAGTTCCCAGTACCCCTGTTCAACATTATCCCACAAAAAAAACCAAAAAACCAAAAACCAAACCAAGCCCTCAAACAAACTCCTCACAGAATACAACAAACAAAACCCCAAATCCCAAATCCACAATTCTTTGCACAGACAAAGTAAAGCAACATGTCTTCTAACTAAGATCTCTAAAAGTCTGGATTTTTGCAAACCAGGAGGGATTTTTATGAAAAAAGAAATCTTCAGAGCTGTAGGTGTTTTAAATCAACACCTTTGGCAACTTCCAGGACCTGTTTACCTAAGGGGTAGGAAGTGATATATTACAAAATGTCTATTGATGCTGTGTTCCTCCCTGCTTTGTTTCTTGGAAGCAGAGGGCAGATGGTGGCCAGGCTGGTGGTGAGAAAGGAGAGAGATGTTCCATTACCTCTTCCCATTGGGTTGTTCTAGAAAATGGCAAAGAGTAAGAAGAAACAAATCTTGTCCATTTCGGAGAGAGTCTAGAAGAGGCTCCAGCACCACTCAGCTGCAAGCCAAGAAAGCAAGGGTTGGTGAAGCTTTGTCTTTTCCATTCTCAGTTAGTGTCCTGCACGGCCAGAGATACCAAGGAATACGGGATAAAATTTCTTCATTGATAAGGAATTGTGGCAATAGCAGATTACTTTTTGTGGGATCAGATGGAATTATACCTTTCTGTCAAGTTTTCCCAATTGGACAGTTCCTTAGCAAAGTTTGTGCTTATTTCCCACATACATTTAACTGGGAATGTTCTAACTTTTCTGACACATACAGAGCATTACAAAAAAATCCCAACAAATATTATGAGTGAGGAGAAGGTAAAATCTGATTGACTCCGTGGCTTTTTTGACTGAAGAACTTGATTCCAGTAGAAGAGATTTTTATCTTGGTAAGCCTTCAAGAAAAGTATCAAGTAATCAAATTGGCTGAAACAAAATCAGCATCTCCAAAACCCTTCTCCATTTTATTTCAATGATTTTTGGATGTTATAGCATTCTCAGGAATTTTTTAAATAGTTGCTTCTCTTTTATTCTCTTGAGAATTCTTCTGTTGCTTCTCACCAGATTTCTAAACTCAAGCCTCTGGCACTTGGGATCCTGCTCCAAAACAAAAGCATCCATACAAGCTGGTTTTACTCCACTTGCATGGAGATGTTTTCCACCTGCTTTGAACCTTTTCCAGCCTTACCATCTCTTCCATACTGTGCTGTTAGTTTGTGTGTCTCTGGGGTTGTTTTTTTGTACATTTGAAATTGATGAAACTTCCTGAATTTTTGTTGTCACATCACAGGATGACTGTGAAATGCTCAAGAGACCAGCAAAGGCAAAATTAAACCTTTGCATACCACTTGGTCACTGTTCTTTACTGAGCTGGCTGGTTGCCCAAGTTGGAGGACCACCAGTGTGTAACAGCGACTTTTCCTTTGTGGACACTGAAATTGTAAGGGACCAACTGTATCAGCTGTGTGTTCACAAGTCCAAGGGCCTGATGGGATTCATCCCAGAGTTCCGAGGGAGCTAACAAATGTTATGGCAGGACATAACATTCATCTGCAAAAGGTCTTGGGAGTCTGGAGAGTCCCCATTGACTGGACACTTGCCAGTGCTATTCCAGTCTACAAAAAGGCAGGAGGAAAGACCCAGAGAACTACAGATGTGCTTTTCTAACCTCAATTCCTGTAAAAAATTTATGAAGAAGATGATACTGAGTACTGTTGAAAGGCATTTAAAGAATAATACAGTCATCAGGCACAGTCAACATGGGTTCAGAAAAGGGAAGTCCTGTTTAAATAATTTGATACCTTTCTATGTCAGTCACCCTCCAGGTGGTTGAGGGGAAGGAGGTGTTTTTGGGTCCTAGTGAGGCTTTTGATACTGTCACTCATAGCATCCTTGTGGGTGAGTTGTCCAGCTGTGGGATGAGGGGGTTCATGGTGAATTGGCTGAAGGGCAGAGCTCAGAGGGTTGTAGCGAATGTGGCTACATCTGGCTGGTGACTGGACACCAGAGGTGTGTTTCTCTGAGTTCAAACCTAGGTCCAGTCCTGTTCAATATCTTTATCAATGATTTGGATGCAGGAGTTGGATGTGCCATCAGCAAGTTTGTCTCCTCTCCTCAATTACATATAAAGGAAGAAAGTACATTGATAGTTAAGTGGCTAAGATTGGTGATACTTCAAATCTACAGGAACCTGGTGAATCATATGTTGCTCTCTTCTGACCTCAGCGGTGTCTACTATATCGAATAAACCAATACGTCAACTGTGCTGACACCTGGTTGTCCAATCACACAGGAAATTTGAATTACTCTCTTTCCTATCTGCTTTGCTTCATTGAATTGATAATGATGATGTAGCTGTTTGTAAAAAGTATCCGGTGGAGGTGTTGCTCGATTCTTTATAGTTTTCAAACTAGTGATGTATGAACCATAGCTCTATATCCAGTACACTCTCAGGAACAGGCTCTGAAAGATTTGTCAGCCTTTACGCTAAGCCAAAGGTACTGAGGATTAATTCAATGAGAGCTGATGATACCAGCATATATCTGAAGGTTGGGTTAGAGCTGTGGGGCTGGGTTTCTTGGAGGTCGGTTTCTGGAACATTTTTAAGAGCATTACACCTTCAGTGAGCCAAAGAGTTTGGAATGTGCCTTAGCTGTGTGAAAGAACAATGAAGACTAAAAAAAAAAAAAAAAAGCTGGAGTCTTTGTCTTTCAAAAAAATGAATATAGCTTCTCACCTTCTCTGGCAAAGACATCAAGGCAACCTTCTATTTCTGACATCTGTGTTTACTGGAGAGTAGTATGAAACTGTAATTCTTGAATTGAGAGTTTTCTGTATTTTTCTGTATTTTTCTTTTCCTTGGTTTTCTAGAAGATATCAAATACTCTCTCAGTTTGCTAAGCCCATCCTGCAGGGCTTAGCCCAGGAACTAATTTGCCTATCAGTCACTCAGCCAGCTCTATATTTGTGTTTTCAATGGAGACTTGATTGCATAGACTCAGTGTGGGGTAGATGGTGTCTGGCTCTCAGTGATATACTTGGAAGGATTCTGTATGTGAAAGGATATTCAGTGGGTGATGAAGTGAAAATGCATGATTTAATTCCATCCTTGTTTGATTCAGTGTTTGAGTAAAATGGTAGGAAGTGTTGAATGCAAATCAACACAAGCTTTGCTATCCTGGAAAATTCCATGGGGAGAAACATTTGTCCTATTCTGCTTCATTGGACATAGAAGGGCTTTATTACAACAGTAACTGTTATGTTAAAAAACCCCCACTGCTTATTATTTTAGAGGAGAAAGTGTGGCATTGGGATTCTGCATCCAGGGTTTATTGCCTAACCAGAAACAGCCTTGTTAGCTTTTCCCAGTGAGATGGAAACCTGATCTCCTGATGAATGCCTACTAAAGTTTAGACTGAACCCGTGTGCCTGAAACTGGCAGGGTTTGGTCATACTTGGTACTAAAACAAGATAGTGTGTGATACTACTGCACAGTCCTTTGCTTTTAACATCATTCCAGATATTTCTGGGTTAAATTTGTCTCTTTAGTTCCTCTCTTTTGTTTTCAAATGACTAAAAGGGAATTCTCTAGAGAGCCAACCTCACTTACTCCATACGACTTCTATTTATCAAGAAATTCTAGTGTTTTGCTATGTCCTGCAAAATAGAAATTTTCCTTGGAGGGAAAGACTTCGAGGTTAATTGGAAAAGTATAAAGTGTGACAATAGCCCATGTGATACAGACTTGTTAGAGTAAAGACTGTCATGGCCAAGTGGATTACTCTTGTGTTTTCTGTAGCTTAGGAAGGAAAAAAGTTGGGAAGATGTGAAGCCTATGATCCATGAACAATGGGGCTGTAAAGGTTCATCACACCTATTTAACCCAACACTTTCCAAAGGGCAGATGGAAGAATTTCCCACCATATTTGTTTTAGAGTCCATTTTCCTGTAATTCTCCAAGTCTTGTTTTTAGGATTCAGGTGTCGTTAAGTCCTATGCTTTTTCTTCTAAACCATGCAATGTTTGTGAAGTGCTTGACAGAAAAGGAGGTATTTGAAGGAAAATAATGAGGTAGCCCACTGCAAGTTTCTGGAAATTTCCTTGAAGGCAGGAGCTCAATGGTAAGACGAGAAAACAACATTTGAAAACATTAGCAATTCTCACTAGCTCTGAATGAGGGGTGAAGTGAGGGAAGTGCACAAAGTGAGGTGAAAGGTCAGTGTTCAGACTGGTTTTGGCAAAGGAGGACAGGTTAATGAAACACAAAATAAGCCTGTGGCAGGCCAGGAAAATGTCCTTTGAAATCTCACGCCGAGCAGGCAATGAACATGGCAGGACTGCATTCCTCAGGGACAGGGAAAAGGCTGTTCCTAGTCAGAGAGGGATAAGGGGGGCAGGGGATGAGCTTTAGGTATGTGCAGATAGCAAAATTCCTGAGAAACAAACCTGCCAACATACAGACAAAATGTAAGGACCTGAATGTTTGCATTTGAGTTCAAGACCTTGCAAGATTAAACCCTGTGTTTCAGGCGGAGAAATTATTAAGTCCATAGTGATGAAGAAAGCAAAGGAGGTCAAACTTTTAGGGGGAGTTTGCCCCTAACTAAGCAGAAGCTTTAGGGCTGTTGACATGTATTGCCACATTTTTAATATAAAGCAGTACATAGAGAAAAACTGTTTCTAAATGTATTTTATGATTGTGTGTTTTTACAGAAAAAAATTTTGGAAGGGATTCTGAAAACAAAAGAAATTATTAAATATTTTCAAACAAGATTTGTAATTAAAAACAGTAAAAACCAAACATCCCCTCTAATTCTCATAGAATCAAACACAGCCTTTTACAGTAACTGGTTTTTTCCTGTTTAAATCAACAGTCATTTGATTTGGGAGGAGCATGCAAAAGGAAAGGAAAAATGTTGGCTTTCACAGAACATTGTGTAGAAGTCATGGAGTTCAGGGCACTCACTAGGTTCAGGGCAAGGATCTTCTAATCAGTCAATAGAAGGAAAATAAAAATACCTTGATACTTCTATTTCTTTCAAAGCAGTTGGAACCAGACTATAACAAGACATGTTACAGAAGAAAAAACTAAAACTTAAAGTGATGGTGGTGGGGTTGCAAGAATTCCATGTAAAGATCTCATTTAGAGACAGAAAGCCAAGATGACCTTCCCAAATAACATTCCTCTAATAGCTGAAATACCTATGTGAAAGATCCATGATGATTCTTTGAATGTATTTTCAGGCAAGACACTGTTGCTGTATTAAGTCCCTTAAAAGAAGCTCAGGGTTGAGAATGCAACTCAAGAAGTGTTTAATAGCTTTTTTATTATACCCCATGCGCATTGGCTGGCAGAACTCTCCCAGATGGATTGTGTTCAAAGCTGCCACAGGGCGCATTTTGCAATTTAGCAGTGGACTGAGCTGTACTGAACAGTTTCCTCTGCAGTTGGTAGTGTTAAATGCTCTGCCACTACTCTGAAAAAGCAGCTTTTGTCTCTGAGATGATCAGGACAATCACATTTTTGTAACGGGAATATTTTTACAATCACTTTGTTTTTCTTATCTCTGGCTACTGTTGTGTTGTAGTGATAATGGTGTTAGCACTGACTTGGGAAGAATGCAGAAAGATGTTTGGGACAAAGGCAGTCGGTTGTCTGTGTAGAGTGAGTTAGCTCAGGAAAGATAAGCTCAGGCAAAGATCCTGGTCCTGGCTCTGCTGGAAGAACTGATTCTGATTGATATTTCAAAATCAGTCCTCTCAGTTGCAAAATTTTTCAGGAAAGCATTTACAGGTTTCCACAAGGCTGAATGCTTATGAGTCAGCTGCTGGAGAACTTTTCGTAACAGAGGCAGATGAATTCTAGCAGTTTCCCCTTTCCCTTCCTCCTTTTCCTTTGCTATTCCATTAAGATTTGCTCTGGGAAGACTGACCAATCTCCTTCTTATCGAATTGCAGATGTATCAATATTGGTGTATCTGGGAGACTGGCTGCACCAAAGACACTCTGCTGCAGATGATCTTTGCTTACCCAGCTCTCACTCACCTTTGACAAGCTTGGCTTTGTGGTCTCACAGCATGGCTCCAGAAATTGCAAGTGCTTATCTACTGTAAGAAAGATCCAAATCCTTTTTGCAGCCAGAATGGGGGAAGAACAGCATGGGGAAAATATTGTGGCAGTGTTGTAAGAAGGTCGAATTTGCATTTTGTTACTGTGAAAACTGCATTTTAAAATGGGAATTTAAAAATTAAGATGATATCCTCTACCAATTTTATTTGGAACTTTTGAAATTTCTGTTTAGAAAATATCTTAAATTTTTTGTCTTTGATATTTCCGTGACCTGCTTCTCTGCCACACACTTCTGAAACCCTAACACTGTAGGTTTATATTGTCTCAAGCATTTGTACTTGTGTGCATTTCTCTCTAGAAAATAATAATAAAGTAAATATAGGGATTGAACATTCTTACTGAAGCAGAGGTGCAAATGAATAACCCAGACAACCCGAGAAGTTTAAAACATTAGAATCATAGAAAGCCTTGGACTGGAAGGGATCTTAAAGATCATCTTGTTCCAACCCCTTGCCATGGGCAGGGACACCTTCCACAGAACAAGTTGCTCAGAGCCTCATCCAGCCTGGAGCATTTCCAGGGATGGGGCATCCACAACTTCTCAGGGCAACATTAGGGAAAGGGATTTTGATCTTTACTGATGGTGGAACTGCAAATATAAAGAATGATGCTTGTCACTTCAGGCTCTGGTGTGATAAAAGAAGAGAAGCAACCACAGGAGGTGCTGGTGAAAGCAGATAAAGTCAGACTTCTCTCCTGTTTATCATCCCATGGCTGGAAGGTGGCTCTTTCCTTGCCTGCCTCGGAATATCCTGGTCCCCCATCTTCATCACCTCCTAAATCCTTTGCTTGTATCTGTCCATAGGTGGAAGATGATTGCTTTAATTTCCGTGGTATGTGTTTCCCCTGGTTTGCTTAAGACAATATCCTGTGGCTTTTGTGAGCTTCCACTTTGGATACCTCCTTGTGTTCACTGCAGCATTTTTATTTTCATATCTGCTGATGAAATATGTTGTCCAGAAGGTTCCTTAGGGAGTTTTCCATTCCCTACTCCTCATCCCACATTTTATTGTTGCTTTTTATGCCTGATGAAATTTGATACCCAAGAACATCCAGTTGTCTGTGTTAATTTATTGTCTCTCAGCCCTGAATACCCCAACAACACCACAAAGTATATTAGCAACTTTCAACAACCTAGGCTTTAAACTTGAGTTCTGAGAATTTGCATGAGTGTTTAACCATGTTATCTAACAAGTGGGTAAGAAAAACTTTTACTTTTTAGCAAGACCACACTGCTGATCAGTTTTGTTTCTCTGCAGTACCTGAAGGCTTAGGACAATCGTGGTACTGTGCAGCTTCCTAAGGACAGTCTGGTTTGCAGGCCATACTTGTAATAGGGATGTATTTTTCCATTTAATTGGACTGATGAAAAACTAAAGAGCCAGGACAAGAGATTAAATTTTAATTTTCTTTCATAAGAAAATTAATTTCTCTTGGTACTTTTTGGTGATGAGAAGGGCATGTTTCTGTCTAATTATGTAGCAGGACTTCCATAATTACAATTTAGCCCTTCTGGCTTACATCAAAAACTATCCATCCCTCCAATGGCTCTTAACATTGCTTCTAATGTTAGACCATGTTACAACCATGTTAGAGGGCTTGTCTTTTCCCACACAGATAACTTCTGCTGAACATGGGGCAAGACTCATTGCTAGTGCCCTGCTGCAGAGACCTTTGGCACATCCCAAAAGTCCAGTTCATCTAGAATCTTCAATCAATTTGCAGTTGAAACATAACAAATAATAATAATAATAATAATAATAAGTTGTGATTTCTTTATTTTGTTGTTGATGGGGATCTTTTGATTTACTATGGACGAGATTATGTCTGTGTTGATTTTGATTTTTAACTTTGATTAATTCCTCACTGTTTCCTTTCACCTCCACAAATGAACTCTCTTACATCTCTAAAAAGATGTCTGTTGCATCCACACTATTGCTATTTTTTACCTGAAAAGAAAGTTAAAAAAAAAAAATCAAATTTAGAGCTATGCAAAGAGGAAATAAAAACAGAAATCAAGATTAATTTTGTGCCCTACTCCTGGCAGTTAGCCTTTGGTTCCCACCTTTCTCTCAGTGCTGTCTACAGGCACTGTCCAAAATACAAACCTAAGAGAAAGAGATTAGAAGAGACAAGATGGGGGGAAAAAATCACTTCTTTTCTTCCATTGGCTTCCATTATTCACATTCAGCAGTACACTGATGAGTTGCAGATTCATGGTTTCTTTTGCAATAGCTCAGGCTTTCACATGGAAAGGGGAAGGTATTTCAAAAGCCAGATAATATGATTATGAAAGCATAAAGAGTGTCTGAGAGAATGTGCAGACAGAACTAGAACTCAGAGTGATAGACTTTTTTTTCCCCAAGAAGGCTGAATTTTAAAGTTTCCTTTTATGTTGTAACTGGAATCACAGTTGGTGTAGGGAGCATTGGAAATCAACTTTTACATGTATTTAAATGTATAAACAGTATCTTTTACTTTCTTGAAAAATATCTCAAACAATCACTTGGTCCAAAGTGGGATGGTTATCATTATGTGGAGAGAAAAATGAGACAACCTTTACAGTTTTAATTGCTTCAGAATAAGTTTCATTGAACTAAAAACCTCAATTAGGTTTGGTTTGGTCAACTGCAGAGTTAAACAGCACAGCAGAAAAATACATGGTGTTATATATGGAGTGTGCTAGCGGTTTCTAAGAAAAAAAAGTGCATTTTACTTGAGATACTATGCATACAATGATGCCTTATCTCAAAAAGGATATTTTAGACCTCAGATGAGTGCAAAGAAGGGTGATGACTCTAATATAAAACACTGTGAGAGGTCTTCTTTGAAGCAAAGCTATGAATTTTAATACTATTTTTAAAAAATACCAGTATTTTTGAGGAAGTAGATCAAGAGCTTCTATGTTTTCCCTATATCTGAACATTTGGAGCTAAGCACAGTCACTGAAACTAAACAGGAGTTCAGATTCAACCAACAAAAATACTTTTTTCCCCAAAAGCTTGTGATTAGGATGTGCAAAGTCCTGAGAACAGCAGTGAAAGTCAATTAGAAAGGGATGAGATGTTTGTACAAGGATAACAAGAGGCTCAGTAATGTTGCTGGTGAGTTTTCTGAAGCCTGAATCTTGTGTTTTGGCATACAGAAAGCTGATTAAGATCAGGTGAGATGGATCAAATTTCCCCCTTGTGGGTTTAAGTGTGTCATCCCTTGGTCCTGGATGGCATTGGCTCTGTAGGACACAGGGGAAATTTCAGAGGCTGCCCCCAGAGCCTCCGTTTGCCCCAAACCTGCCCACACAAGCTCAGTGCAGTACCTGAGGCTTCCAGCTGAGTTGGCACGATTCAGCAAACCACAGGAAATAAGAATATACTTGAAATTAAACACTTATCCAAATGTGTTGTTGCATAGGAATGTTTACTGCCTAGAAAATCTTCCTCTTCACAAAATGCTATAACAGGAAGCTGTAAAAAAAATGAACGAAGTCAGCATGAAATTGAAGTTTTCCACTGAATGTTTTAAACTGCATATTCAGCCCTAATGCTTTTAAAGAATATTTCAGGCAGGCCTCAGGTTTCTTCTGCTTAGTGAAATGTTTTCATTGCTGCAATGGCCTCTCCATCACAACTGGCTGGTTGTATGCTTAATTCTTTTTTATCACAGTAGTTCTCACATTCAGGAGCTACATTCTAAATAGATCTGCCCACATCTGTACCAAAACAAAACCTTCAAATGGCTTGTGAATACCTCTTGCTCCTTTGGTTGCAATTAAAACCTAGCAAACTTAATCCAAGGTGGGGATTTTTTGTGTCTAATTAGCTGTATGTAGTCCTGCTGGCCCACCTCTATCTCTATGAAAATATCAATGAGCAATAATAAAGCTCAGGTGTTCAATTAACCTGGTGCCTGGAGTTTGGTACTGTGTGGATTCTGTGGGGCAGTAAAGAACAGTTTAAACTGCTCTAGGTTGATATGTGCCTTTTGAGAGATGTGGGGCTTCTTTTCCTGTTTGTACAGCATTTGATACAGCACAGCTACAGGCTGAAGCATGTACAAGTACACCTATATATCCTTTCTCTAGAAAAGTATAAAGAGGAGAAAACACATAGGAGGTGCTGTGTGTTGAAAGTATATTTCTGGATGCACAACTAATTTCTCTGGTATTTTATATTTTAGTTTCAACTTGAGGTAAATATTGTGGACAAGAAAAAATCCTTGATGTGTTTTTGCTCAAGAGCAAGGTGTATGCTCCCTTTTTAATGGATTCATAAAGGGATGGTAGCAGTGTTGTTTCAGCCTTTCCCAGAGTCCAAATCTTGATAAATAATTCAATAAAAGTCATCGCCACAGTGAATAGTAATTAGGTTTATGAAAGAAAGAACAGTTGCTTCAGATAAAAGAATGAGGGCCCTATTTCTCACACTGCCCAGACAAACATCCATCACTGTTCACTCTCAGTGTAACAGCAGGTCACACGTTTCATACAAAGCAAGCAGGGAAGTTTCCACTTGAGAAAATTAAGGTTGAAATATATCCTTGTACTTTTTAGCACAACTGCTTAGTGTCAGTGCAGATAGCCTGTGCTAAAACCAGCTGAAATTTCAACTGTGATTACACAGGAACATGAGATTTACTATGACCAGCTCTTAGAAAAATGAATCTCTGACCTGTTCTCAGGTATTAGCCAACTTTTTCCAGTTTAGATGATTGAAGTGTTCAGAATAACTAATTGAATTTGTCCAACTAGACCACACCAGGTGCTCTGTGCACTGTTAAGCATTTAAACAATGATCAAGAATATTTAAAGGCACAAACTTTATGAGAAGTTCCCAAACTTCTCATTTATAGCCCTGATGTGGGTTTGTCATTCAACCATCTACTTTTTTTAGCCGCTCACTTAAATAAGATGTCCCTGATTTGTAGTACATCATATGCTGTCCAGTTTCTTTGACTGTTTTGAGTAGTTCACAAATTTTCGAAGTTCACTGTGTTCTTGAACATCTACTGCTGTGGCTCCTTCTTTAGGGGGTCAGATGGAGGGCAACATAGTCAAATAAATTTTTGTACCAAAATAATTGGCATAAATTCTATTTAGTTTGTCTTGTCAAAATCCTTTCAACTTTGTGAAGATCTGCATTTCAAGGGATAATAGACCATAAAAAGACCTTTTTTTTCCCATCGGAAACATTAAATAAATAATCACAAGAATGAAAAATACTGCACTACACTCTTAACATTCTGCAACCCGCCTGACTGATGTGATTTATCAGTCTCTTACAACTCCTTTTGCTGCTAAAGGAACTGTTCCATGAACAATATTCTGTAGAGTTGGAGAGATGTGAGGAGATTTAGTTACATCTTATTTTTATGACACACATCAGTATAGATTCATTAAAATTGCAGAAAAAAAGCCCGCCAGTGACAGAAATCTTTCCTTTGCTTCCTTCCATCCTTATTTTCCACCAGGGTTCCCCACATGGGGACTATGCCCTCCTCTTTCCCTCTGAACCACTGAGCCCAGAGCTGCATGCCTGCAAGGAACTCAACGGTTTTCCTTGCTATGCACTTAATATTTAATATGTAACATTCAGCTCCGTGTTCTAACTTAAATCGTTCAATAGATTATGTATTATTCAACAGAGGAAACTTAAAATGTTAAATAAGCAGGAATTTCAGATCCATTTATATGAGTGGGCCTGATTACGTAACATTTCCTTGCTTTATTGTAGGTTCGTTATCACTTTTAATTCTTTCACTATTTGATTAAGTTTAAAGCAAAGCAGTTTGCCATCCAGGACACTTCTAGCACTGACCTCCTTTCTTCTAGGTAAGTACAAATATGCAGTTAGTACTTAGCCCAAGTGCATAATGCATGCAAAATTAATATATGGGCAAGATTCGCTTGAGTGTTAAAAAACCAGGACAAATGAATGTGCTGGGATTTATTTTCTCCCCTCCATACAGCTTCTTGCAGAGGTTTAGAGGTACTTTTGAAGAGTATCCTTTTATTAAAGAGGGTGGAGGATTCGCTCCTGCTGGCACATGTGAATTACTTATGCATTCCCAGCTCCTGTTATTTATCTCACAATAATGTGCAAGCACATACTCTGACTAAGGTGTCTTCAGTGAACCACAGAGCTCAAAACTGAGTCTAGAGAAAGGCCAAAGAACAGCAGCACAGATTTTCTATGTTATATTTTTTGACCAGGGATTTATGTATGAAAAAAAATTTAGGGCCAGTTTTACTGAGGCATTTGGTTGCCTCAGTTCCATTTAAATAAATGGGAATTAAGCACCAAATTGCTGCTTAAAAGACTGGCTGACAGTGATATCTAAAAAAACCAAATTATACCACGTCTTGGCTAGAGGCATAAAATGCCTTTAAGTTTTCTGACACCCATTCCAAAACAAACCCATTTTTTAGCACAATCACTGGGATAATTTGATGCCTGATAAATAATACTAATCTTCATACTTCCCAGTGTGAAACCTGGGAAGAGCTGCTATGATATGATTTCTCAAGAAGTAGGAGACGTGGCTGTTAGCACTTATCCTACCTTCCTGCAGCAGTAGAAATTCAATCTAACAAACTCCCTCTGAGATCTGAGGAAGAAGATGAAGTCGAGTAGTACAAAGAGAAGCAACTTTTTTCTTTCTTCAGTCCATGACAAACCTTATCAATCTTGCCTGGGCAAAACCACCATGCCTGGATTGCTAGAAATCATCTTGTAATTTTCCAACCTAAGTCTATTTCTGAACATTATATATCCCATTGATCTTGTGCCAGTATCAAAGTTAGCTAACTCTTCCACTGTCTTGACATTCAGCCTTTACAAGTATGAGTCACCATATCCTCCCACAACCTTTATATTCCTATGCCAAATTGAGCTTTTTGAGTATCCTTGTCCACAACGATCATAGTCACCTTTATAGTTACTCCTTCCATTCCCTTCTTTTCTCTTGAAAACAGGTTCTTAGGAATTCTAAACACAATTCCATCTGATGCTACAAGCAGGCATTTTTTTAAAACCATGTGGGTAATTCCTTACCTCTACTGAACCAAATTCAGAATGCTTTGCCATTTGTACCCGTACTGTGTCCATGGATTCACAGAATATCCTGAGTTCAAAGGGACCCAGAGGGATCATCGATTCCAGCTCATGGCCCCATACAGGACAGCCTCAAGGATCGCCCCAAGTGTTTGGAGCATTGTCCAAATACTTGAACTCTGTCAGGCTTGGGGCTGTGACCAGTTCTCTGGGGGGCCTCTTCAGTGCCCAAGCACCCTCTGGGTGAAGGAACTTTAACTAATGTTCAACCTAAATCTGACACGGCTTCATTGCCAACCCCTCTGGTCCTGTCACTCTTCACCAGAGAGAAGAGATCAATGTCTGTCCCTCTGGTTGTCCTCGTGAGGAAGTTGTAGAGTGCAGTGAGGTCTCCCCTCAGTCTCCTCCAGGCTGAACAAGCCAAGTGTTCTCAGCCACATTTCATAAAGCTTCCCCTCTAGACCTTTCACCATCGTAGCCCTCCTTTAGACACTCTCTAATAGGTATATATCTTTCTTATATTGTCCTGTGAGGAGCTCACTCATGGGCTGGGCTCCCCCAAGCACAGAAATGGAGCTTGTTGGGCAAGAGCGAAGGTGAGGCCCATTGGAATGTGGTAACAAGGAAGAGCACGAAAGAGATATGTTAACTTTGAAGACACAAATTGTTGTTTATCTCATCTCTGGGGGATGCAGTTTTGTCCTTATCAGTACATGATTTATTATCCCCTTGCATTTAGGTCATGAAATGGAGTTTTTGCTTTCCACACTGACATGTCACAATAAAAACTCTGCTGAATTCACAGCAAATTCACAGCCTTGGAGAGCCCAGGCAGCAGCATCTGTCCCCAGAGGGCTGCCGCCTGGGGAAAGGCTGGACCTGGAGCAGAGAGACAGGGGAGGAGGGAGGGGCAACCCGGAGAGGCTGGGAGGGACCAACCACTGCCCCATCCCCACCTTGTCAGGGGAGAGGAGTCAGGAGTGAAGTGCGGAAGGGAGGTCTGGTGAAAGGCTGGGTGGAAGGTGGTTTTTGTGCTGCTTGTCTTTCTTTCTCAATACCAGGATATATTTTAATTGCGAACAAATTAAATTAATTTTCTCCATATAGTCCTGTTTAGCCCATGACAGGAACTGGTAAATGAGCTCCTTGTCTTTACCTCTGTCCATGAGCTCTCTCATTCTGCTTTCTCTCCTTGTAGCTCTAAGGAGAGGGAGTGACTGTGTAGCTTGGGGGGGGGTGTTTGGCCCTTTAGCAGGAATGACTGTATTGTCTGGTTCTTTTAAGGCTTCTCAAAGGGATTTTTTTCTGGTTCTCAATGTCCATTTTGTATGGTTGAGAGAAGTGTCTTGGTTCTCTAGAAGATTGGATGCATGAAGGTTGTGGGCTGCATTTCTGCATGCCTGTGAGAGCTGACCCTGAGCCAGAGGCTATATAGCATGGGTACATGTGTCTGCACCCCGAATTAGTCCTGAGAGCCCCTGATGCGTATCAGTTCAAGCTTTGAGCACCACTAATGCAGCTGCATGTCTCTGTCTATACACTCAGGCAGCAGAGCCTGGCTATTTTTGTTTCCCCTGCCAAGGGGTAAACAAAAGTCCACAAGATACATTCTAGATGACCCTAGCCTGAGGTATGCCAGGAAAAAAAAGTCTTGAAGAATAGCAGATTTGGTTTTTATTTCAGCATTTATGAGAAAGCAGCTTCCCAAAGCATCTAGGCATGATCTGCATAGCAGTAAATGTTGTGTGTGTGAGGTACTGCAGAGGCTGTATTTGCATTTATGCTGAGAGAGCAATGCTGCACAAGGAGGTGTGTTTGTAAATAGTTCTGAAGCATCCCTCTGAATTACAGCAGTCTGCCAGGCTCCTGGTGGAGAGAAGAGACATGCTAAGGATGTGCAAAGGAGTTAAGCATGATTGCTTCATCCCAGGTGTGATTCAGAGGTTTATGTGAGGCCGTGACTGACTTTTTAAAAAAGCATTTGCTCAAGCTGTCCTGAGATAGGAGTGAATTGTCTCAAATGTTTAGACACTGACTGTTCCTGGCAGCGTGAGGGATGGGGGCTTATAAAACAGAGAGCGAAAGATTTTTTTACATGAGCAGATAGTGCTAGGACAAGGGGGAATGGTTTTAAATTAAAAGAGGAGAGATTTAGATTAGCTGATAGTAGGAAGAAATTCTTTATTGTGGTGAGGCACTGGCACAGGTTGCCCAGAGAAGCTGTGGATGCCCCACCCCTGGAAGTGTTCAAGGTAAGTCTGGGTGGAATTTGGAGCAACCTGGTCTAGTGGAAGGTGTCTCTGCCCAGGGCAGGGCATAGGAACAAGATGATCTTTAAGGTCCCTTCCAACCCAAGCCCTTCTATTATTTTATGATTCTATGATAACCCCTCTTATATTTGTAAATGTGTGTCACTTCTGCTGTGGATGTGAGTTCTGCCTCTCTACCAGAGGCTATCAATGGCAGGGAGTGACAGAAATCCCATCTTTTTCACCTAAATGCAGGAAACTCAGTGTGTGGGGTTATAGGAGGGGGGACATGTAATTGGACAGAGTGTTTACAGGGGTGGAAGAAACAAAGAACAAGACTGCAGTGAGGAAAAGCACAATAAAATGAGAGCCAAGCAAGTGAATCTCATTTTTAATACAAATGTATTAAATGTGTGGCCCTAGATGCTGGTCACTGTAACTCAGCGTATGTACCAGTTTGGTTTGCTCCAAAAATCCCTCTCTATATAGAGAATATATTTTTGCCATGGGTTATTTCCCACTGGCTGCAGTAACTAACAGCCCTCCAATCTTGAAGTCTCAATGTGATTTTTCTTTTCATGAAGATGAAAATCACATGCAATTATGACCATTGGCACAGATATTTTAAGTGAAAATAATCACAAATTGCTTGTAGAATGAAAAAACAAAAGAGTAAAAATTACTAGAAGAAAATTTTTATTTCAGGGACTGAATGATGAGGGATAAACTTGATGGTTTGTTTCTTATCTGCCCTCTAGTGTTCAGGACTCCTTTTCATCTGGTGCATGCTCATGTCCAAGGAGTTCTTTGAGCATGGGAAGTGAATAAAAAAAGAAAACGGCAAAACAGTTGAGTTAGTGGAAAAAAACTTTCTAATGTCCTTCACCATACGAGTTCAAAGGATTTGGTTTATTTATTTGATTTATCATATTAGAGAAACAGGAGGACAAATAAGTAATCAATCTCATTTCCAATCTCATCTCAAATTTCTTAGTCTTTTTTAGAAGCTGACAAAGTCCGTGCAAGTCTGTGAAACTGGAAAGATTGAAATAATCAGAGATCATTTTCCCTGTGATTGAAACAGATTTGTTGAAGTTTCACAGGAATGCTCTTTGGGTAATTGAAAATGTTAATTTATGGTAATTTAGAACTTGAAAAATATAAATACGAGAATATTTTAGATAACAACTTTTTTTTTTGAAACTGAGCTTATCCCTTAGAGCCAGCGTTGTATTTTTTTAAATTTCAAATTCAAGAGGAAAAGAGGTTTTACATTAAAAATTATTAACTTATTCTGGGAACTTGGATTGAACCTTATTTATGCTAAATGTGCACTAAACCTGTGTGTAATTGGATTAGTTCTGTAATACCCAAAGTTATTTCTGCAGAAGCACACACACACACATAAAGTATCTTGCCAACATGTGATTATGCTCTAATTCATAGTGTGTGTGTGTGTATACTCACATATTTAATGTCTGTGTGCATTTTCGTAAATTCATATTTAAAGAAAGAATGTATTTGTGGATGTGTGTATGAATGTATATATATATGTATATATTCAAGTGTGGTTTTAGGTCATTAAAACATAAGGATTGAGGAAACCTGGACTTCTGAATTATTTTTGGAGCAAGGTGCTCAGATGAGTTTCCCACTCTGGCACTTAAATAATATTTAATAAAATTTAATTGACTCTCAGCACCTCCTGGAAGCTGGGATGTGCAGTGCTACTCCCTCTGTCCCAGGGGAGAGCCTTCAGAGCCTACAGTGCCTCAATTCCCCTTGCCTGCAGCCTGCCCAGCCAGAGGGTCACTGAACAGGCAGAGAGGTCACTGTCTTGGGTGAACACTGGTTTTGGTCTCCAGGAAAATCTCCTGGAAGCTGGGAGCCCTCACAGGCCTCCAGGGCAGAATTCAGTCTCCTTACGATGAAGTAGCTCAAAATGATTCTTAATGCTGATATCTTTCCTAGCTACTGCTGATACTAGGGTGGAGATAAACTCAAATGGGTGTCCTTTGAGGGGCATTTTGGAGACCCCCCAGGTCTCTGCTGGAGAGAGGGAGCTCTCCTATCTAAGCAGACTGAATTCCCTGCTGGGTTTTATTTTCCTCAGGGCTGCAGTGAAGATCCTGCAGCAGGACTAACCACAGCACACAGTCCTGCTGTTCAGGGCTGATATTGACAAAGCCTCCCTTTTCAATCTCTACCTGAGCAGAGTCACTTCCAACTTCTTGTGGGTGACACATCATTATTCTGCACCCACCATGACCCTGTTTGTTCCTTATGTCACAGCTATACCTCAGCAGAGGATTTACTAAAGTTCACCTGAAATGAGTAATGGTGCTGCTTGGTGACAGAACAGAGCTAAACAAAAACCACTTTTTTCTCCATTTCAAACAAAAATACAGGTGGTGGTACCTGGCCACATTAATGAATGAATCTGCTTTTGCCTGGAAGGGAAAGGTACAGCTGCCTTCTGAGGTGTGGGATCCTGGAGGAGCCCATGTTGTTCCTAACAAGACAAGGCAGGGTTGGGAAGATCCCTCAAGGTTTTCCCCACTGTGTGTCCAGTGACATGCAGCACACAGGGTGTTGTGATTTCTGGTAGGAGGCAGTGCTTGTCGTGGTCTGTGCTGTGGCCACTCAAACATAAGCATCCCATTAAAATCCAAACATCGTGTGCTGGTTTGGGTTGTTTCTGTAGATTGCAGAGAATGATGCTGAAACTTAGTTAACACAGAGGGGCTGTGTTAATGCAAGAAGGGCAAACAAGGGCCTGCTCTGTGGTGGGAACTGGACAAAACTACAGATAAGGGTTCATCTCTTCTCAACAGGCAGGCTGTGAGAAGAACTTCTGTGCTTTTCACCTCAATCTATTCCTCTTTTCTCTTTCGTATCTCTCATATCTGGGTGTTGGCAGTGAACTGGGTCATGCAGGCTTTCAAGGCAGAGGGAAATGTTTACTTTTCCCTTTGTGTTGAAGAGATTGAGCCTCTGTCTTGCCCCATTTAATTTCATACCTGGGTAACGAAGTCAATGGTATTGCTGTGTTTGTGACTGGAGAAGAAAGGATAATAAAAAGAATGTGATGTAATGCTCTGATAAATTCCATGATTATCTTTAGCCTCCTTTTCTTTTCCTTTTTATTGGCCTGACATGTACCTGCTGTGCCAATCTGTTAGCCAGGATGTCGTCACTGGGAAGTACACGAACATATAATCTCTGCTTTTCCTTTCACAGGCTGAGTGCAAGGGAGGCTACTAAGGGAAGATTTGGAAAACTGGGGAAGTGACTTCTGTAGTGAGACAGGTCACAGGTATCACAGAATAATCCAGAGGGTCTTTAGCTCAGTTCTCTGCTTCTGGATTATCTCTCCCAATAGGTAGTGGGGGGCTGCTGACCCTTTAACAGTCCATCCAAAGCAGTGCCTTATCAAGACTGAAGAATCTGGTCCTCCACTCTCTCCTTGCTTGGAAAGTTCTTCAGATCCCTTCTTCTCAGTAGTCCTCTATGCTCTGGTTTATCCAGATTCCCCTTGTCTTGAGGGGGGCAAAGCTGGGTTCAGTATTTAGGTGTGCTCTAAAGAGCACTGAGGCAGGGAAGGATAATCTCTTCCCTTTATTCACAGACTGTAACCTTGTTGGTACAGCCCTGGAGGATCATTGTCTTTGCTGCCAAGTCTCGCCTCCATCTCACTGTCCAGCAAGGACCCCTGAGCCTTTTCTGCAGTCCATCAGCCCCAGTGTTTCTTCCTTCCCAAACCCCTACACTGAATCGGGGATTCTGAGGGCACAGCAGTTGGAGCCACATTTTGCAGTTCTCCTCACTGGTTGCTGGATCTGTATTTAACAACATTCTGGATGTTTTGCCATGATGTTGCTGTGGGTAATGCCAGGTGCCTCATGCTCCCATTTGCACTGTCTGTGTAGGCTGTGGTGTGTGCACGTAGAGTTTTCTTTTAGCACTTAGGTGGCAGGGAAGACCATAAAATACACTCTGGTGATGGAGCTGTGCCCAGGGTTTTGGCTCTGTTCAAGGCTTGGTTGCTGATTGTGTGTGTGGGAATTTTTTCTGCTAGGGTGGAATGGCAGAGGAGAAACAAAAACATGTTTCCCCTTCCTTCCCCCAGACCTAGAAAGCTGAGAAGGAAAAGAGAGTGCCCTTCCTTCTGTCACATGTGCATCCAGCCTTTGCAGTCATTCCCCGGACTCTGACTATGCTAAATTATATAAGGTGCTCTGCATCTGTTCCTCAAGAATAACAGGGGCAAGCTACAGGGAAAATCCTCAACAGTTTTCTTTTTATTCCCTTTTGAGAGGGATAACGTCTTTTCTTAACATTTTTGGTAAGAGCATGTAGAAGGATATTCTGCTTTGACTGAACACTGAATGTGAGTTTTGCTGGTGGGGTTCAGTTCACTGGGAAATCAAATCCCTCTCTGTTCCTGTCAAGCCTCCAGCTGAGAAGCTACTGAACACAAAGACCCAAATCCTCCCATCTTTAGTCATTCAGATCTCTATATCTGTCAATATCCTGGCTGTTTTGTCTCAGTGTTACAGACATGCCTCCATGGCTGGGACATGCAGTGAGTATGTTGTCATCATCCCAGATCAGCTCTAACTCCATATCTACTCAGTCTTTGTCCTCCCCCTTGACAGAAACCATTTGGTGGCTTGTGTTATCACTGACTTCTGCTGTCATACGCTTAATCGAGGCATTAAGAGGAGGAAATGTTTTTGAATTATTTACCTGTGGTCTTCAAGATAAATCCTCTTCTATCACAAATCCCTGAAGTCCTGCAATTTCTCTCTGCACCTGTGGTTCACCTCTTTAGATGTGTAGTAGTTCTCACTGTCTCTTCAATAAATAATAACCTTTAAGAAGAACAGCAGATGTCTACACAGGTGCTAAGACAGGGTTCCTTGATTTTTTATCCAGTGTAGTATCTTTCAACTTTCTTTGAACTACCATGACCCAAGAGCACCATATAGCTGGCATAGTCCCCTTTATGAAAATCCTTACTTTTCAGTTTATTTTAAAGTTACAACATGAGTATTTCATAAACACTCTTTGCCTTTCATTCAAAGACAGAAGGGGTTTTTTTGGCATTAAATCTACAAAGTAGGTTGGTTAATTTCTTCTGATTAACTTTTCTAGCCACCTAGAAGACAGGTGAGATCTGGTCCTATGTAGCCACAATCTATGGGATTTCAGAGGTCAGTAAGACTGAAGTTCTTTCCAAAGCAATGTAGACATGTCTCAAAAGTTTTCTACACTAAGCTCCTTCCATCTCATGAACGACCTATTTGCTGAAAACAAACATAAATGTGAGGTAAGGAAGTGTCCACTAGCAACCACTGTCATTACCTGGGGTGGTGGGAATGCTGAAAAATATCCTATTCTGGTTTTGTTGTAATGAAGTCTATAGACCTGTGGCAAAAGGTGGGATTCATCAGCCTGGATAATGACTCTTTAATTTGTTTTGCCCAACTTTAAAAACCTGTTAAGAGCTTGATTTTTCCCTCATCTTATTCCTTCCTACCCTTGCACTTCAACCTTGAGCCAGGGAAGACTATAGTGCCTCTAGCAGTTTCTGTCTTTCCCACTTAAATGGGCTTTGGGGTGTCGTTGACCTAGAAAGCAAAATGGTGGTTGGAAGTTATAGGTCAGCACTTAGAGCAACTTTAAGTAGGTGTTCAAATCTCAACCATGAAACCTCCCTCACTCCTAAAAGTGCTGGTTTGCCACTCACTTGGGATTTGCCAACAAATTGCGGTCCTGTGGCTGAATAATTTGTTGCATTGAAGAATATCTTGGAGTAAGTTGCCTGCTCCCCTGTCCTTTTCCAACCTGTAATACACCCTTCTCCAAGCATATTTAGCTTTTCTGCACCATGGTTTACCAAGACACAAATGAAGATGATGTTTCTCCTCTCCTTGCAAGGCTGAAACATTGTGCTTATTGTAAGCAATGCCAGACAAGGGTTTGGTTCAGATATTTTAAAATAATCTTTATACACAAACTCCAGTTAGTAGTTAGGTACTACTAGTACTGCCTGCCAGCTGGTATTTTGCATTGTAAAAGACATATATAAAAAAAAGAAGAATCTGAAAACCTCTAGGGAAGAGTCTTAAGCAAACAAGCCCATCTGGCTGTTTAGTGAATTAATATGTATTTTAGGTGGTAGTGATACCAGTGAGCGTTGTTAAGGTTGTCCAGCATTTCTTATAGTAACACCCTAGCTTTTATTACTTATCATTTTGCTGTATCTTAATTGCTTGAGCTGGAACACTTTATGCAGGAGCATCTTCCTTGGACTGAATTAATTTGGGAACACTGCAGCCAAAATAGTTTAGATATTTCCATAGAGGAATCTAGGAGAAATAATCGGTTTTGCCTACATTAGAAATGGATCATATGCTCTTCTTTGGAAGACTGCACTTATGTGCTTATGAGCAGATACTTCAAAGAGAAAAGAAATGGTCTTTCTTTTTGTTTTTTTGAGTCCATCTCTCAGAACTTCTATAATAAGACAGCTCTTAAATGTTTGAATAAACACAGGTGGTTTTGGGTGCTCAGCAGCAACTAGATATAAACAGCTAAGTTCCTCTGACATGATGAATGCACTGGATGTTTTCCAGTCAGTGTCAGAATTTCTTTGCAACTTTCCTTCCTTTTTCTGTGATGCTGTAGGTTAGGTCAGATCTAAGGTGGGACACAGGGTGGGAGATGCAACACTCAGGGTAAGAAGAAAGCTTGCACTCTGCCCAAGCTAAATAGGGGAGGAAGTCACCCTTATGATTTACTGCACAAAATTGGCAGAGGGAGGTCTCAGAGGAAACAAGGGGCCTAGGAAGGGTCCAAGTGATTTAGGTTTAGGATATTGTAGGTTGACTGGGATGGATGAGTGAAAGGTGTGACTACAGGTGTATGGCAATATGTTTGTGTGTGGAGGAAAAAGGATGTTGTGTGTAAAACCAAGGAAGAGGTTAGGAGTTGGTGAACTAAGGGGGCAGAGATCAGGAATCTGTGGAATGCATGCTGGGAGCAGTGGAGTATGGGACTTGTTCATGATTTCATAGAATGGGTCATGTCAGAAGTCACCTTTTGAGATCACATCATCCCTGGCCCTGCCCAAAGCAGGATCAGCTAGAACAGGTTACAGAGGACAATGTTCAGTCAAGTTTTGAATATTTCTAGTGATGAAGACTCCACAGCTGAACAGCCTGTTCCAGTGTTCAGGGAGTTCGGCATTGACCTCCAGAAAACCTCAGCTGCTTGTGTGAGTGCCTCTGAAAAAGTCCAGGACTTGTTTTCTGAAATAGATGGCAGTGGCAGCCCTTTTTCCATAGGAGTGTTTAGAAAAATATTGATTGTGATTTTGTGAGGTACTGCAATAGTGAGCTGTGCTCTGCAGCTCCTAAGGCTGTCTGCAAGATGATGTTTTGGGCGCAGGCTATGTTATTCACAAAATCCTTCTTCATTTTTTTTTTGTTTTGTTTTGTTTTGTTTTGTTTTTTGAACTTCTAATACTGCAGTAGTTCCTTCAAGTCCTATCAGATGTTTGTGTCATGTAAAACATTTGAAGTGTGCTTATTTACTCTCTATTTTTTATCCAGTATGCAATCTTCCAGAGCCCTGAATGAGAGGACTGCAACCTGAGGTTTCCCACTGCCTTCCAGGTAAGGGAAACACTGGTGGGTAAATGTAGATTTTTGTTACTTAAAGCAAAGCTGTTTAGTTGGCTGTAACAAAATGCTGGACTAAAACTGAGTGGTAGAATGAACAAAATATCGAATGGATGGCAAGTGAATGAGGACTCTGTGGCTTGAGGACAGGATAAATGTAAAGACTTGCAAGAAGAGGTGTAAGATTTTCTTGGATGCAGCTATTAAAACAAGCCAAGTCTTTATGATCCATTTTATATTATACTGTGTGGGTTTTGTGTGAAATACATACTTAGTAAAATGATAAATTATACTTTATACCTTTTCTAGTACTGTAGACTTTACCTTTAATTCTCCACTATGATATGTGAGAATACTGCATGATTTTAAATGCTGCATGATTTTTTTAAAATCCTGTATTATTTTAAAACACCTTTATACTGTGGTACTCCCTAAGAATCTGTTATATTTATTAGAATCATAAAATGGTTTGGAGATCATCTAGTTCCAAACTTCTTGCCATGGAGAACAATAACTTTCACTGGATCAAGTTGCCCAAAGCCCCTCCAATCTGACTTTGAATGCTTCCAATGATGGAGCATGACTGATTGTCAACAGCTGCATCAAAATAAATATTGATATATTTTAGTTGACACTTCTGGTTATATTTTTCTCAAATAGCTGTGTGAAAGGCATCTTTTGATCCTTTCTCCTGTTTTTCTCCTTCTTTTGCTTAACTGCTTCTCTGTTGCATAGCATGAAACCGGATTATGTGAGACTGGGTAATTCATACTAGAGGGTGTTTCAAATCCTGCTATAACAATATGGTGCATTTGCTTCCTAGAAGGGTCTTGCCATCTGAAGTCTCCTAGAGCACAGAGGATCCATAAGTAATCAAAGCCCCAAGACTGAGAGTTCTGTTTGTTTTTGTGTGTCAGACTTTCCCTTTGGACCTTACCCTTTCCTGAAATTATAAAGTAGAAAGAAACAGTGCCTGGAAGCTGTGTTGCAATCAAAAGTCAGATTCAGCTTCTCAGGTCATTGAAAGAGAAGCTTAACTTTCTCTGTCCATTACCTACAGAGCTGCTGTGTTCCTGCTGCTAGCCTGGAGCACACATTTAGCCCTTCCTTCTTCTCCCCAGCCATGGTGTGACCTGTTACACATCCACGGGGAGCTTTCACAGGGGTTTCCTGCAGCAAGCTGTGTCCCAGAGCTCGAGGAAAGCTGTTGCAGCCAGGATGAGGTCTCTGCCTGCAACTACTCATTGTGTGCTCCCGGTGGAAGCTGAGGGTTGTGGTCTTTCCTTGCTACGTGAGACACACTCACTTCCTTGCTCTGTGTGTGTGTTTAAATCACAAGCTTGTGTAAGGTTTTATGTGCTGACATTGAGATGTCAGAGGAATCACAGAATCATAGAATGTTAAGGGGTTGGAAGGGACCTTAAAGATCATCTGGTCCCAACGCCCTCTGCCATGCCAGGGACACCTCCCACTAGACCAGGTTGCTCAAGGCCTTTTCCAACTCGGCTTTGAACACTCCCAGGGTTGGGGCATCCACAACCTCCCTGAGCAACTTGGTCCAGTGTCTCACCACCCCCACAGCAAAGAATTTCCTCCGAATGTCTAACCTAGATTTGCCCTCTTTGTACCTATTACTCCTTGTCCTATTACTACAGTTCCTGACAAAGAGTTCCTCTCCTTGTAGGCCTCCTTCATATAGTGGAAGATTATGAATTCTCCACACAACCTTCTCTTCTTCAGGCTGAACAGCCTCAACTTTCTCAGCCTGTTTTCATGGGAGAGGTGCTCCAGTCCTCTTATCAACTTTGTGGCCTCCTCTGGACTAGCTCCAACTGTTCCATGTCCTTCTTATGTTGCGAGCTCAAAAACTGTGCTCAGAACTCCAGGTGGGATCTCACAGAAGCAGAGGGGCAGATTTACCTCCTTTGACCTGCTGGCCATGCTCCTTTGGATGCAGCCCAGGATTCCATTGTTTTTTCATCACCCATCACCCCCAACTCCTTCTCCCAGGGCTGGTCTCAATCACTTCTCCACCCAATCTGTGGGTGTGTCTGGGATCTGTGTCTGTCATGACCCAGGTGCAGGACCTTGCACTTTGCTCTGTCAAACTTCATGAGGTTTGACCAGCCCCACCTCTCCAGCCTGTCCAGGTCCCTCTGGATCCATCCCTTCCCTCCAGTCTGTGACTGCACCACACAGCTTGGTGTGGTCAGTGAATTTGCTGAGGGTGCCTCAATCCCACCGTCCATGTCACTGACAAAGCTGTTGAACAGCATCAGCCCCAGTACTGACCCCTGCGGGACTCCACTCATCACTGGTTTCCATGTGGACAATTCACTGTTGGCCACAACTCTTCGTGTGCACCATCCAGCCAGTTCTTTATCTACCAAGTGGTCCACCCATCCAATCCATGTCTCTCCAATTTGGAGACAAGGATGTTGTGTGGGACAGTCTCAAATACTTTGCAGAAGTCCAGGTAAATGATGTCAGTCACTCTGGCCTACCCACCAGTGCTGCAGCCCTGTCATAGAAGGTCACCAAATTGGTCAGGCATGAATAGGCAGTAAGAAGTATGTAGTTCTAAGCTTATTTCAGTTATTTTAAGAATTTTTTTATTTAACCCTGCTCTTATCAGAATTTGTACAATTACTATTACTCTCAAGCTCTGGTAGTGTAGAGTAACAGACTGAAGTGGATTCTACAACTTGTAAAGATGTTTACCAGCCCAGTGTGTGCCCTGCAGCATGGACTGCTCCACTGAACATCTATTAGTTATCCTGCTACCTAATAAGAATATCTGTTTCGGGTTATTATTAAATAACCAGAGACTCCAGACAAAGAATCTGGAATATCAATGTTTCTGCCTATGATGGGATATAGGACACCAAGCATGTCCAAGGATGTCTGAGCCATAGGGATTCCAGCCAGTCTGGGAACATTCAGCAGCTAAACAGGCACTGGGGCGTCCTCATTGCTGAAAGCTCAGCCTGCTGTGGGGCTCAGGTGACAGTTAAGGGACATTTCCAGAAGGTATGTTTTGGTTTAAAACTTTGTTGACAGGCATCAGATGTCTGATTTGGTGGGATAGTTCTTCCAAACTGGAGTTAGGGATAGGATTTGCCTTTGCCTCAGGATGTTGTAGATAAATGCAACTAATTAAGTCAGCCCTCGTGTTTTCCTATGAACAGGGAGAGAAAAAGAGGCACAAGGGATAATTTAACTGATTTTTTTTAGAAATCTGTGTTAGGATAAGTTGATTTTCCTGTCTTTAGTATTTAAAGCAAGAAGTTAATCTAGATGTGACTAAACATAGGTCCCCAGTACCATCTGAGATTCCCAGAGGGGTCTGTAATTCCTTAGCAGGTCTGCAAGGTATGACATAGGTTTTACCCTTAAAAACTAATGCTGTGCTTAAAAACTCAGCCTTTCCTCTTGGCTCTGTCAAATACATCTGTGATGTGCCCTTTCTTTATTGAATCATATCTGCATATGAAATCAGTATGCTTTACATACTGTAACACCACTTATCTCCCTAGTGAATGATGCAAATCATCGATCCCACCATGCAGGACCTTCTTGCATGGCTGAGGGAAAACGAAACTATTTTACCTCTCTTTTTCTTTTTTTTTAAACTTTTTTTTCCTGTGCTTTGTTAGACTTTTTATATCCACTTTGTCCTCACTTGGCACAGTTGAAGATGCCTACTCTGCAGGGTACAGACAGAGAGGTATCAAAGCCATTTGTTTTAAAGCACTCTGCATCTCCTTTGAGGTGGGCTTTTCCTCAGTGTTGCAGCTTAGCACCAACAAGAGAATTAAGGTGGGCAACTCCTCAGTGGTGAAATACAGCCATGCTGAGCCAAAGAACATGAAGCTAGAGGCCACCTCTCTCCTGCTATTCTTATGTGTCTTCTTGAAATCAGAGCTGCAGCTTTCAAAAAATAGCCCCAATAAGCAAAGTTGGAAAACACAATCTTGCAAACTGGTTACACACACCTCAGCAGGTACATTTCGCAGTACACATCCTGATTTAGCAGAAATAAGATCTGTCTGTGGTCTCAGTGATCTATTCAGAATAACCATGGGTTTTTCTGTCAGGTAGTTAATCATGGAGTGGGTGATTTAGATGTGCTCACCATCATTACTGCAATGAGAACTTCTTGCCCTGCATTCAAAATTACAGCAGGGAATCTCATGCAGCAAATATTTTTTAGCTCTTGAGAAGGGTTTCAGGGTCCTGTCTAATTTTACATGCATTACATTTTTAAAGATTAAAATAGATAACATATTTCTTATTTCTTTTTAGAGTGCTAGAAAGTCCCTTTGAGTCAGCTATTCCATATAATCCCTGAGCAGACATCAAAATTGTTGCCTGAAAGAAGATTAATTAAAAAATCTTCAGGGATAATGGTTTATAAGATACATGGAGGCTGTGAAATCAGAAGCAGCTCCAAGGAGGTCTGACAGTGTATGCTGGCTGGCACTTTTCCCTCCTCAGTCAGGTAGTTCCAGGTTCTCCCACAGTCATGAGATATATAGAAAATGATTTTATATGAAGCAGATTATGACTCTGCAAATGAACATGGTGTAGAGACACTGTCTTCTAGAATATCTTGAGAAATGCTGCCAACAGCACATCATAGAATCATAGAATTGCTTGGGTTTGATGAGGCCTTAAAGAACATTTCATTCCAGCCTCCCTGCTAGGGACGAGAACATGTTCCACTAAATCAGGTTGCTCCAAGCTCCATTCAGCCCGGCCTTGAAAACTTCTGGTGCATCCATAACTTCTCTGGGCAACCTGTTCCAGGGCCTCACTACCTTCACAGTAAAGAACTTTTCCCTAATATCTGATCCAAACCCACTCCCTTTCAGTTTTAAGACATTTCTCCTTTTCCTCTCACTACCTGCTCTTGTAAAAAATCCCTCTCCATCTTTCTTGTAGGCTCCCATCTTCTATAACCATTTATCCAGGTTTGATACTTTAATAGGAAATACCATCCAGCACATTTTCTTGGTGTCTCAAGCTCATAGATTCATATCATCTGCAGCATACAGGTTGCAAGCAGAGATCTGGCAGCAGGAAGCAAATCCCTTTAGAAAGTTTCCACCAGTGATTTTTCTTTTTTTTCCAGTATTTTTTAGACAGGGTTTCACAATGTCCTGCAACAGTACCAGCTCCTGAAAGAACTGTCATGGCTTATGAGCATTACGTAGCTTTGCACTGACATTTTGGGATGGAAGTGACATCTGATTGTTGTGACCTTGTTGTGACTTGTGATGTTCCAGTGCAAAATGAGAGCATCACGACATGCCTCTTTGATAGATAAATGGCAGGTGAATGCCTTGATTTCACACACCTCTCTCAGTTAATACTCCTTTATTTTGATCATGTGGCACCCCATTCACCTGAGGTCTTTTTTCTTACTTATTATTTTCAGATCATTAGACAAAGGCAAAGTTCAGCTTGTTTGCTTCATGCATGAAAGAATTAGTGTCCTGTGCTGTGCAAGTGGGTTCTTTTCTGGAAGGATTTTTTCTCACTGTTTGGTGGTTAGAGGCAGTTCTCTCTCACACGAGGAATTCACTTCTAGGGAGATTTTTCTATGCAGAAAAACCTTTACACAATAAAACAGTAAAATACCACTTGTAAGTCCCAATTTAAAGGCAGAGAGTTGGCCTTTAGTTTTAAAAAGAAAAAGTTTAAAATTGCATCACAGTGGCAACTTTCAAAGTCATTCCCTTCCTCAGCTTTGCTGTTTTGTTCAGTGCTTTATAAAAATGCAAGAACCCCCTAAAAAACGAAATTTCTCCCTCCTGGAAGCTGGTGTTTGACCTTTTCCGGGCTGCAAGCTCTTTGCCCACAAGTGCAGAATGCAAACATTTCAGATGCATCACTCCATCTGTTTTCCCAGAGTCCCAAAACCGTGCCAAGGAGTGACCTCCATCCTCCCGGCTGCCACTTTCCCTATGGAGAGGGGCTCTGGGGTGACACCCCTGTGCATGTACATCGAGGGCTGCTTGGCAGCCATGGGTTCGAGCAGATCTGGGTGCTGGGGCAGCTGTTGCTCTGAGCGGTGCTGCCGCCAAGTTGGGTAACCATGGCAACAGCATCACCGCCAGCATCCTCCTCCTCCTCACTCGGCTCTCCTCCTCCTCGGCATCATCAGGAGCAGCAGCAGCAGCAGCAGCAGCCCTGGCAGGAGCCAGAGCCCGGCAGCCGAGGCTGCAGCCAGCTGCTGCCAACCCCTACCCGCACCGGCACCCGGTCACAGCCCCGGCCCCACTGCTCCCGGGGGAAATAGGGCAGAGGGAGCTGAGGGAGCTGCACTGCAGAGGGATCCCAGACAACCCAGGTAAGAGCTGTGGGGCTGCTCACAAACTCCCCGGGATCGATGTGCTGTGTGCCTGGCGTGTGTTTGCGTGTGAGTGTTGGCTGCGAGTTTTCCGGCTCGCTCCTTCCAACAGCAGTGTGATGACAATTCCAGGCAAGCATGTTTTCCGGCTCGTGTTCCCCATCTCTGCCATACTGTCCCTCTCTCTCTCCTCCACTCAGATATGTAAGGAATAATAAATAATATTCTAAAAGGTTGTTAGAAAATGGGATGGTGGGGGGGCCCAATGTGATCTGAGTGGGGAACGGCTGTGCTTCTAAAATAAAAGTGGGCAGCAGCAGTGGAGCAAAGGTTGACATGGTAATTAATAACCCTTAAAGAAAAAAATTATGCGACAACGCACTTCTGTCTCTACCCACTCTACAAATAAATCTCTCTCATCATATTCAGCAGAGAGCTGTAAAGCAGAGAGGTATATGAATAGTCGAGACTAGAAACCTCACTATAGTCCACAACTGTCAGATTTACCTTAAGTGCTTTAAAATCAGACTAAATTATTACAATATCAATGCAGTCATACCTGAGAATATATGTATGTCTAGAATTGCAAAAATACTTCTCCTAAACCTTTACAACTCCTAAGAGGCAAAAAAAAAAAAAAAAAAAAAATTATCCTAAAGATGTGGGTCTGATGGCCACACACTCAAAGGTGCTTGCTTCATCTGTTGTGAGGAAGCAGGTACTGGGTACATTCCAAAAGGTAGGAAGAATAGTTCTGATCCAAAAGCACCTGAGGACAGTCCTTGGCATTTTATAAACAGAAGAGATACAAAGCTGTGGAGTGTCCTTGTGGAGGCAAATAGATGTGGATGAGTGCGTATGTCTGAGGAGCACAAAGGGGGGGACAATAAGAAGTTTAAGCCAAGTGTTTAAGCTGTGAGTGTTTGCTATGTAATGACTGCAGAGAGCTCTTTCCACTTCCACAGAACTATTTTTATTTGTTTATTTGTTTGTTATTGTCAGCAGTAAGGAGAAAGAGATCTGACGCTGCTGCTGTCTCTGTCTCCTTCTCTAAAACCCTGTTCTTCCTCTCTGGTGTCCCTTGTCCTCCCCAAATCATCCTTGTCTGTGTAGCTGGAAATGCTTCCTAATTATAACATGGGGATGGTCTGGGTATGACCCAATGCAAGTACTGATATATTTGTGTGTATATATATATATATACATATATTTATTTATATATATATATGTATATCCTTGTACATGTAGTAAAGGTTAAGAAGCACCTGTCTCTCATGTTCAACCTGATTTGAAAATCAGCATGGTTTTTGGTCCCAATCCTGCATTTTTCTATGTCTGTACATCCTCCTAAAATCAGCAGGAGATGGAATATAATTTAAGTTTATAGGTACAGAACAGACAGCAGAATTGCACCCACCTTTTCTCTATGTTTATAAACATTCTCCTCCTGCAAGCTATAGAACAAGGAATTCGGGTAGGCAGGACCTCATGTCCAGTTCTTATGCAGAAGTGCTGTAAAAATTACCTGGGAATTATGCTCCATCCCAAGGGAAATTGATAAGGTAAGGGATACAAAAGGAAGATACAGGCAGCTATTTGGCATCAGTGCTTCAATTTGAAAAATAATTTCTTGAGGAACTTGACCTCATCACAACAGGTCTTCTCTACAAGGGGCTCTTTGATCCATGGTAATAACAGTGCTCACAGACACCAAGTTTAACTGAAGAAGATGATTTTGGATACTTACATTAATTAAACTAAAGCACTGTAGGGCTACAGTCCTTAAGAGACTGGGCACATTGCATGGTGTATTTCTGCATGAGATTTGGTGTTTGCTTCAAATCCAGAGAATATTTAAATCTTGAGACTTCTTTGTAATAACAGAGAGGGAATAAAAGTGCCTGTCAAAATGCCTGTAAAAAGAGCACAAACCTGATCCTGTGTCTGACACTGAGACACCAGTAACAAAGCCACAATCCTGTTTACATGTGTTGCAGAGATGTAAAGTGCATAATCCAGGGGCAGCTCAGTGAGGCGCAGAGCAGTGACCCCTCTCATCAGCACAAGCAGATGATTGAAGGTGAAAGGGCTCTGGGTATTACACATTAACACCCTGCAAGTATTCCTACACAGTCCCACTTTGCTGCTAGCGGTGGGCAGGTGATTACGGAGAAGCCAGAATTCATGCATGGACTTTTGATTGCTACAGGGCTGAAAACTTCTGTTAGAAAGGACTCAGGGTACAGCAGGGAAGCTCGATGTTTTCCTGAGCACTGCTTGGCCACAGAAACCTTCTGTGGAGGGCTGTTCATGGTAAGTCAGGGCTGATATCAGTGGAAACAGCAAGGATCTTCCCCACCTCAGATATCCAGTATTTAATGCTCAGTGTCCCCCACTCTGGCAGCTTTTTCCATTGCTTAACCTGGAAAGCTTAGGAGAGATTTTTTCATTTTGCCTTATGGCTCTTTCTATTGTATTTTATTAGTTTAGTAATGGAAGGGAACACAGTCTTTCTTTTGTTTTGTGCGTGGCTGTTAAGAGCTGCTCTCTCAATGCTCACATTGCTCACAGCATCATTCTAAGGGGAAAAATTTATATCTCATGATATAACTAAGCATCTTTTAAAATTTCGCTCCTTATTTTCATTAGTCACCCACTGTGGCTCTCAGAGCTCAGAACAAAAGAAGACTTATACAATAGTTGCTGTTCTAAAGTCAGCTTTTCCCAACAGGTTGAGGCAGGAATTTTGGAAATGCTGCAGCCAGGGTTTTGTGGTTTTGGTGTTGTATTGGTCTTTTTGTTTTGTTTTTTTGGTTTTTTTTTTCTTTTTTTTTTTAAATAAGGAAAATGCTTTTTTCCAGATCCTGATCTGTAGTAACCTGAAGCAAGAGATGATTTGAAGAAGCATGTTGTACCTTGCCTTTAGTTTAACAATGCTATTCACTTTATTTTGAGCCTATGTGTACACTGCTGTTTATTATTCTATTCAATAATCAGTGTTATTTTCTCTCCTGCAATATTATGTTTTTTCCTTTTACACTCTGTTGTGATTGGCTAGATTCACTGTTTAATGAGGCAGACACTTAACCACGGAAAAGTTTTCCCAGTGAGGAGGGGGACAATGAGATCTTTACATTAGAAACTGGACACTTCTCTGTCTGTTTGGTTCCCTTAAAATTATGTACCCAATCCACAATTGATACAGAAATAACCATTTTTTTGCCAATTTTCATCTTCTTTCAGAGTCAGACTGGTCTTGGCAGTCTAAATGATACCCACGATGATGCAATGGGAACCTTTGTGTCCACTGAGCAGATACCCCATCAGCACTTGGGAAGGTTATAATTCCATCCTGGTCTATGGGCTCAGGTGGTGTAAGCTTTGGGTCTCTTTACTCTGTAACCCCTGGGGTCCATCAGCTTCCTTGCTCATGGTTTGAAACCTTCTTCCCCCACTGGTGAGACAGTCTGAGAGTGCTTCCCCCCAACACAGCTCTGATAGAAGTGTGTCCACCAGCACAAACAGCGCAGGAGTCTCACTTTGTGTGTATTTCTTGTGGTGTCCCCTGTACCCAGTTCCCTCCCTTGCACGCTGGCAGTGCCTGACATGCTGCAAGAACCTCAGGCCTGTGACGAAGCATGACCTCTGCTAACACTGCTCAAGGAGGGGATGGGCTGAAACCACCTGAGCAGTTGTGGCTGCTGGGCTGATCTGAGTCCTCCTTCAGAAGGTCAGCACCGTGACATGCCTGATCTCAACTTGTTGGGAGAGTGAGTCAGAAGCTGGCTTCCTCCAAATGTTCCAAATCCAAGAGGATATGATTTTATTCTCTCTCTAATCCTATTATTAGTGCCTGCAATGTTAAGGACTCTGTTATTCAGCAGTTTTATTTCTTCCCTGCTCCACTGCTGCAGATGGAGCATCCAAACAAAGTGTAAAAGGAAGACTTTCTTTTGTACATTCAGATGCTGCTGACATCCATGTGCTGTCCCATACTGAAAGAGAATAGCTTTGAGGGGGGTGGGTGCTCTCTCTGGTCCTCCTACAAATCTGCCAGAAATCTCATGGCATTTCTGCTTCTCTCTTGGGTCCAGACATGCCGTGGTGCGGATTTTTTGTTTCTGTAGTCCCCACACCTCTGACCTGTGTATGTTTCAGTACTAAGATCATTTTCAGTGGTCACAGAGGGACCTACAAAGTTTACTTACTGCACACGAGGCACTCTAGGTAAATGCAATATCCTGATATGCTCTTCCTACCTGTTGTGTTTTCTCATCCTTCAGATCATGGGAATAACACAATCTAAGCAGTAGTTTGACCTTTTCCTGCTAGATATGCCTACCAAATTCTTGATTTTACAGTGTATCTAGTGTATATATATATATTTTTACATGTATATCTAGTAGTTACATTCATCATAATTTCTTTTTCTTTGTTCTTAGCTATGTGATGTTGTCACGGATAGGTAAGACCTTGTGCACCCTGTTGGAATTTAGAGGTGAAATTGCAGATATTAAACAACAGACTTGTACTGAAAATGCATAGCAATGGTGTGACAGTAAATTGATGTTTGTCTTATTTGCATGGAAACTTCAAATTCTGGCCACAGTGTGGCTTTTGAGGATTCACAGAATGCAGCACAATAGCAAGTGGGAGTTTCTTATTGTAACTTGGCTTGGTAGCGACCACCTATGCTATTAACACCCTGATGCCACCATCTAGCAGCCTGGGGACGACCAGGCTCTTTCTTGGTCCAGCTAGTTGGGCAAAAATATCTCCCCTATTGTATTCCTATGCAGATCTGCATGACTGGGAAGGAATTCGGCTCTGCACCAACTTCTAATGTGTAATTTTGTTTTCTCTCATTGCTAACATTGCATTTGTTTCTGAGGCTGGCAAGCACAGTCCCATAACCTTTTTATGGCCCTAAAGAATGTGAGTATTACTTGGAGGATGTGCCTTGAGTGAAATGTAGCTGGTATACCTGTCAATTTGTCAACCCATACTGCCAAAACCATTGTGGCAGTAGGAAAAGCAATCCTATTGTATGAGAATGATTTCTTAAAGAACAGAGCAAAAGGACCAGCATTTCCATCCACTGAATCCTACACAAGAGAGGTGTTTCAGTAAGAAAACCTCCATCTCTGTTAAATTATCTCCTCCTTTCCACTCATAGCCTCTTGTTCTGCTCAGTGGCTTTGACTTGACCTCATTGCGAGGAGATGATGCCTATAGATGATGTAACCTCATATTCTTGCTAAATAGGCCCTTGGCTTGTAAGTGTCAGCTTTGAGGTGTCTGCATGAAACCACTGATTGTATTTGCATGAAAAAGTCTCCCATTTGTTTCAGAGGTGATGGGGCAGCATGGGGCAACACCCACTTTTGGAAGATCCCTTTATATGCCACTTTTCTGGATTTGCATGCTCAAAAAAAAATTGGGTTCTTACTGGTATTTTGGTTTCTGCAGAGAACTCTGGGCTACAGGTTTTGAGCTGGCAGTCTGCCAGTACCTGTAGCAACTGCTCCCCCTCTGTGTGATTGAGCACCTGAGTGCTGCAGGTACTGGCTCACATCTGCACAGCTCTTCTGCGCTATTAGGGCCCAACTATCCCACGTCATAGGACATGAGGATCTCTGTGGGACAAGGCAGATGGATTTCATTAGAGCTGAGCAGTGTCTGCTGCTGCAAGTGACTCTTCTTACAGGAGTTTACAGAGTACATTGCCCTGCATAAACCTGTTCTACACCCTGCAGTAGCCCAGCACTATTTTCTTTTCCTGACCGTCTTGTTTTAAAGTCTAAGCTGAAAACTTCTCTTCTCTGTTTGTGCCTCGCTGTTTTCTCTCTGTTTCCCTCTCCCTTTGCAGCTGTGTTTAGGCTGAGCTGTATGAGGGTACAGTTTGCCAGGGTAGATGTTAGAGGAAATAAAGTCTCATTGTGTGATGTTCTAGAGTGCTTTGCTCTGCAGCCACCCAGCCCTTGCACCACTGGAGGCTGGGGGATGTTTGCCACTGACCTCAGGAACAGCAGGAGTCATCCCTGTGCACAAAAGTCTTTTCAGAAGAAAAGATAATGCACAAGGCTGTGAAGGGATTGTTGTTTGAGAAAGGCGTGGAAGCCTGAACCCTCTCGGTTGAAAAGCTTTTGCTGGCAGCCATGGATGGATCAAAGTCAAGCTGCTGTTTTAGCCTGGGATGTCACAACCACCTGAACATTATTTGTCTTTGCTTGGGGAACCAAGCAGCAAAGTCAGGGGCATTGAGAGGCAGAAGAGGGACAAGGCAGAAAGACATTATGTCAGCAAGGCTACTCTTTTTTGAAAGAAGTCCATATGGATGAATGGTTGATGTGGAGATGAATAATAATTCCAGAAGGTTACGTGAAAAGCCCTTAGATGTGTTCTTTCTTTTATGATGGGGAAGGGAGGAATAGATTTTGGATTGCATCAATTCATTTGGATTGCTTCAATTCTTTTGGATTGCATCAATTCTTTTGTCTGAAGAGGGAAGAAAGATTGTTGAAAAAAAAAAACAATGAAAAAACTAGTGAGGAATGATCAGCAGACTCTTGCTGATTTTTAGTAGCACTGTAAATTAGGCCTTGTTTTCTTTAGGTGCCTTGCGTTGGTAGCGGGTGACATTAGTGCTTTATTAAACTTGCCGTGCTGAGGAGCTCATCATCTGGTGCAGCTAATAATAATATCCTGATCGAGAAACAGAAGGTGGGATAGCTCAGCATCAGACATCGGAGTGCAGAAATAGTCGCTGCTAGTTGAACTAAAAATACCCACCAGCATAACCCTCTTGCCTACAGCAGCACATGCTGAACACACTTTGGGCTCTGGCAGTGGGGGGAATGGCGTCCCTTTGTTTTTGGCAACTGCTGGATCAGCAGTGCTCTGTGGTGATTCATATGTGCGACTGCCTAATGCTACCTTAGGTGTGCAAGGCCCCTCAGAGCAAGTTAATTAATATCCTTGGATATTAATCATTATCCAGAGTCATAAACAGACTTTATAGGGTGAAACAGGCTGCATCAGATGACTGTTAATCCAGTTTGTCCCAGGGTGGGACTTTGTGGTCATGGAATCACCCAATGACATGGCAGTGACCGGCAGCAGCGACCAAGATGTAACCATGGCTACTCTGTTCCTCTGCTCCCTGCTCCTGCTTGGGGACAAACAGCAGATGTCAGGATCGCTGCTGAATTATGAGCCTTGGAGTTACTGCTGCACAATGTGGTCAAAGAGATTTATCTAATTTTTTCCTACAGCCTCCCAGGGTTTACCCAGCCTCTCCACTTGGGCTCTACAAGGGTGAAATTCAGTTTAGCATGTACCTGTTTTTCTGCTATGAGCTACAAAATCTCCATGACAATAAGCTAAAAGTGGCCCAGATGTAGTGGGGATAGGGTACCCTGAAATAGGTTAGTTAGATGAAATTAGGACACCTTGAATGCTAGAATCAGCAGTGAAACATGGATATCTGCTGCACTGTCAGATGGTAGATCAAAGGTGAGGAACGCCTTGTACATGAATCATAGAATCATAGAACAATTTAAGTTGGAAAAGACCTTTAAGATCATCAAGTCCAACCTCTAACCCAGCACTGCCGAGACGAGGAAAAGTGTTCGGTGTAAAGAGAGAGTTAATTGACTGTGTTGGGCACAAGTGATGAGACATTGTCTGCAAATAAAGGATACAAACATGAAGTGCTGAGAGAGCGAAGATGAGAAGCAAGGCCTGAATGCTCTAATTTGAAATACTGCATTATGTGTAATAAAAGCCAGCTGTGGTGTGACTCCTTCACTTGTTTGAATACAGAGAAACCTGTGGCTGGGATAGGAGAGGGTGAGGGTATGGCTGTAGCTACTTTGGTCATCACACTTGCAGGCAGGAGGAATACAGGGGCTGCAGCATCACTCCTGCCTTGCTTCCCCTCTCAAAGTAAGGTGCCTGCTTCCTGTACAAACACAGGTGCTTCCCTCAGAGCAGAATGAGCAGAACGTGTCAGGATATTGTATGAAGAAATGTCATTCAACAGAACTGGTTCTGTAAGATCCAACACAGAGGGAAGCCCTTCCTCAGTGCACCTGAGGTGTCTGTTTGTTTGGGGTTTTTTTGTGGAGTTTTTGTTTGTTTGTTTTGTTTTGTTGGGGTTTTTTGGTTTTTTTTTGTTTGCTTGTTTGTTTGTTTTGGGATATTGGGGGGTTGTTTTGATTTTTTGTTTTGTTTTGTTTTTTGGTTTTTTTTTGGCTATATTACAACCAGAAGATCCAAGGACATCAATCTCCTTTGTGTCTCCTCTGGGACTCTTTGGAGATTGAGGGCTCATCTGGAGACAGAGCAGGTAAAGCACAGAGGTTATTTCTCTTGGGATAGGTGTTTCTTGTACGCACTTCTCTGGGTTGAGGTTACCTTAGTAAAGGGAGCACCAGGACTGATGAGCTTCCCTGCCTGTCTTTCTTAGCCAGTCTTAGCTTCTTTCTGGGACTGCTATTGTACTTACTCTCTGGTGAAGGGAATAGCAAAAAGCTATTTTTGTTCACAGAAGTTTCTTTCATTGGATAATTCTGGTTGGAAGGAACATCTATTCCAATCACCTGCTAAAATGAGGGTCACCCGTGGGATCAGACCAGTCTTCTCAGGGTTTTATCTAGTCCAGCTTTTTACCCATCTATAACAGAAAGTGAGTGGCCTCTAAAATTTTCTGAATTGTCAGGACCAGGGTCATCAGGAGCTTTCAGAGAGAGTTTTGAGAGAGAGATGGGAGGTCTGGCAGCACGTGCAAAGAGCATTTCCATGAGGACTTCTGACCATGGAGATATCCAGGGGAAACTGCCAGAGACTCTGAGAGGAGAGTGGTGTGCAGAGCATGACAGAGGTGAAAATGAACTTATCAAAAGCCTTCTTGGGCTGTCAAGGGCGGGTTTATTCCTCAGCATAAGTGGCTTCCTCTGGGGACCTGTGGAATACGAATTGCCGTGGGGAAAGTACTGACGTTCACAGGGAAGAGGGTCTGGCTTGCCCTGTGTCTGTACATGGTAGATGCCTGTTCTGGGAGATAATGCCTCAGGTCAGTGATTTAATTATGTCTGGTTTGGAGACCTTTTACCATACCTGAGATAACTCAAGGCTTACAGGCTGGAGTTTGGAAGAACCACCTTGTTCAGCAGCAATAATCACCAATTACTAAGAAAAGATCATCTTACTTAGTCATTTCCCACTGCTCCCATCTTCCCACCAAATGCTCTGTTTATAAAAGCTTTCCTTTCAGAACCAGTGCCACTGATAACCAGAAGCCTCACATCACAGGAACATTTTAAAAAGAGTTTGAGGGCCAATTATATAAATGTTTCCTCTTTTGTAAAACAGCTTGGGACTTGTAAACATATTAAGTCCACACATATCTAAATAATTCATCATGATGAATAATTTAGTTGTGTAAGCTGTATTTTAAGTAAGGAAATATTTTTTTCCTAATAGGAGGGAAATAAAGATATTTTAGATAATTTTGAAATATGTAGATGCCATTTCACTCTTTTGCATTATTTTTTTTGTTCCAATTGATTTTTGTTATGAGTGTGTTCTTCAGGAGTGGCTGATAACACGTCTGTAGTGTGTGAAGGTGACTTCCTCAGCACCAAAAACCCCAAAACCTTTCAACAGAATAAGGCTTATCAGAAATCAAGGAGTCCACTTCCTGTTGTAGACGTGCAAAGGGCACATTTTAGAACTTAGGATTTTAGAATCATTGTTTGTTTTCCAGATGAAATTGAGGATGGCAACTTCAATCCATGTAAAGTAAAGGTGAATGCTGTTACTATGGAGTCCTTTGTATGGTGTTTTTGGATTTGAGCCTTATTTGTGAGATTATTTTGAACTTTGTTCCTTTTATATATATACTTGAATGATTCTGTTGCATTTTATTTTCTCTCCCCTTCCTTTTCTCTCCCCTTCCTTTTCTCTCCCCTTCCTTTTCCTCTCTCAACAACAGAAGATTTTGAAGACAGCATGAATGAAACAAAATGTTGGCATGGTCTAGCTGAATTTCCTGACAAGATAAACATTAAGTTAAATGTGAGACATATGCCTTAGTGTGTGACTGTAATTTTATAGGTTCTTTTATATGTTATGGTTGGCAACAGAATCCCTGTAGCCTATTCTGGCTAGAAAGAACAGTATTTCTTAGTCTTAAGAGAGATACATGATCTAAAATCTGTATATACCACCAGCTATACTGTGTGAGTGCTGAAGAGTATCTTGGTTATAAATACTGTCCATTCCAATACATCTCATAATCAAGGATGGTTATTCAACCATGGTGCATTTGTGATGGGGATAATGTTCTTATCAGAAGTCCTCTTTTCTGCCTTCATCTCACCTTTGGAGTTAAACTGTCTGGAGGTGATGCACCTCCATTTGCTCTCACTGTGGAATGCAGGCTTGTGTTTGGTGAGAATATTTCCTCTGATGGCTGTACAGGTACAAAGTTGGAGGGATGTTGGCTCTAGCTCATCCTGTGAGACTTTAATTTGTGGAGCCAGACCATCAGAGGATAAATCCCATGCTCCTCCCCATCCCCCTTAATTTTGGGGACCACTCACATAATCTTGGAGTAGTTTGAACTGCAATGAAAATTGCTCATCCCCCTCACCTTTTTACACAAGGATCCCCATGCCCATGTGCAGGCCTAGGAGTGCATTTTGTCTGAGATCCTGATCATGAATGGAATTTATTTTCCTTTACTTTAGTAGAGTTAGATTCATGCAAAGTAGCCACCAGCTTTCTTTTTGTGGACAGGGCAGAGAAATAGATATTTCTAAGGCACTACCAAGATAACTCTTTTAAAATGCATGCTATAGGACAGAAAAATCATGCTCAAGCTTTGTCTTCACTGTCTGAACAGAAGCCTGGACAAATAGTTGAGGAACAGCCATTTACACTGTAGATGTCTGTCCTTTTACTGAGTGTAAACTTATTTATTGTCAAAATACGGAACAGTGGAGAGACATCCCGAGCCTTATCCCTCTTTTCCAGACACCCTTCCTACTTGTCTTTATGTCATAGTGATCTTTTTTTGCAGAAGGGATCATACACAGTCCTTCTGCTTTTGCCATTCAGGTTTACAGTCTGTTCTGGCATTTTGCATGGCAAGACCACCTTTCCTGTGATCTGGCATCACGTTCCTCTGTGTGATGTCCCACTCTGGACTCCTGGCTCGTTGCTGGACTAGCACAGGGAAAAAATGGTGAAGCAATATTTTAGCATTGCTTCACATTATGAATACTAAAGGACTTTGGTTGTAAGAGACAATCATGGAATAAATAGCATATTTGGCAAAAATATAGCCTGTTCAGAAACAGCATTTGACCTTGAAAGATGCAAAGATCCATGAGCCAGCTTGGATAACAGAAGCACTATAACTTCCTTAGCCTGGTGCCCAGCTGCAGCAGGACATCACTGGGATGCACAGCTGTTGGGAAGGGTGTTTCAGCCCAAGCAGAGCAGCATCTGTTCCTTGCCCCTGCGAGAACTGGTTCAGAGACAGCTCATGCACACCTCTGCAGTGGTTCAGAGATGCAGTACCCTTTGTTTGGAAGAGTAATTTAGTGCTTTGTGTGGGTGCATTTATGGGAACACACAGATCCTCTTAAAGAAACAGACACGCTTCTCGTATTTGCAGAGGTAACGGCTGCACACGAAGAGAAAAAAAACTAAAACAAAACACATTTAGTGGAGGAAATTTCCATTATTCACGAGCAGTTCTTATTTGTACCTTAATAGCTTATTCTGTGTGGGGAAAAAGGAGTTGGAAGCTGATTTCCAAAAGGACACAGTATGTCTAGTACTTAGTAAATCAAAAACCTTGTGAAAAGAATTGCACCTGAAGGTCTAATTCCTACAACTGCTATTAGAGTGGCAGTAAGTGAGGCTGAGGATGTAAGGATATAGAGCTATTGGAAAGTGTCCAAAGGAAGGCCATGAAGATAGTGAAGGGCCTGGAGGGGAAGCCACACAAGGAGTGGCTGAGATCACTTGGCTTGTTCAGGCTGAGGAAGAGGAGGCTGAGGGGAGACCTCATTGCAGTCCACACCTTCCTCATGAGGGGAAGACGAGGGGCAAGCACTGATCTCTTCTCTCTGGTGACCAGCAATAAGGCCCAAGAGAACAGCATGAAGCTGTCAGGGGAGGTTTAGTTTGGATTTTAGGAAAAGAGTTTTCACGAAGAGTGTGGCTGAGCACTGTAACAGGCTCCCCTGGGAAGTGGTCACAGCACCAAGCCTGAGAGAGTTGAAAAAGTGTTTGGACAGCACTCTCAGGCACGTGGTGGGTTTCAGGATGCCCTGTACAGGGCCAGGAGTTGGACTCAATTATCTTGTTTTGTTTATGCATCTTTGTCAAGTCTCAGCACATCTACTGTAATCTTCAAATCAGTGTTGAATACATCCTTTTTTTTTCAGATAATTGATTTAATGATCAACAAAGTAATAAAGATGGTAGGAAATGCAGAATTATTATGCTTAGGTGAGACTTGTGGCACCTTAACAAAGGTCTCTTTCAACTCAGGACATTCTATGATTCTGTGCTTCTATGAGGCTTAGCCACCACTGTCTCTATGAGGACTCTCCCAGAATTTGTTACTCTAGAGCCTGAACTTCCAATGTGTTTGGAGATTTATCCTGCCACATGCACTGCAAGTCTTTCTGACTCTTGCTGAAGTCTAGGAGAGGAGCAGTAGGATGCCAGGTGAATACCTAAAGCCTGAAGTGTGTAGAATTGAGAAAAAAAATTAAAGAATCCAGGGAGTAAACTAAGCCCCTGGCCCACGGCTGTCTTCCTCCACTCGACACACAGGCCTGTCACCCTGGATGATGTCTGTAGGACATGGTCGCTGTGCCTCTGTCTCCAGATCCTGAGTGCCACACACCAGAATGTCTCATGGCAGCCACTCTCCACCTGGGAATGTGCTGTGCCAGCCCAGCCTGTGGTGCCTTCACTGACTGTGGCTGGTGGTGCAGAGGGGTGCTGAGATGCTTTGCTGCTGCAGATGCTGACATGAGTGGCTGTAGCTGTCAGTGAAATTTGTGACCTTTCTCCAGCCTGTGATTAGACAGTCCTGCTGCATGACTGTGCTGGTCCTGCTGATCATCCAGTTGTTCCTCTCTGTAGAGGATGATGTGTTCTGGAAACTTCTTCCAGAAATTTCCTGTGTCCTCTTAGACATTGCTGACAATAAGTTAAGAAGACAACTCCAATGGTTGTTTCCTTCTCTCTCCACCACTGTGCAATGCACTGCCCAATGACTGGTGTTCACTTGGTTTCTGTGGTTGTTCTGGTAGGATCAACCACAGAATCCTAGAACAGTTTGAGTTGGAAGGGACTGTAAAGATCATCTCTTTCCAAACCCCAACACCTTCCACTAGACCAGGTTGCTCGGGATCTGCAGGTCAAGAGGGTGGGTTATCACCAGGAACCTGAACTATTCATTTAAGTACTGGAACTGCTGAGGCAGAAGACAAACTCCCCCCTTTTAATTTTAAGGGCAATATTTATCTTGTTTTGTTTATGAATCTTTGTCAAGTCTCAGCACATCTACTGTAATCTTCAAATCAGTGTTGAATACATCCTTTTTTTTTCAGATAATTGATTTAATGATCAACAAAGTAATAAAGATGGTAGGAAATGCAGAATTATTATGCTTAGGTGAGACTTGTGGCACCTTAACAAAGCTGTCTGAAAGAAGATTAAATTCTGTTGATGAATACAAAGTAATGTACAATGGAAAGAACTTAAATGATTCATAGCCCTTTCTGGCTTAAAAATAATTTCTGACTACTTGAGAGGAAAGAAAGCCTTCAGAATACCTTTCTAAGTGTATGAGCACCTTAAGAAACAAAATCTGCTGTGAATAAATAGAATATTTGGTGTATGAGAACTGGGATTGTTGCCTTTCCCTGGTCTTAAAATTAAGAACCAAACATGGTTTAAGGGAAAAGGGTTTTTACCTCAGTATTTATTTAAGGATCTTTAAGGTGCGCAACTTCATCCAGGTGGAATACACCGAAATGCACACCCAAATGCACCCTGAAATGCACCCCGAAATGCACACCGACGATCGATCGCGCATACAATTCATCAACCTTCCAAATTAGCATACCTATCAAAGATTTCCCCAATGAGAGGCTCGAATGAACCCCCCCATCCTGAGGAATCCGCCCCTGGATGGGCCTTAGTTTACAGGATATTCTAGGGAAGACCTTAATTTCTCAGGATAGCATAGGATTTTCTGGCCCCAACTGCAAGGTCTCCAGGATGTTTGGTCTCCTGGCTTAATGGAATATTGAGTCTAAACTAAGTTATCAGACTTAAGGAATTACAAGTATGCATGCTAAAAGCACTGAGGATACATAAAAGCTACATAAAAGGGTATATAAAAGGCATATATATAAAAAGGCAAAAAATCATTATGGCATAAGGATGAAGATTATTTGTGAATATAAAAATTAATCATGCTTTTTTGTTTTCCCTACAGTAAAATATCTGGCTCTTAATTAACATGAACCTGTGGGAAGTATTGATCTAGAATTTGTTTAGGGAAAAATCTGGAAATTAAGAGATCCAGTTGGAAAGTTCAGGGTATGTTTTTTTTTGAAACACTTTTTTTAAATGTCAAAATGCAATTGTTTTAGAAAAAAACCTATTTGCATGAAAAAGAAACCTTTAAAAAAAAAGTGTTGATTCCCTGAGGTGCAGTGTTTCTGGTCCATCAAAATATTTTTATTTCTGTCAAAAAGTTTTGGGGGAAATATAGGACTTTCATTTGGAGTCTGAACACAAACACCCACCCACTCACAGCCTGAAATTTCTTGCTACAGGTCCCATGGGTGTGTTCTCCAAAACATTGCAATGTTTCACCAGGAGCATGGCCTCTCCTAAAGTGCTGCATTTTAATTTGGTCATTGGCTCCCAAGGGTCCATACCACAAGCAGGAGGCTGCAGAAGCAAGTGACCAGAATTCATACTGGTTTCTGTGCTTTGGATTTGAGCAAAATGAATGTGTTATTTCAGCTGAGAATTAAGGAAATGCTTAGCTGAAGGGTGAGGTACTCATGTTCTCAGTTTCTGAGAAGTTAATGGAAAAACTTCCCATTGGATGGGAAAGTTTTTCACTCCTGGTTTTGATATCAACAAGGTGGCAAACTGGCTGCAGTTGTGCTCTGCAGAACTAACTGCTGAGTACCTAGAATAACATAAGGTGAAACAATTTACATTTGTCTCTTTTATTTTCCTAAATATAGGAGAAAGATAGCATTCTGTGAAAGTCAAAGGCATTACTTTGAATGTAGATTAAAAAAAAAAAAACACTTTTAAACCATGTAGCTCGCAAAAAAATAAACCAAATCAAACTAAACCTAAACAAACACCCCAAAAAGTAGGAAAAAATATCAGAGGAAAATTTAAAAAAAATGGAGAAGAGAGGGAAAAGTTCTCCATTTGTGGTTAGAGGATGAGAGGATGAATGTGAAATCAGGTTTTAAACAGAGGCTGAGGTCACAGAGGCTGAGAAAATGGAAAGATTCCCACCTGCTTCATTTCTGCATCAAGCAATATCTGAGGGAAATTATTACAAAAAGTACCTGCTTGGAAATACATTTTATAACTTTTCATTATCATAGAATAGCCCAGATTGGAAGAGATGTCCGAAGTTCATTCAGCCCAGCCTTTTGTGGGAAGGGGAGCCAAGAGGGGATCATGTAGGAACCTGCCCAGTCATATCTGAAAAACATCCAGAGATGGGGAGTCTGCCATGACCATGCAGAGGTTGTTCCAGGGAATGATTATTACTGTAAAAACTTTCTCTTATACAGGGATGAAACCTTTTCTGGTGTGAATTGTCCATTTCCCCTTTCCTTCTCCACGTGGCTCCTCATGTAGAGACAATCTGTCCTCTTTGTAGTTACCCAGGAATAGTTACTGGAATAATGTGATGAGATTCCCCCTCAGGCTTCTCTTGTCCAGGGGAGAGATCTCCTTTTGTCATTCCTCAGAGGTCAGGTCATGGCACTCCTTTGGAGCCTCTCCAGTCTTTCTGTGTCTTTCTTGAGCCATGGGGACCAGAGCTGGACACACTCTGATCCCCACTCTCTGAGTGCAGCCTTTTAGCTGATTTCCTTCCCATCTTGCAGACCACCCACCGAGTCTGTATCTTGCCAGCTTGTCCCATAGATGCAGTTTGTCTAATTTGTAATTTCAGGATGATTTTCACCTTTTCATTGAAACCTCTGTCATTGGTACTGCAATGTGGTATTCGTCTCCAGTATTCTGAAGTGAAAAGGTGAACTCCAGCATCTATTTCTTGGGTCATGATCCCCTGTCCTTACGTAGAGATGTTTCTAGGGTTTTATTTTTTTTATGTTTGTTTCTATCAGTACTGAAATTCTTAGGTCATAGTGCACGTAACACTAGGCTTTAGTACATAGAACACGATCTGTATTCTGCTTTGCTTTTTAAATGTCACAGTGCCTTCCTTGCTCAAAGCATTCAGAAAGCCTGGGTTTCGTGCTGCATACTGTGTTATGCAAGATTAGGGAAAAAAAAGAAATACTCAACCCAACCTGTTAATTAACTTACTTAGGATTTTTTTAGGCTTTGGGTTTTGGGTTTTTTTTTTTTTTTGGTAAAAATTAAAGTTCCATTTATTCAATGTGTAAGAAATAAGAATGTTGAACTCTATGTGAAAAATAGAGGGGAGGAAACACAAAGGTACTGCAGAATGCCAGGGCTCAGTATATGCACAGAAAAGTAAGATACTTGTGACAATGGAAAACAAAACTGAAAATATTCTTTTCTCTTCTGTCTGCATGGCAAAATTGTCCTATAATGAATCAATTATTAGCAACCTCGTCTTCAGGGATCAAAGGAGAGCCATCTGCATTGCCACAGTAGGTTAAAGCAGTCAGTGTCCCTCTCAAGAAAAAACCCCATTGTGCCATAATAGGATTTAATATTTTCCATCACCATGTAGCATGGCAGCCTGTTAACCCCCTGATCCTGTGATGCCATGTTCCCCCTGTTCCTTGACCTAGCCTTGGCCACTCCCTCAGTTTCTCCCTATTGGCTCCTGTACCCCAACCCCGCCCAGGGACCGCCCCTGGGCCCCTGACAAAACCACCCCACACCCAGACCATGAGGTCTCTCTCTCTCTGCCTCCAAGGGCTCTGGGACAAAATGTGAATAAAGCCATGTCACCACCCTCATGGAAGACCCTTCTCTACCTCCTTTATCACCACTGCATTGTAACACTGCTGGCTGCCACAGCCAGATCACAGGGCTGTCCGAAATGGACTCCGGGATGTGACTGATCGGATGGCCCTAGGAAACCCCCACTGTGCTCACAGGGAGCTGCAGCCTGCTAGGCAGAGTCCAGCGGTTACAACAGCATAGCTGTGATTGTAAAAGGTAATTGATAAAAGCCACAGTGTTCACAATGACAGGTTTAGAACAGGAAGGCTAAAAGTAGCAAAGTTCCAATGGGCATTTTCCTTTCTTTTTTCTTTCAGCTTAGAAACACCTCTTCACAGCTTGTCCTCCCTCTTTCCCCTCTTTGCCAGCATCTTCCATGGCCTCCCCTAGGTCACATATAAAATGGAAGCAGAGTCGTGTAAAATACCTCTCAATATAATGGACTTCTTGTACTGCTTGGGCCAGTTCTTATCCTCAGGTCCCATAAACAGGTTGCTGCATAAAGAAGGAAAATTGTTTCATAGCCACTCCCTGAAACCGTGTGGTGCTGTTGCTGCTTTGTGTTAATGTGCCCAGGCATAATTTCTGACTGAACACGTCCTCAGTGGTGCTTCAGCAGGTTTGTCCTGCCCATCTCCAATTTCCTGGACATGTGCTGACCATTGCCTCCTGCTGTCTTGCATTCGTCTCCACTGTCCTTTTCTCTGCTGTCCCTGCATGGGAACCTGCCACATTTCTGTTACAACTTGGTGTCGGTTCCAGCAAACCATCGTGCTGACTGCCAGGTAATGCTCCCAGGGATTTGCCTTTTCTTTTCCCTTTCTTCCCATTAGCCAAGAACAGAAAGCTGTGGTGACCTGTCCCTGATTTTGGAGGGTAGTTCTTCCCTTTCAAAATTAAATCTCCTTCTCCCCTTTTGTTCAGTTTGGGAGGGATGTTCTTGAGCTGGGTCTATCCTTGTGCTTTTTTGGGTCAAAGAGGCTCATCTCCTTCCCTCTGTTGGTTAATGTGTCTGTCTCTGTAAGCACATTCAGCTCTGAGTGCTGCATAGGTCTGAAGTGATGCAGAAATAAATATCAAATCTTTGCTGAAATCTTTATCTTAGGTGTGCTTGAGATTGCTGTATTTTCTGGAAAAAGAAGCTGGATTGTCCATGTTCTTCTTTCATTCACTTCCTTCCCTCCCCATACCTTCATTCCCTTACCTTCCAACCTATAACCAATCTGTGTTTATCCAAAATCTCATCATCTTTCCTTAGGAAGGTGGGTTTTTTTCTATCCCTCTCTCTTCTCCTGTAGAGTTCTAACCATCCAGACCCTCTGGAGCCAGCAGGGCCCTTGTGGCCAAGAAGGCCAATGAGATCCTGGGGTGCATGAGGAAGAGCATTGCCAGCAGGTAGAGGGATGTGATCCTGTCCCTTTACTCAGCCCTAGTGAGGGGCATCCAGGGTGCTGTGTCCAGTTCTGGGCTCCTCAGGACAGAAGATACATGGAGCTCCTGGAGCAGGTCCAGTGGAGATAATGAAGGGACTGGAGCATCTCTTATGAGGAGAGGCTGAGTGAGCTGGGGCTGTTCAGCCTCAAGAAGAGATGACTGAGAGGGGACCTGATCCCTGCCTGTCAGTGTCTGCAGGGAGGGCTCAGAGCATGGACCAGGCTCTGCTCCTGCTGCCCAGCAATGGGATAAGAGGAAACAGGCAGAAACTGATGCACAGGAAGTTCCATCTGGACTTGAGGAAGTACTACTTTATTGTGCAGTGACTGAGCACTGAACAGATTGCCCAGAGAGGGTGTGGAGTCTCCCTCATGGGAGAAATTCCAGAATTATCTGGCCACAATCCTGTGCCAGGTGCTCTGGGATGACCCTGCTTGAGCAGAGAGGTTTGACTAGGTAACCCCACTGTGGTTGCTTCCAACCTGTGATTTTGTGATTGATTCTGTACTGAGGTGGGGACCAATTTTTCCAGGCAGGAGCACATTCTTATCTCTGCTGCAAGCTATCTTCTGGAAGGACCCCATCCTCTTCTAAGCCAGGGAAAGAAGTGAGAGGAAATGGCAATATTTAAAATTGTTCTTGTCTAAATGGTCACAACTAATTATGAAGGCTACAGCTACTGTGAGATGAGCTATTAAATGCGTTGAACTGGTTTCTGAAGTCTGTACTAGAATGGGATGAGTCACAGTTGCACCAGCTGACTGCAAATGAGTGGGTGGGAGGGGAAGAGGCCCTGTACTTTGTACTGGCAAGGTAGGAACAAAGAGCTATCCACAGGCCTGGGATATGATCCAGCATGAGTTAGGACTGACAGCTCTGCAGCAGTAAGATGGAGGCAACAGAGTGCTCGTCAAAGAGGTAAAGCCTGGGCTTTCAAATTAAATCACACCTTGAAACCATTCTGTCTGAATGAAGGAAGTGGGAGATCAGCAGAGGATTGGTCAGGCTGTGAGATGCTGTGTAGCATTTAGTCTCTGCTTCTTGGTCTGACTGCTTGTATATAGCTCCTCGATCACCAACATTAGGAAAAAGAATGTGCTGTGATTTGAGTCAAATCAGAAAACACATTCAAGCTTCAGTGTTTAAGATCAATATGATGGAACATGGGCAGATAGTGACAGGACTATCTGTTACTAGGAGTAACAGTTTTAAACTAAAAAAGGAGAGATTAGATGTTAGGAAGAAATTCTTCACTGTGAGGGTGGTGAGTCATTGGCACAGGTTTCCCAGAGAAGCTGTGGATACCCCATCCCCGAAAGTGTTCAGGGCTAGGTTGCATGGGGCTCTGAGCAACCTGGCATAGTGGAAGGTGTCCCTGCCCATGGCAGGGGGGTAGAAACTGGATGGTCTTAAAAGTTCCTTTCAACTCAAGCCATTCTGTGATTTCTATGAGTCTACAAAACTGTCTGCATCTGTGGCCTGTTACAGAGGCTCCAGATGCAAAATTC